>NC_133823.1:37696750-38006334 GCF_047830755.1 Zonotrichia albicollis
AGAATCAAAGATTTATGTACTTGGATAAAACATGTTAAAATGGCCTTGTATATGTGTAGCCATGCCAGTATTATCAAATTGTAATTTCTCCCATAACTTTAAGATCTTTTAATGATTTTTTAAAACTGTAGGTTAATGAATAGTTTGTAAGGCAACATGAGAAAAGTTACAACAAACTCAATTTTCAGGCCATCCTGAAACCATAAAACTTCTCTTCTAAAAAAGATATAGTTTGTACAACTATATATTGGCATGTAGATCCAGGAGAGGTTTATTCAGAGTATCGCTCTTAAGGTGTTTTGATGCTTTTGGGCCTCTAAAGAGTTCTGTGCTTTATCAGCTGAGTTAAAATGTTATTCATTAAATTAGCAACATTTTTTTAATCTTTGTTACTATTAATAAAAATACTATATCAAATGGGAATGATGGGTGATCTATACTTTGAAAGGGGAGTGAAATTTCCCTTTTATGTCCAGAGAAATACATGCAACTGTTTTGTTTGTGCAGTTACCTAGTAGGATGTTAAGAGGAGGTTTTGCAGCCATGAGTGCTAATTTATTGCCATTTTCCTGAGTCTGTCAGTTGTACATTTTGAGAAACTATGTCTGCATAGTGTACATCTCCCATTTTCCAAATTTCTCCGTGTCTTAAGTTTTGAAATAAGCTGATGGATGGTTCTCCATTGTAAGGGTTTTATACCCAGCTCAGTACAAAAACTGGAGATCTCTGAATTTTCACCAGCTGTATCTCTACCTCTTTGTCCTATGAGCAGATTTTTGAACAAAATGCTTCATTGCACATCTTTTGTCTTTTTACAGGTGATGTATCACCCATCAGCATGTCTCCCATCACTCAGTCACAGTTTATTCCACTTGGGGAAATCCTTTGCCTGGCCATCTCAGCAATGAACTCTGCCCGGAAACAAGTCACACAAGAAGCACTAATGGAGCACCTGAGCACCTGCTTCCCAGGTAACCAGTCATTCATAAATCATCAGTCAGATGAGCACATGGCTGTAAAAAGGCAGTTAAAGAATCCTCAGTACCTTCTGCATGGCAATATTGACTCATCTGACATTCTAACCAAAAGTAAAAGGGACAATAGGGTTCTAATCTTGGAACTTGTTCTTTACCCTTAAACATATAGAGAATTGAGTTCTCTTTGATAAGGTCATTCAAGTGGAATGCATTTTGCAGAGCAAACTCCTGACTTCATATAAGTAATAAAAATTACTTGGTGTACTAAACAACAAAATATTGGCTTGTTTCTTTTTTTCAGACAGTATCAGAATAAGCTTGTTTGTGATTTTTTTCTCATAAAATGACCTTTTTTATCATCATAGCTAAAGGAGTGCAGGGCTTCTTTAATAACTATGGAGAACAAAGCATGTTGTGATATAGCCGGAGCAAACTCATTTCACCTTGTGGCTTTCAAGCTGGTTGTAGTAACTCATGAGGGTTGTGTTGGCATCATTCAACCAGTTGAATGTCATTGTCCAGCCTCTGAGGAGGTAACCTCATGGAGATCTCTAGAGACCTCCCTTCTAAAGACCAGGTTTCCCACACAACTGCATGTCTTCCTTCACCTAGAACAGGCTCTCAATGTGTGGCCTGATGCAAGTAGTAGAGTCCAGTAACAATGATAGGACTGTTTCAGTGGGAGATTAATTTAAAGTGAAAGGACTGTGTCAGCCTGCTTTCCAAGAGTTCTCAGATCCTTTCTGGACACAGTTCTGACTTTTGCTTCTGCACTGCCCTTGCTTGAAAAACAGCAAGAAAAAAAGGCATCTCTCTCCATGACTAAACTAAAAGTTTTGGAGAACTGTAGATACACTTGCTGTGTTCACATACACAAATGTACTGTTCAGAAGGTATTCTTGTCAGCATTTGATATTTATCAAATGGTAAATGGAAGTTGCCTCGGATGAGAGGCAAAATACCACAAAAGGGAATCCTATAAGAGAAAATGTATTCTTGAACATGCTGCTTCTCTGCTGGCTGTATATGGAGTGGATGAATCATGCAAAATGCATCTTGTAGAGACTTTTTGCATTGAGGCACTAAGGCGCTGGGCAGAGATTTACTGCTCAAGAGAACAGAACTTCTTCATTTGTGCTTTGTATGATCCTGGGCAAGATGTTTATCTGTTCTGTGTCTGAGTTTACAGTTCTCTAAAGTAGCTGAGAAACTTCTCCATTGTACCTATTTATAGTTACAAAAAGTAGCTAATTAAAAATACCTCAGTAGGAAAACTACTGATGCATCGGTCTCATCTAGGCAGCCCGACCACAGCCATGTTTTGATATCTGGAATTTTTTTGCTTACATTTTAGAGCAAGAGTTACTTAAAGCCTTGCAATTTACATGTCTTTTGCTATAACTGATGCTGAGTTCTGAGAATTTAAAATATAATTCTCAATTGAGTGCTATGTTTGGAATAAACAATTGTCTGACATTTAATTATTGCACTTTGAAAAAAAGTCTATTTTGTAAATAGTGGCTTTCTCTCCCTATTTGTAGTTTTGTTTATCAGGCTGATTTTGAAAATAGTGGTAAAAATTGTAAGGGCTAGAATGTGAAGAAGGCAAAGTTCACTGTTGTAATTCTCTTAATTAATTTTGATGATTTTTTCCCAAGTTATCTTTTCTATGTATGCTATGTACTAGAAGAATTTCATAGATTGCAACTATTTTTTTAATTATTTGATCAATATTTTTATATAACCATTTATGGTGGAAATAATAATTTATTGGTGACATGCCTTGAGTTTCCTGGAGCATGATTATCAGTTCACTTGGTGTGTTGTGCTATTCTTGTTAGACAGAGCCAAACATGAAAAATAATTCAGCTGGCTGGATTATTTTGTAGACGTTGCTCAGACGAAGCCTGAGGCAAGTTAGCACATAGTCTCTTGCTGCCTTTTTTTTTTTTTCCACTAGCCATTAACATGTGAATTTCTCAAGTCTGAGATTAAAAAAAAAAAAAAAAAAAAGGGGAGAGCCTCACTTCCCAAAATCTAGATAAAGTTATTGGAAGAAAAAAAATTCACCCTTTGTTGACCAGTTTTTCCCCTTCAGTAGAGAAATGCCTTTTTCTCCCAGCCATGACATATTTAATATAGCAAGCATACATGTTCTCTCAGTGTATGAGGATTATCCAAAATTTTTCTCCTTTCCAATAAAAAGAACTTCTTGTGCTGACACTTTTCACTTTTCTGCCCAAATCCCTGTAATAAATAATCTGTACCTTTTTGAGCCTTTGTATTCTTTGTGGGTATTGCAAAATAGCCTCTCATATGTCCTCTCATATTCTGATAGTTTATTTTTCCTAGCTAGGTGCTGATGCTCTGAGGGAGAGAAGAGCATTACCACTGTAGATGTGTCTGTTATTATCACATAACCTCTCTGTATCTCTTCCTGTAGCAGCACTTGTCTGCCTGTGTTGTTTGTGCTTTAATGAACAGATGCTTCACTGCGTTTCATCGTGAAGATAAATTTCCTAAGACCCCAGATGCTATTTTCAAAAGTGCCTAAGAATAATAAACCTTTTTGCTCAGTGCAGGCTCTTACAGTTACTGTCTAGCCCTCTAGTTTGCTGAGCCATTGTGCAGGCATAAATCTGGGCCATGGCTCTATCTGAAATAAGGTATGCTAATTATTTATAACATCACATAGCAACCACTCCACATCTTTAACTAGTGTTTCATGAGCCAATCAGAGTATTTCTTTTATCCCTTGTTAAGCCTTAGCATCAGCCCAGGAGAAAATAATTTTAACAGATTTAACACCATTTATGTACTACTTCAGATGTATTTTTCATGAATTTATTTTATTCAGAAAGTTTGTATTGATAATGCACATCTTATTTGTGGTTTTTGTTATTTGTTGGGTTTTTAAAAAAGCAAGAGGGCTGCTCCTGCACATGCTTCCATTATTCTAACTTAGAATTAAACAATGAGATGTTTGTACAGCCCTGCTTTGTAATTTATTGACCATGGTTTAAATCCCATACATTAAATGTAAATCTTTGAAATCCAGTATAAGGAGCTAAGAATGTAACCCCTGTTCTGTGTTTGGCAACCAGACCCTCTTATCTGTATGAACCTGGACAAAGACAACATCAAACCTTAGTCTGTGCTGCCTTTAATAAGGATATTTGTCTTCTTTTTTTTTTTTTCCTCACCAGTTCTTTCCACATACATGTTTAAAAAATTTTAAGACCTTCAATATTTCAGTGTAGAAAATACTTGTGTATTGGCCTAGGTTACTTTTGAAGCAAGCAGTTTTCTGAAAGCTGGCAAATTCCTCTGACAATCACCTTTATAACTTCACTCTTTAAATATATGAATTATATGTGTAGCACTTAAAAGAAGTGTCTTACATTAACTGAGTTCACTCTAGGTCAGTGTTCTTTGTGAGCAGCAAACAAGACATAATCTTCTGTCTGGAAGCTCAGTGGATGGCATAGTAGACTCTCTTGAGATACAGAAAATGTACATGTCTGATGATTCAGTGTCCAGACAGTTTCTGCTTTTGAATTATTAAACCACTACATAATCTTAAATAACACCACTGCTGTCATGCAATATTTTATGGGCTGGAATCTGTAAGTCACTGGGGTTTTTTCCCTTGTTCCTGTATAATGGAGAAAGGGAGACCATAAGGAGACCTTTGATTGCTTTAAAGAGGAAAGTCTTGAGAAAGCCAAGAAATCTGTATTCACTCTGGATCCCATTATTCCTTTTTTAATGTCATTGCTCCTGTCTGCATGCAGGAAAGCCAAAGCTGAATTTGGGTCTGTTTCTACTTTTGTAAGTACCTAAAAGAGCTTGGAATAAAACCCATAGCTACCCTTAGCTGACAGTGCTGAGCTTCCAAGATCTGCATCTGCTGTCATCCCTGCTGGCTTAGTGAACCACAGCATGGACTGTATGCTGGGAGTGATAAAAGTGATAGGCTTCAACTCCAGAGAGAAGGCTGACACAATTAACTTTACAGCATCATTGGCTGCCAGTCATGCTGATTTTTTTTCCTTGGTGTTTATCTGCACATTCTCCATTCATAGGAGTTACTCAATTAATGTAATTACTGTGTATCCAGCGTTTAGAGACTTACCCAACACATTGTAGCCCTTATGGTTTACTGGGTGAAAAATGCATATTATTATTTTTGCCATGTATTTGCAGTGCATTTTGGCCTAAATTGCTGTAAAACATCAATGCATCTGTTTCAATCTCTTTCCCTAACTTTTCTCTAAGCTCCCAGGAAAAGTACTTTCATCACTTTTATTTGTGTTGTGATGTTTTTGAAACAGTATATTAAGAAAAGTCTTTTTAGTAAAATAAGGATGAAAAACCAGGTTCTCACAAAGCTAAGTATGTGTTGAAGTCTTTACTTGTAAGCTTCTGAAGAGTGCAGTGGGTGGGGCAGGTTGTTTGTGTAGGGGAAGGAAGAGAGGTTGGCTGCTGCAGGGCAGGTGCACCTGAGCTGGACCATGGTTGGACCCTGCAGTGCCCATTCAGCACAGGATGGAGAAACAAATGAGCTTGAGTTTTGCAGTCATCCACAACTTGTTGTGATGCACATCATAATGTCAAAGGGGTGGCATTGCCCAAGCAGACACAGCAGCTCCACTGCAGGAATGAAGAGTTAGGAGACCACGGGTTGTTACAGGGATTGAAATCACTCTTCATGTTCCTGTGTGATATCAAAAGCTCATGCAGAGGACAGCCTGCTCTGCCTCATAATCCACAGGAAGACAGCATATTGTCTACTTAGTTCAGAGAGATTCAGAATTCTGGGCTAGATTTTTTCTCCCAGCTCTCTGGATTTTAGCTTTTCCCACCTGTTGCTGTTTCTGGCATGTTAACTCATCTAGAGGATCTGGGGATCTTTGTTACTCTCACTCAGATTATTACAGAAATTGTGGACACCTGCAAGAAAAAGGAAGAAAATGCAAGCTCCCGATTCTCCGTATTTTTTTTTAATGTTCATTCTCATTTGTGCTCTCAAATGATATGGTATCTTGGCCTCTCACTTCCTGTGTCCACAGTGGCCCAAATATTTCAGCCCTATGGATGGTGGATGAGCTGTATTAACTCTACCCCAATCAAAACCAGCACATGTCCCTGTGTACTTCTTCCTGGTGCCTTTTGTGCTGTAACTGCCTTCACTCATGTCCATGTTGTTCCTAACCCTTTGTGTTTCCATTTTAAAATTTTAGTTATGGATATGAGTAGTATGGTCATGTCTCTAACAACACTCAGAATCAGACGTAAGAATATGTTGCCTCCAACCCAGTTGCAAGACACAGGATGAGTCCAAATTCTCTTTTTCTTTTTGTTTTTAATGGGTTTTGCTGTCATCAGGAGATCAGTCAGCTTACAGGCTCCAGCCTTTGATGTGTTGGAGAAGAGTTGGTGACTGGACACTGTGTGCCCCTGGAGATGCTGTGTTTGGGGCAGGTACCCCAGCTGAGATTTCTCCATGAAGTGTTTCTGTAAAAAAGCATATGCTTCAATGAAATGCTTTTGCATGCATTGAAATACTATTCTTCAAGACAGAGTTTGACTTGACAAGGTCCTGACCAGCCTCATCTAAATTTGCCAGGATTTGAGTGGAGATACTAACCAGATTAATTCATGAGTTCTCTTCCAAACTAAGTTGCTCTCTGATTCTTTTTTTTTTCCCTAAATTACTTTTGTTTAAAACTAAGACCCAGAATAAATAATTTCAACTTTTTCTATTTAAAATAGAGCATCAAAATGCTTGAAAAAAAGTCCTTAGTTCTAAAAATGTAAACCAGACTAGTACTCAGAATTAAAATGCTTTTTAGTTAAACAAAATGTATTGATTGAAGATAGCTTTTTCCACGTATAACATGGAAGTATTTTAATTTTTTATTCAGCATAAACAAACTTTTTAAAACTAGTTTGTGAACTAAAGTTGTTTTTTCCTTAGCTCTAGATGGAACTTACCCCTATACACAACATGCAACTTAGTGTTTTATCTAATGAAGTATTGAAGACTTGGTCAGCACCCCTGGATCCAGCAGGTGCACTGGTAATGGGAAGGATCTGGCTCACAGTGCCAAGGGTACCATGTGCCATTGATGTGGGGTAGTCATACTCGTCCCTCTCTTGGTATGCAATACATGCACTTAGATAGTGTCCCACACATCTCACCTGAAAGACAAGGAACTCTGAGAAGCAAATTTTTGGGAGCTAAGTCTGTAATTTCCAGCCTGAAAGTCAAAAGACTTTCTGCGTAAGATGAACGGGATCATTAAGAATGTCTCTGTTTTGAAGCAGTTGATATGGTTGGAACATATTTTAATGGGAGAGCAAATCAGTTAAATCAGGTTGGTGATAAAGGGACAGTTTGAGGAACTGTTTGTTTTTTTTTTTTCTGTGTAGTGTTCTGTGGGAAAAGCAGCTTAGTCATCCAAAGTAACAAATACCTACTGCTTTATATGTGACAAGGCGTTATAAGAATAGTTCTTGTGAATTTGGATATAAATGCTTTGTTGGAAGAAGAATAAAAGTAGAATATTTTCCTTGACACTCTGATTTTCAGTGATTCCATCTTTTAGCTTAAGATCACCTGCACATTGAAAGTGACTAGAAGTTCTCTTGGGGATTTTTTTTAGCTCTTTATTAATGGCCTACTATTTAATTAATAATTGATATGTCTGAAGTGTAGGAGATAAGTGGAAAAATAAACAGAGAAGAGAATACCTAACAAAACGCTTTATGTTTGTTCAGCATATTCCAGCTTGCACATTGGGAAAACTAGCTTTTTGCTGGGAAGGGGGAAACTAGAGAGTCCTACACAGTTTTATGCACTTCCTGATATGTGTTTACTGTTATTTCTAGGAGTTCCAACACCCAGTCCAGAAATCCTTCGACATACTTTGAACATGCTTGTACGGGAGAGGAAAATATACCCAACTCCGGATGGTTATTTCATTGTAACCCCACAGACTTACTTTATAACGCCATCTCTCATAAGAACTAACAGTAAATGGTACCATTTGGATGAGAGGATACCTGACAGGTCTCAATGTACCTCTCCACAACAAGGAACTATAACTCCCTCCACCTCGGGATGTGTCAGGGACCGAACACTACCCAAAAACCACTGCGACTCCTGCCATTGTTGCAGAGAAGACATGCACAGCATGCATGCATCCACCCTACAGAGGAAATCAGCAAAAGACTGTAAAGACTCATACTGTCCTCCTTCATTATGTCAGGTCCCACCTACTGAGAAAAGTAAAAGTACTGTCAATTTTTCATATAAATCAGAGACACTCACAAAGCCTAAGGATGTAGAAAAGCAGTCTAAGAAATTTGGACTCAAATTATTCCGATTAAGTTTTAAGAAGGATAAGACCAAACAGTTGGCAAATTTCTCTGCCCAGTTTCCTCCAGAGGAGTGGCCGCTAAGGGACGAGGACACCCCTACCACTATACCTAGAGAGGTAGAAATGGAGATTATTAGGCGCATTAACCCAGACTTGACTGTGGAAAATGTCATGAGACACACTGCACTAATGAAGAAACTTGAAGAAGAAAAAGCTCAACGAAGCAAAGCAGGGTCTTCAGCTCACCACAGTGGACGAAGTAAAAAGAGCAGGAATCACAGAAAGTCTCATGGGAAATCGAGGTCACACAGCAAGACCCGGGTGTCCAAAGGAGACCCATCAGATGGCTCTCATTTGGATATACCTGCTGAAAGGGAGTACGAGTTCTATGATCCCTTGACTCGATCCCCACGGGAAGGGTGTTTTATAATAGAACACAAGGGAGATAATTATATAATGCACAGCAATCCTAACATGATTGAATCTCACTTTCCCATGACACCAGAGTGGGATGTGTCTGGTGAACTGGCCAAAAGAAGAACTGAAATGCCTTTCCCTGAACCTTCCAGGGGAAGCTCCCACTCCAAGGTCCATCGGAGCCATAGCCATACGCAGGATAGACGATCAAGGAATGAGCGGTCCAGTAAGGCTAAAGAAAGGTCTAGATCCATGGATAACTCCAAGGGACCTCTGGGTTCAGCTACTTTAGGCACACCTGAAGATATAGGTGAAGGCTGTAGCCCAGATGACCAAACAACTAGCCAAACCTACATTGATGATAGTACCTTAAGGCCATCTCAGTCGCTCAGTCATCAAAGGGCTCTGATTTCATCCGCAAGCTACAAAGAGACTTGCATCCCTGAAATAGCCGGGGGCAGTGCAGAAACCCCCAGTTCTTGTAGCCTATTGGAACAAGGCAAACCTACAGAGAATTTGCCATCATATAGTGAGCTCAACTCCTGCACAACAAAATCTGCAGTTGATGACTATTTTCAGTGCAACACGTCCAGTGAGACTGTGCTTACCGCTCCATCACCACTGGGAAAGAATAAAGAGGATCATGATACGCTAACAGGGACAGATGGGCTAAAAAAAATGACTCCCACAGAAAGACAGTCTCAACATATTGCTAGGGAGCCTGGGGTGCACAAGGAGGAGTCCCCAAAGGGCCCAAGCAGTGGCTCAGTGATTGCCGGCCAAACTCCAGAGGTGATTGCTAACGGGCGGCTGGTTCAGCACCATAGCACTGAATCAAGCAGCCTTGATAAAAGGAAAGAAATATTTAGCAAGGATACACTCTTTAAGCCTCTGCACAACACTCTCTCTGTGAATAGTTATCATAAGTCTAACACCCCTCTGCTAAAGCCCCATCAAAAGACCCCCTCTGACACATTGCCTGTCAGATGTGAGAAACTTGAACAAGCGATGGTAACCTCAGTCACACAAGTCATGCCTGTTTCTCAGAGACAGCAGGAGACAGCCGGGAACCAGGAGGCCTCCTTTGACTACTACAACGTATCTGATGATGATGACTCAGAGGAAGGAACCAACAAAAATGCTGAGGAAGAAAAAAACAGGGATGATGTTGGTACCATGCAATGGCTCCTAGAGAGAGAAAAGGAAAGGGATCTACAGCGAAAGTTTGAGAAGAATCTTACTCTTCTCACCCCGAAGGAAACAGAAAATAGCAACAACCAGAGAGCCACCCACTCAGCCCGCCTGGACAGCATGGACAGCAGCAGCATTACTGTGGACAGCGGGTTCAACTCTCCACGGTAGGACTGTCACATTCATTGCAGCTTTACAGACTAGGAAGTTCCGTTTATGGTTTTATGGGTGTGTGATAGTGGTGACAGAATGTAGGGCTGTGTTTAAAAATTTCACACATTTTCAGACAGTGTTTTTTCTACAGCTCTGGAATCCTCTATTCAGATGTATGGGTTTCCCACCATACAGTAAGAAACCAATTACCACTGGCGGCATTGACTCTGTATTAGTTCATTTTTTGTTTGCAGAAAACCTCCCTGTATCCTTCTTTTTCTATATTAAACTTGTGTTTGCTTTTAGAATAAAAGGGATGAGCTCCTGCATACTCTTCCCTTGCCCTCTAAGGCACCATCAACAAGACTAATGGAAAGACTAGGCATGACCAGGTGGCATAATCTTTGGCTCAGCCAAAAAGAAAAACAAATTATGTTGTTTTGTGTTTGGGCTTCCTTGTTTGTTTTCTTCAAAAGTTTTGAAAGTGTATCTAGTCACAATTTCAAGCTGGTGAAACTGGAATAGCCACTCCCCCTACAAATTAAAAGTGCTCAGGATACTTCAACTTGATATTTGAGATGTGACTTAGCACTGCTGAGTGAGAGGTGCCTTGTCTAAGATACTTGGGAAGAGAGTCCAGATGTTTGCATGTGGTGGTGCTGGTTAGTAATTACTGTTCCAGGGATTTCAGGCATCATGGAAGTCTCAGTGTGCTAGAAGTCTTAGAAATGTAGGGAGGAGAGAATTCTTGGTGCATTCCCTGCCCTGGAGATTTCAAAAGTTCATTTCCAGGTTCAAGAATCCTTTATGCTAGCCTTCTTCCTTGTCTGTCTGACCTTTGGCAGTCCTTGATGGAATGGAGCATGACCCGCTTTGTTTGGCCTGCATAGCAACTCATCAGAGTTCAGAACAATGACTCTGAGAACACAGAAATAATGTACAGTAGTAGTTCTCTTAGAGTGGCTTACTTAAGCTTAAATTATTTATTGCCTGTGTTTAAAAATAAAACCTCCAAGACTGATTTCATACTGTGTGAAAAAAGGGGGAGGGGGAGAGGTTTGTGGTTTTTTTTTTGTTTTTTTTTTTTTTGTGTGGGTTGTTTTTTTGTTTTGTTTTGTTTTGGTTTTTTTTTTCTTGGTTTGGTTTTTGGTCACTTTTTTTTTATTTTCCCCTATAAATGATGTTCTTGTTCCTCAGAAGTATGTATATTTTTTACATCAATAGCAAAGGCTCTCAGGCATGTGAAGGATGTCCTGTTTATACACAGGACTAAATTTCAATTTCAGTCGAAGTCCTGTCACTCTGGAAGAAATTCCTCTGGATTTGATGGTTACTCCCTCTTATGTTAATGACGAGAGAAATTAGAGAGCCTGATGCAGCTTGCAGTGATGTATCAAACTGGAGTGAGATTCTAATGAATGAATATTTTTTCCTGAGCAAAAATCCTGAAAAATTGAGTAAATCATACCATTAACACTGAGTCTGCTCTAAGAAAGAAGCTTGAGAAGGCTTTGAATTTATGTTATTGATTGTTCTGCAGATGCCTGACATCTTTCTCACATAGAACTGTTGTGTGAAACTATTTGCACTTTCCTTCTTTAAATGCGATGTCTTCCAGTAATTGAAGTGCTGTACTTGCAGTCAGTTTTTGTGGGGGACTATATTGTGGTGTGTGCTTCTTGCTCAGCCTCTCTCACTCCAGAGTATGAGAGTCCCCTCCAGGACAGGGTGTCAGCTGGATGAAAAATCAGTTCTTGGAGTACTGTTTTGTACGCTAGCTGTATATCAAACTTGTGTTTCTGATTAATGCAATGGTAGACATTTTCTTCCCTAATTATTTACACAAAAGATAAAATTTCTGTTTATTCTAAACTTGGCTAGCAAGAGAACAGGATGTGGTGAACATACTGGATTTAGTGCTGTTATACTACCTTGTTTAAATCATAAAGGAAACAGATGAGCAACTTTCAATTACATTTGTGTTCCACACATCCTTTTTTTGGCAAGGTCACATAAAGTAAGCGTAAAAAAAAACAAGCCAAAACACTCTATAGGGTATTTTGTTTTGGGAGACTGGCATATAGTTAGGATAGGATAGGATATTTCAAAGCTTTTTGATAAGCTTTGCATGAAAATAATTAAATTTGGGGATTTTGCTGAGTTTGGGTCACTTTTTCACATAAGTCTCCAAAACTAAATTGAACTGAGGGTGAGTTCAGCCCTTTGGCTAAAAGTACCATGTTGTTCTTATTATCCTACCTTATAATAAAAAATGTACTCCACAGCCCTTTTCCAGGAAATACAAAGTAGCATCCAGCATCCATCTGGCAAGATTCAGTTAGGTGTGACAGTGTCCTTCAGAAGATGCCATGGGAAGAATATAAGAACAGGTTGTGCATATAGTGATGTTCCTCAAGTATATTCTTCTAGCTTCCACTGGTTTTGTAACTCTGCTTCCTGAGGTGGGGTGGTGTCTTTTCATTCAAACTGAAGTATACAACATTGTTTGGAGAATCAAAATTACCAATTTTGTGCTATAAAAAAAAGATAAATTTTTAAAGTCTGATAAATTGAAAAAAGGACAGTAAAAAAATCAGAACTAAATGGCTGCAGGTAAAGAGATTTGCAATGGTCATTTGACTTCCAAAGTATTTGTGTGCAAAATGTGTGAAGATATTAATTATCATTGGGAGGAAAAACCTCACAATTTTTCATGCATTGCTTTTGTGCAAGTTATATATAGGAAATGTTAGCTGTCATGATTAATTTTACTCCTTTATTTTTAGGGCTTATATAATACTGTTGCTCCTTTGTCACCTAAAGAAACTAATTTTGACATTACTCTGCATGCAAAATTTTCAGTGCAGTCTTTGTGTATACATGTTGTAATGGTCACTTTGTAATATCAGAGTTGAACATGTCTGAAGATTTGGAATTTGTGGTCCCAAAAAGAATGATACAATACTAAATCATCTCTGAAAACTAAGATTTGCATCTATTTTCATTAAAAAGCAGAGGGAGAGGAATTAAAAAATGAGCAAGAGAAGTGCACCATACATCATTGCAGCTCACAGGAATCATTTACTCTGTGTGTCACCCACCATAGCTCTTTGGAACTGTGGAATATAAAACAATCATTGACAGAAGAATATCAGTACCATCCATTTCAACCAGTTTAAAAGATCTATGAGAGTTCTCCTAAAAGCCTCATTGGTTTTCCAGACTCAGTCAGTTTAAGATTATTTAAATCTGTCCTGATGACTAGGAACAGTGTTTTTTCCTTCCCTTATGCCATGCACTCCCCTGCCACATTTAAAGCTGTGCATTCCTACTCTTCCCTTGATGCTAGGTCTAATTTTTTATTTTTTCTTAGGGCTTGTATTTAACTGAGAGTGGTCCCTGATTTGTCTGGCTGCCTGCAAGGCTTAGTGAGGGAAGCAGCAGAAACATGTGGCAGGGTCAGGCCCACACAAGGCAGACAAGAGCTACTATCCCTTTCAGTAGCAGGTAAATTTAGGTTGACTTTAAACTGACTATGAAACTTTTGTCATTAGTATCCTCGTTTCTAGTGCTTGTTTAGTAACTGCATTCAGTCCTCTAAATCTATTCTGTGAACATCTCCATAGCAAGTGGTGATGTCATTTTACAAAGAAGTAGGGGTACAGTGAAGGATACATGACCTGGGGGCCACATGGATGTTTGAAAGCAAATCTGTTCCTGAACAGGCACACATTATTTAGAGAGCAAAAATTATTTATTAGTGTAAAGACAACAGAAGCAGTAGTACTGATAAAAGTACCCTTAGCATGTCATGGCTGAGCTTTGTAAAAGCTGTAGACTAAAATACAAGCTTCTCTGCATTCATAATTAGACGTATCATTAAAAGGCCTAATCTTTAAAAGTGTTAAGTGTCCTGTCACTCTTGTGGTTAAATTATATGTTAGAACTGAAGGAACATTGTCCAGTTTGTGAATGAAATTGCAGCAGTAGTTGTTATCCAAGGCAAGATCACAGACTGGCAGTTAAGATTTCTCATTGTCTTGTTAAGTTGTGATGATCTCAGCTGCAAAGCAAAATTACAGTGTTGGGTTTAGAAACATTGGGTTTAATGTAAGGTAAATATTAAATATTTTATTTAATATTTTGTGTACAAAAACATAGGTAGAAGAGGAGACAACAGAAGATACTGTGTTATATGATTGCTGTCCTAACTCTCCCTAGTCACAGAATTGATTTGATGAAGCTACTTTGTGCAAAACTGCATCAGCTAGGAAAGAAAACTAGCAAATTCCAAGTGCAAGATGGAAGCTATTTCCTTGAGTGAAAAATCCAGATGCTTGATACTGGTTCATCTTATAGTCTGCGTGACAGTTTGAGCTGTGCTTAGTGCTATACCTGTGTTATGGTATGATGATTGCTGAGCACCTCTGGGACACATTTTGGAGTAACATGTGTGTACTGTCAAAATGAGACGTTTCATTGATGTGACATTACATACAAACACAGGAAACCCATTATAAAACACTGTTCTCCTTTCCTGTCTGGTCCATAGGTATATAGGCATGTCATATACAAGTGTGTATATATATTTCTTTTCCATTCCAGTACTCGTGAGAGCCTGGCATCCAACACTTCAAGTATTGTTGAAAGCAACAGACGCCAGAACCCCGCTCTGAGCCCTGCACACGGCGGCGCAGGCCCCACGTTCAGCTTCCGAGCCACTGCAGACCCGCCCACGAGCGAGGCTGAGAAACTGCAGAAACCTGGTAACTGCCTGCAAGCTTCTGTCACTAGTGTCTGATAGTCAGCCTGCCTCAGATCGTCTGTCTCATCCTATACAGCAAAGTTTACCACACTGGGACTGATGTTTACATCTTTGGGGAAAAGTAAAGCAAGCATCTCAACCACAGTTTTAGTGTTCACTTAAACTGTGCTGCTACGTAGACTAGGGGCAACAAAGAAATCTTTATTTCAAGGTATTGCTTTTCACATTTGCGGCTCTGTAGCAACAGAATAGCAGTAGGGATAATATGTACACTTTTTGCTTCACTTAATTGTAACTTAATTGAGCACATATATGAAAGTCTAGACACTGTAAGTGTAATCTGCATTTTCAATGTCCATGCAGTTGCCAACTTCATTTAAAAAATGCCACAGATGTGTGATGCCCCTGGTCAGAGGCTAAACTCTGCTGCAGAGTTCATCATTTTTTTCTTCAAAAACTGAGCCACTGCTGAAAGTAACCAGCCAGGATCACCATGAGGAAAAACAATGCCAAACATGATAAGTCATGACCTCAGCTCTATATGTGAATTATTAATACTAATCAGTCATTTTCACTGTGCATTTTTGTGACACAATTTTACAAATACCTAGTTAAGCGAGTAAAAGGAGGTTTGGGGTTTGTTTTGATTTGCTTTTTTTCTAGGTATGGAGGGTGGGAAGGGAGGCAGCTCCTCCTTTTGTTTCAAAACTACGAGAGATGTTTACTTAATGAGACCTGCTACTTGACTTCCATAGTCACCCGTGAGGAGGTGGGCCTTTGCAGAGTGGGGGGAGTGGGGAGGGAAGGGAAAGATGTAACTGTCATGGAGCCACCATGTGGAGTGACACGAAATATATTAAATGTCTTCAGTATAATTCACTTATTTTAAAAAGATAATCTAATTCTTGTGTCACTTCTGGTATTGCAACTTGCCATTAATATAGAAATCAGGATAACTAATTTCTTGGGACAAAAATATCCTTTATGATATAAATGACAAGTATGGCCTGAAGAATTGATTTCTTTCTAGTGGAAGGACATAAATCTATTTTATGTAGCTTATTAAATAGAGTGCCTAAATTAGGCTATTAAAAATAGCATACAGTGTAATGATTATCAGAGAACAAAATTTAGAGAATTATAAACTTCTGGCCTTTTTATTCAGTGGATGTTATTTGCAATTTACCATTTTATGGACATGTCTGGTTTCTAGAAATTCAATGTGTCCACTTGGTTTGCAGTAGAAATCTGAGTCCTGAAGGCACGGTACATCCTAATTGCTCTCCCTAAACTGTTACTCCAATGTAATTAGTACTATGCTAATTACGGCAGAGTAAATTCTACAGATAGTTAAACTCCAAGAGTAATTTTAGGTATAGGGTCACATTCTGCTCATGCAACCTGGTAGTGCAACAAACTGACTTTTTTTATCAGAACAGACAAATTGGTGGAATAATAACAAAGATACTAAAATGTGCAACAGCCCAAATTGTTCCATAGAAAAGGGACATTTACCCTGTCTAGCTCTTGTAGTACACAGGTATGAAACCCAACTGTACATATGAAAACCCAGTATTTTCATCAGGTTCTGGTGACATTTATTACTCTGTATACAAAGTCATTTGAGCTTCACTTATGTTCTCTATTGTGATCGGAAGTCTTTACTGACAATTCAGCCTTATGTTACACCATGGGATATTGATCATTTGCTTATGAAACAGCTTTCTAACTCTGGACACAATCAGTTCTGTCAAGAACACACAGCCAATGCACAGGTCTGTTTTCATTGATTTCAGTGTATAATTTCCATTTCATAGGAGCAATAAGACCTTTCAGTGCACACAAAGGAAATTATTGTGCTTTTGGTTGGTTATCAAAGTCACTTGGCCTTTAGCCTTCTGCCTTATCATACCTTCCAAGATGTGCTCTAATTACCATATAATGCTTTGCATGATGCATCTTCTTATTCAATATGTAACTCCAGCCGTACTTATTCCATGCGAACTGTAGAGTCAGAGTTCTTGTGGGGAATTGTCATATACTATGCAGTGGCTGACTGTGATTTTGTTTCTGAGATGAGCTCTGACATCAGTAGTATGTATCAATTCAGTAAATAGAAATGTTGAAATGGTAAAAAAATTTACAGTGATGATCTGAAGTACTAATGGCAGTATTAAAATGTGAAGAGCAGAAACAGGTGTCACCTTTGGAGAAATAATTGTTTGTCATAAGCTAATCAGAATTTGTGCAGGCAGCTGGTTGTACAGAAGACATAATTCCAACAAAATGTGATAGTACATACCTATAAACTGTATAGTATGCTATTTCCTAAAGTTCCCAGAGACCAGCAGACAACATAAATGTCATATTAATGTTGACATGGCATTGTACCAATATTAATGTGACTCTTGGAATATGGAATGTAAACAGAAGTTTCAAATAGAAACGTTCTAATCTTGATTTTCTTTTTTCCTTTTAAAATCAACAATGGAAAATAAGAAAATTCCATCTTGAGGTTCTGGTAACAAAACCACGAGAGTGGAGCTTGAGTGCTTTATGTCACCCTAATCCTTTGATGAAATCATAGCCTTGTATTATGTGGTTGCTTATCTATCATTCTAATGTATCAATTTAAAGGTTTACAGAGTTAGATTAGGTTGAATCTGTGTTGTGTTCAACTGTAAAGGGTCAACACAAATCTGTCGGCATTTTGCACACTTAATATGTATTATTATAATACAACATGTTACTTTTATGGTAATTTTTTTTACACATATAACTACCTCCATGAATTTGATGAAATGCAGCAACATGAAAAGTGTATTGTACAAAGCAAGATTAGAAACTTTGAAGCATTAGGTCATGGCGTTCTCTTGTGTGTCAAAGCTTGCATATGAAGTCATCATGTTTCCATTGCCACAATTTCCTTCTACAATGTTAAAAAGATTGCTTTCAGATGAGTCACTTAAGACTTTGACAAGGCTGCATAATTGGGATAAAAGTGAAAGGGAGGCTGAAGCCTTCCATCCTCTCCCCCAGTTACTGCTAAAATTTCTGCCTGGTAGAACTTGAAAATGTATTTGTAATTTAGCAAATTAGAAACATCTGCAGTCTGTGAAATATGATTGACAGTTTGGGGTTTAACAGAAGACACTCTGGGTATTTTCTTGGCAGCCTTCAGATACTTGGGGCCCTGTTCTGCCTCCATCTTTGTCAACATTAGTACGTCATGGTTTCTCTGAACTGGCAAGGGTGTTAAAACAACTCTTCCTTTAATGATGTGCACTCTGGTCTCTAGATTGTGTGCATCTAAAACATTTGCTCCTATAGAAGTTACCAACAGCCTTTCACTGACGTTGCTGGGAGCAGTATTAGGGTCCCTACTCAAGGTATGTGCCTGTTGTTCAAAGTACATGGGCAAGTTTCCAAGAGAAGTTAAGCTGGCTTTTGAAAAGTAGCCAGCTGCAACAAGCCACCTTTCAAGAGGGAAGAAAGAAAGATTTCTCCAAAAACCAAAGGAAGAAAGTGGCAGTTGAACCTAAGCAGATCACATTATATACAAATCCCAATTTATAAACACCTTTCAGCAAACCTAGTACCATTATCCTGATGCAGATTAATAAACAATCATCAGTTGAGCTAATTTTACCATTTTAAGTATTTCAGTTAAAATTTAGAAGAAATCATTAGCCATTTGACTCCCAGCACCACTGTAAAATGACTGTTATATGTGAAACAACATTAACTCAACTTTAAAAATAAAAATGTATTGGAAAACAAATATTTTAATGAAAACCGTGGCCGAAGTGCTTGCCAGCAGTAGTCATTGTTAGGAAAGAGAACAAGCAAACCAGTATTCAGAGGCCATCATGAACACAGATAATACTTTGCACTTAAATCACACCTTTTTGCCTGAGGGTCTCGAAGCACTTGCCTGTGAGGTAGGCAGAGTTCACTGACCCTACTTTTTGTCGGCCCATTGGAAAAAGCAAAGGCTAAGAGTCTGCAGACTAATTTATTAACCAGTTGCTTTTTTAAAGTTACTGAAGTAAGTTAACCAAAGTGTTTAATGTTTATATTCTGAAATTATTCTTTTGACGCATTCAGTTTGTTTAAGCAAGAAACTACTTTACAGCCCTGTAGACACTCTTGGATTAGCAGTTCCAAAAACAGTTTTGCAGTCATATGAGTACTGGCAGCAGTGGTTTTAGAAACAGCCATGTTAATTAAAAATTTGTTTTTCAAATACATTTTCTAGTGTTTTTCCCAAACACTTGTTCAAATTGTTGTGCTGAGAAAGCAAATAGCACTCCTAATCTGGTGTCATACCCACAGTTTACAATTCTCTTTGCTCTTCTGAAGAAAACTGTACAGTATTAGAGAGAAAAGTTCTATTTTTTACAAAATTCTTTAAAAAAAAGGCTATATATCTAAAATGTTCCCCCCAGCATAAGTAAAGTACATCATTACTGCATGCGACACATGCAGCGGACCCACCAAAAGCCAAGCTGGTGCTAGAAGAAAACGGGACTATCACATGTCTTTTATAGTGGCGCTCTAAACATTGGTTCCAGTTATGCGAGTGTGAATCTGGCATAACTCCCCTGATCTCTGAGGATCTGAGAGATGGGAATGGGTCGTTAACTCCATTGAAGCTCAGTTCTGAGCTGAGGGTTTCCGTGTTCCTCCCCCCGCCCTGAGACACTAAAGGCAGAGACTGAGCAGAGGGCCATGCACCTGGCTTTGGCAGGGCAGCCTGGGCTGAATCCCTGCTGGAATGCACCGGGCTTTGGCAGGGCAGCCTGGGCTGAACCCCTGCTGGAATACACCTGGCTTTGGCAGGGCAGCCTGGGCTGGATCCCTGCTGGAATGCACCTGGCTTTGGCAGGGCAGCCTGGGCTGAATCCCTGCTGGAATGCACCGGGCTTTGGCAGGGCAGCCTGGGCTGAATCCCTGCTGGAATGCACCTGGCTTTGGCAGGGCAGCCTGGGCTGGATCCCTGCTGGAATGCACCGGGCTTTGGCAGTGCAGCCTGGGCTGAATCCCTGCTGGAATACACCTGGCTTTGCCAGGGCAGCCTGGGCTGAATCCCTGCTGGAATGCACAGCCACCCAGCCGGGATCCGGGCCAGCCGCCAGCGTGCCCCGCCTTGCAAGGGTGATTCTCCACGTGGTGCACTGCCCTCGGTTAGAGCCACCCACCCAAAGGATACCCACCCAGATGTATGAAAGGGCCCTTGGAGTAATTGGCACAGATGTTACTTTTATGTGTGGAGGAGATTTTAAGTTTAAAGGGATCATAATTCTGCAGGTAATTTTCTGTGAGTGACTGAATGTGGCTGTTGCATTAGGTTTAAATGAGTTAATAAATGCAAGTGGGACTTACTGTATGTTAGAAGGGAGTTTTGCAGCCAAGACTGCCTTGTATAAATGTGTTTGCACTGAAAAAAATTAAAAAATTACTTGGTCTCTGGTTGCTGTAAAGGTCATCCAAGATGGATGTTCTGTTTATATTGTATAGTATTTCATATGAAATAATTGCAGTTCATGAAATGTCTTCCCTAACGTTACTGATTTATAACAGCACATTTGTAACATGGTTTTTATTGTGTCAGTGTACCATATTGTAAATGATGATTACTTGTCATGCTTAGTATAATAATTTAAAGGAAAAAAAAGGACAGGGATTTTTGTAAGTCTATATTTGAAAGTCCCTCCATATGGTAATATTGTGTTCATGTTGTTTATGTAGTGTTGTGTGAAATATCCATTTTGGATTGTGTTACTTTTTAAGATATTAAATAACATTTGGTTATATGTTCTAAGTGGATTCTTTGCACTCATCGGTGATTTTTAGAGAGTATACTTGTATTTCCATTTAACATGCTGTTTCTCTCCCTCACTTAGGAAACCTTGCACAGCAAACCAGAAATCTCAGGTAAACAAACACTGTAACAACTCACTGTGTTCCCCTATACTTTATAAAAGCTCTTTGGGCCATTAAGAGTGCAAGAGAGAAAATAACCTTTTTTCTGGTTTGGACTGGATGTGAATTTGACAGCTGCAGGGAGAGTGTGATCTCCACTGAATGTGAGTGTCCAGCTGAGATGCACCCAAGCTCCAAGAGATGAGAAGTGCATTAGGACCTCCTGATGCCAAAGGCAACAGCTGTCAGGTTCCTCATTTCCTCTCCTCTCCATCCTCATGAGCTAAAAGAGGACCTGGTGCATCCAAGAGAGAGAGTTCTAGGAAGGAGTTTTTTTAACATTCTTCAAGAAAACTGATAGCTGCTATTTGGAAAGGCCCAAGTGGACAGTGTTAACATGCAAGTACCATTTTCCAACCTTCTGCCACCACCTGGAAGAAAGTTTGGAGGAAGTTTAGGGTCCAGGAGATTTGCCAGAGCTGTGTCATGAGAACTGCTGTTTGCCAAGGTCAGCTATGAGAATTTACAACATTTATAAGATAAAAAACAGAGCAGCATCTCTTGAAAATTGGTGCTGTCTTAAGCACCTTGGCTTGTCACCTGCTAATGGCACATACTAATACCACACTGTTCCTAGTCTTAGCTCATTCCCCTTCATCCATCTGCTTCCACTGTAATTCATATTCATGAAATTGTGCATTTTGAATTACAGGGGCAAAAAAATCCCAAAACCAAACAGGGTTTGGTTAGGGCTTTATGCCAGCACTAGTGCTTTGCACAGGCAAAGTCAATTTTGGGTTTTGGTAGACTCAAACTTTCAAGGCCTTTTCGGTATTATTGGAGAAGTTTGCAAGCACTATTTCCCCTCACAGAGCACTTTGTTTTATTTTCTCTCCTTATGGTGTGCTTTTATTTTAGGTGCTAAATTAGCCTAATCAGTAATTAGAAAGAAACTACTGTTGTTACTGTTGTGGTAACTACAAAGTTACCACACCGTGCACTTTAAAACTTGCTTGCAAGCCTGGCTTAAATTCTCTTTATACTTACTCTGCTGACAGGTAAACTGAAGATCTTGATCAAGTGACATCTTTTTTGTCAAACATGATTTGTAACATACTGAAAATGGCTAGGGCCACTGCTTGGCTGAAGAAGTACTCTCTTGCTCTTATGTCACACCTTTCTGCTGAGAGCACTGAGTAGATTTACATCCCTCAGTATCTACAGATATCTTTCCTCTGTAAGATAACTTTTTCAAAGATCTCTCCAGGTTTTGTCTGCATCAGCCTCACATCTGTTGCTTTAGTCTGTTGTATTCCTTTTAACTTACTTTCTATAATATCCTTCTTCTATTGAATCCCCTCATCTTCTGCTTCTTTTTGACATTAACTTTCCTTCAGGCTGGGCTTTTATTTCCCCACATATTACTTGACCAGAGAGTTCTTCTGGCCCATTTCTCATCCTACCCTCTCAAAACCTCATTCTAACCTTAGAGCCTAATCTTCCACTTCTCCATTACTTTCCCTTTTTCAGTTTCCCTGCTTCTCAAAAAGACCTTAGAGAAGAAAAGGTGGTCAGCTGCTTCAGGATAGGTGCAGTGCTCCTGTCAGCACTTCCCTTCAGGCCATGCTGTTGCAGTTTATAATTTTAAAAATGTTTAGGAATGTAAATATACTCCCATATTTTAGTCCTTTCTGTTCTCTTCCTCCTTTTGTCTGCTGTTCCTGGGTTTTTTTAGAGATTATGTGCTATTCTGTCCAGCATCTCTGTGTCTCTGTGATTTGAGGGCTGAAAGAGAAGACACAAAACCCCTAACTGTACTGGAACACCAGGTCACATCTGTCTTCCTCAGGGCATCAAGCAAGGCCTCAGGTAAATGCTTAAAAAAGCAATCTATTCAGCTGTGCTTTGCCGAATGGATATGAAGAAAATGGCCTCAACTTACTAGCCTGTCCTAAACTGCAGGGAAGGAGCCCATGGCTCTGACTCCTGTTCACTGTAGCTGGTACTTAAAGAGAAAAGGGTTTTGAGCAGTCAGTGATGCTGGTGCTTTGATAATTGCCTGTTGTTTTGTGTGGAGATGGCTGAGCTTGCATTTATAAGCAACTTCCTTTCATGCCCATAGGTCCTCATGTTTAGCAAAGTATTTTTAGCCCAGCTGTCACAGAAGTGATGAATGAGGACAAGGAACGGGAAATCCCAAGTACTTTTACTTAACATCTTTTTTCTCTCATTCTAATAAGCGCATAAAACCTAACCCTGTTCTGCCAGCTATGTGAAAGTAAGCAAAGACAGTAAATACATTTACCAACATGGCTGTGCATACACTGAAATAGTTATATATTTTGGTTGCTTGCTTGCTTAGGGAAACCTGAAGCCTTTTGTTTTGAGTTCTCAATCTCTTTCTTCTTGTCCCTGTGCTTGTTGCTGGTAAAATTAGGCCAGTGGCATTTTAAATACCAAAGAGGGTCACTCTGGCAGGAAGCTGCAAAGTAGCAGCTCCCAGTGTGTTCAGTAGTGTACCAGTAGTGAGAGGACAAGCAAGAGCCAGGGCCTCTCCTGTGGATATGGGCTTTCCTCATGCAGAGGCCAGAAGGTACACCAGCTCTGGCACTTGAGATGAAGCAGGGCTGTGCTCCAGCAAGGGCTGTCCTGGGTGCCCACACACTCTGTGACTGTGCTGTGGCTCCAGTTGCAGTCTCAGCACAGATGGGCTGCACCATTGCTGATGAAACTTCTGTGCCAGAGGATGCACATCAGGAGCACAGCCGCAGCACTACAGCCTTTTTGGGTCCTGTTAGCTGGGTTTTGGAAAATGAGGACCTAAGTAATTAACTTAACAGGGCAGCCTGTGCACTGGAAGGGTTTGAATGCAAACCCCACCCATGACCCATGTACCTGGGTCTACACATGCACACACTGAGCATGTACCACTGGGCAGTGACTGTAAGCGGCCATCAGGGCTACAGACTTAAAGACTCAGAAGTGCAAACCTTTGGGGTAGGTGTGCCTTAGGCTTATGGGCAGTGACAGGGACAAGGACAGCAGAGAGGGACATTTGACTTGCTGGTTATGGCAGATGGTAGATGTCCCTGCCTCCACACTGAGGTCTCCCCGTTCCCTCTGCACCACTGTTCCTTGCTCAGTAGCCTTGAACCAAATCCCCAGTCTCAGCTTCCTCCCTGAAGGGCTGTGGGGCCCCAGGCCCTTGCTGCCACTCACCCCCCTCATTAATTAAAATTAATTAATGCTGAGGGAGAGGCTCTTCTCTGTCCAGTTTAGTGCAAGCCTCTGGCTTGGGCCCAAGGTGAAGCTTTCAGAGCAGTCCTATTGTACATCCACCTGCTGCAGTTTAATGTGCTTCTTTGTGACACAAGCTGATGGTGACTTTAAGATACTTGTAACTGGTCCAGCTGTAAAACTCACCTAAAGCATGACCCTGGCACAGCTCACTAAAACAGTAACCACCTGGGTTTTTTCCCCTCTTCTTTTTTAACCTGGACAAAGCAGTATGTTTTTTTTTCCTTTTCTTCTAAAGGAGTGCTGAAAATTCCCAGGGCACTCTGTGTTGAGGCAGAGGTCAGATGAAGTCTGTGGCACAAGTGTCAGGGCAGGCAGGAGGAGAGGGGCAGGAACTATTTTGTCCATCATGATGCAAGTGCACAAGGCCACCCTGGTGACCAGCCTGAGGAACAGAGGTGCCAAGTCCACAGAGGGACCCCAGCTAGAGCCCTCTCCACTTGCCTTGCCCGGTGGGTGAGGAAGACACCTCCAGCCCATGAAGTAGAAAGGGAAACCTAAAAAGCTCCTTAGCTCTATTGTTCTGCTGTCCCATGGCTCCTGTGCCTGGCAGGCTGGCAGCTCCCCAGAGCCTTTCCAGCATCATGGACTGTGTCCCATCTAGTCTAGATGGGACTAGTGTCCCATCTTTTCCCCAATTACTTCTTACTTACAAGGAAAGTTATTCTATTGTGTAACCACAGTGCTTTATTTGTAAGTAGGTGCCAGTGGACCCTGGAGATTTATTATTAATTCACGATGAAGAAACTCAGGAGTCCTCACACCTAAGGCAGGAAATATATTTATTGCTCCTCCTTAAAGTTAGACCCCTTTGCCCTTATGGTTTTATTGTTATCTATAACCCAATATCAAGAGACAATTACCTCTCATGCTTTGCTGTTAGGAGCAAACAAGTTTCACCAAATCACAGGGGGAAAAAAAGGGAGAAACCCACTCATTTTTGCACACAGAAGTAAGGAAAAAAATCCTGGAAAGCAAAAGCTTTACAGAATGACAAAGAGCTTTGAAAGGCTCCTTCACTGCATTTAAAACACTTGTTGGGAGATGGGTGGACCTTTTTTGATCCAGAAACTAATGAAAGACTATTGCCTTAATATATTTAGACCATTGCAGTTTCAGAACTGTTTGTCTTTCTAAAAAGTAGTTGCTTGGGATGTTGTGGAAGAGGAAGCTGCCTTTTTTGACACTAGATTAGTAGCAGGTCGTCAGGTCCAGTCCGTTGAGACCACCAGGTTCTCAGGACAGAGAAAAGCAAGGGAGTTAGTCTCACCTGCCAGCCTCTTTTTTTCCCCCTCCCCTTTTTTTTGTCTTTCTTTCTTTCTTGGTAAAAATAATAGTATAATCTCTAGACTATATTGGCATGTACTATGTGAATTCTGTGTCTCCTGACTGCTGCCTTGTGCCATGGATAATGCAGTCAGGGGTGCAACTCTGGCATGGGTCTCCACGAACAGATGGGTCAGCAGGCAGAAGGAACCAGCTTCTGCCCAGATTTCTTCCAAATTGGGATCTCTGCAACTCAAGGGGAAGAGAAGGAGGGTGGATTCCTTATCTCCATAAGGAAGATGAAGGAATTGGAATATCAGGGCTTAAAATCCTGAGAGAGTTCACCAAATAAAGAGGAAAACTTGAGGACAGAGGAATGTGAGGATGTACTTCAGTAGCAGGGGATTCATAGTTAGGACCAGCAGCTGGAGAAGGAATATCAGTTCAAGACAGAAGAAAAAATTTTTTGCATTATTGGGAGGCTGGAGGATCCTGAACTCCCAAAAGCCAGCTGAGGTGGGGAACTACATGTGCCTGCCTTCATGGTTCATATGGACTTAAAATAAATAGGAACTGATACTGGAATGTTCTGAGGTGTCTGTGGTGGTACTTGTAAGCATTGGTGTCACTGAGTGATGCCCAGCTGGGGCAGGAGATGGTGCAGCCACTGAGGGCAGCAGAGGTTGGCTTTCCTGGAGGTGCCCTGTTTGTAGGCAGAGTGGGGTCCTGGAAAAGCCCTGTGGGAAGGGATGGAGAGAGATCCTGGTAGGAGCCATCTGGCAGTCCTGCCATGCGGACTCCTCCTCTCTGCTGCTCAGGTGCAGTGGCCCTCCTCACTCCTGGTTAACTCCTGGCCTGAAGAACAACTTGCCACCCTTCACCCAGTAGGTAGGAACTAGGCACATCTTACAAACCTGGTGAGGTATTCCCCTCTGCTCAGGCAAGCCTCTAAAACACAAGTCCTAATTGCTTGTCTCAACCTATCAGCCTCCCCCTTCTCATGTGTGCAGGAGGTTTCTGCTCCTGAAAGTTTTGGTCACCCTCAAGGCACCCACATTTGTCTTAGAATAAAATCTCCCTTTTTTCCCCCATTCTTGTCATATATGCAATAGCTTGCTGGTCATTCCTTTGCAAGGCCTGTAAAGTGTCTCCAAACTTATTTTGTGTCCAAAAAACCATCTTTTCTCTCCAGCAGGTCTGTGGTGCATCCCAGATGTTTGCACGTGGCTGCAGTCACCAGTCACCACAGATTACAGGAGGAAAATGGATGAGCACCAAACAATTTCTTCTCCTCTTGTCCCTTCTTGGAGGCTGGGAAGTTGTTTAGTTGGCTCTGTTTGCCATGCTGGTACATGAAACTTTTTAAACATCACTTGAAAGCTTCTCCATTTCTATCTGTGATTGCCAGGGGAAGTGGAAGGGGGATGCAGAACAGGTTCAGATCATTCTATAAGATTTATCTTATATCTTCTCTTTGTTTACCCACTGCCAGTTCCAAATTAGCCCATTACCATCCCTTCAAAGAGAGGAGAAGTGCTGGCAGAGATCATCTCCACCCTGTGGCTGCTGGTGGTGTACTCAGTACAGCCTCAGGCTGTGTTCATGGCTCTCTCTGGTTGCAGCCTTTCTCCCACCCTTGCAGGATTTTTGGCAAAAAATTCCTGCTTTTTGAGGCTGGGTTTCTTCCTGGCCAGCTGGGGCCCTTGTCCCTGGCTGAGACCCTGGATGCTGAGCTTGTTATAAAATTTATTCAGTCTTAGGGTGTTTATGATATGAAAGCTGCTAGGCCAGAGAGGGTTTCTGTGCTGCAATGACTTCCTGTGCCCAGGTACTGAGGTGGATGGTACTTTCTCACAGTGAATCTGCCCTCCTGCCTTATTATTTGGCATTCTGTCTAGGATGGCACTGTTAGGACTGTCATGACCCACACTGGTGACAAGCAGCAAGTGTTGAAGGGGAACACAGAAAGAGAGCTCCTTTTACACAGAAAATTTCCTATGCTTCACACTGTCAATACTGTGCTGGAAATAGGTCCAACAAAACAAGATTTTTTTTTTTTTTTCAAGAGAGAAGAGAATACTCAGCTTCACAGAGCCAAGCAGGTGGCCGAGCAGCTCTTCACTAGAGAGATCTTTTTATTTATTACTAGTTGAGACTGGTAAGGACCTGTCTACTCTGCCCTTTATCAGCAGTCTCAAATAAAATGCTGTTAGCTCAGCATCCTAGAAGGATGCCAAAGCTTAACATTAACAGGAATACACCTTTCCTATGGACAAGGAGTGAAAAAAACCAACCAAAAAAGTAATGTATAATGATCTGTGCTGACAGCTTTTTCTGAGAAATAGTCCATAGATTCACAACAGGAAAGAGATTTTTATCAACAAACTACTTTAGAAGAACAGACTGATGGGACCAGTCCCCCAGCCTGCATTTTGGTAGAAGGTAAACTCTGTCCCAGTGATGCCTCACACACACTGGGTGTGTGGAGAAAGGCAGAGTAGGAGTAGATGTGTGAGGAACAGCACTGAGTAATTGTGATGAAAATCATGGGGACATTATTTTCCAAATGGGATGAGGAGCTCTGGCTTGTACTGATACACAGTTTGTTTGCATGGCACTGTTTATAATTTTGCTCACACTTCCTCAGTGGTACTCCTAATGGAATGTCCTTATAATCTGTCATGTGTCTGAATTATTTGCTGTATTTTCAATGGGACAAAGTACCATTTTCTTGACTGATTCAGAACAGTGAACACTGGAGACAATTAACTGACCAGAACAATGAAGCACTGTATGTGAAACTTGGCTGGATATTACCTGTTGGATTGGAGCACATTGAAGCTGATTTGGGAAAATCCACCCTTGACCTCATCCCTCGCCCTTTCCATCACAGGGTACCACAGACAATTTCAGATGTGCCCAGGCCATCTGCATCGGACACCCTTGAATGCTGCTGTCCCCTGGGCACCAGGGGAAACTCTGTGACACACAAAGCAGGAGCTCCTCTGGTTTTTGGGGTCCTTCAGTGAGGGGTTCATTTGAAGCCTGTCTCTGGCAGTTCTCCAGGCAATGGGGATATGTGGCTGTCACCCTTTGTGCATCCCACATGATGAGGCACGTCACCTGCCGTGGAGCAACCCCCTGTGGAGAGCGGGTCCTGTTTCTATTGCCTCAGCTCCTACACCATTTATTCCT
Source organism: Zonotrichia albicollis (assembly GCF_047830755.1). NCBI lineage: Eukaryota > Metazoa > Chordata > Aves > Passeriformes > Passerellidae > Zonotrichia > Zonotrichia albicollis. Next base: position 37,725,322 of record NC_133823.1, read on the forward strand.
CCATCCTCTTCCTTTGTATTAATTTCCTGAGCTGCCCTAGCTGTCACATCTGCACAGTTACCAGCTGGTTTCCCATTTTTAATTGCCCTCAGAGGGCTTTTTCAAGAGCCACACCTGCTTTTGTGGGGGCCTTAATTTGTCACTGTCCAAACTGGAGCAGCAAGCATTTAAAATTCAGCCTCTATGAGCGTGTTGTATTTCTTCAAGTGCGTGATTAATTGCTAGGCCTTTACAGGCTGCACTCAGCTATTTCTGCTGAGTTTTTTTCTGCTGGAAAGCTCCCCACATTATGGATATTAAATATCTTCTTCTCTGTAGGACCTGGGTTTTTTCATCCCATTTGTTCTTGACAAAAGAAGTTGTATGAAACACAAAGAAAGCTCAGTGCCCTCACAATTTTATTCTGTTTAGAGGGGGGAAAATAGTTATTTTTCTTTGTCAGAAGTGTTCTTGTAAGGAATCACTTGAGATTAAGGCAGGAGGAGATGTTTTAGGATGTTTCACCCAGCCTCTGCAGCAGTGTAAGCAAGCAGTTTGTATAATCCAGCTCATAAACTGCTTGAATTCTACCATTAAAAAAATTCAGCTTTTTTTTTTTTTTGGTCTTCTTTCACAGCTGCTATTTGAAGACTACTACAAAATCTTAGTTTTTAAGACCAAAATTATTTCCTTGTTGTAGCTGTTCTTGGAGAATCCCTCCATGGATGAGCAAGGGCTGCTGTCCCTGTCTCTTACAGAATTTGCTCAGTTGAGATGGGGTCAGCAGGATTACCCCTCTTTCAGCCCTCACATTCTCATGGACAATGAATGAGCTGTAAGATGAGAACCACATTGGTGCCTACTATGGAAAGCAAGGGCACAAAGTCTTGCATGCCAAAGCTCCGCCAGTATGGAGTGCATGGAAGAAGTATCAAGGGAGAGTGCAATTTACAGGTGGATGGATGGATGGATGGATGGATAGATGGATGGATGGATGGATGGATGGATACATTGGGAGGCAAATAAACCCTTTCAAAAAAATTAATCTTTAATTTGTCAGAGCCTCCTTCTGCCCAGGGATCATGGAGAGGGTGTGAGGCACCTCTCGGAAATCAGAAGCAGGCTCCTGCTCAGTCCCTTGGTATGGTCCTGTCCTTTCAGGGCTGAAGTTAACCTGAACAGGGGGTACAGTGAATGCCAATGCACTGCTTGTTTCAGTGTTGTAGGATGGGCAGCACCTGGGACTGCTGAAGAAAGGTTAAAACTGCCTCTAATGGACACATGGCCTGCTTATGTAGATTTATGTGGAGCCTTTGCCTGGAGGCAGCCCAGCGAGAGCAGCAGGCTGAGTGAGTGTTCAGTGGGGATTGTGGATGATCCCCTGCAAGCCTGACCTGCACTCCAAAGACTTTGCAACAGCTGATGCCACCTCAGCCTCCCTTTTTCTGTCTGGCAAGGAAGAAATGACAGTCCCCAGCCAATTTTGTGGCTTAATTAATATTCGCTGAACAATGTGTCTAAGTGATGAGTAATGTTTTAGTGTATTATTAATTTCTTGGGAAAAACAGAGGGCTGCTCAAGAGTTGTCAATGCCCACTCTGGCAGCCACAGAAATTTGGTTGGTCGTGTTCCCAGCAGAGAATGCTGACATTCTGGGGCTGGCTGGCTCCCTGCAACCCCTTGGTGAGGGATGGAGGAACATCCTCTATGCTTGCACTGGTGTCCCTTGCTCCTGAAGGCAGATACAATCCCGATACTAAAATGTCTCATTTGCTCCGACCAAGGGAGGATCAAAATCAACTACCTGGAGCTCAGCTAAGCCCTGATATGTGCTGGTGTGGAAAGTGAGCACTGAATTTCCCCCACGTCAGCCCATTCTTCCATTTCTTTGCTTCCTGTGACTGTTCTAGTCGGAGTTCCCCTGTGCTGACAAAAGCTCAGAGTTCGCAGTGTGTGGGACATCTGACCCAAGGATTCTGCGTTCGAGCCAAGCTTCAAGTGGACACAAGTAGCAGAGCAACATGTGGGTCCCTCCCGCTGCTCCCCTCCCCTCCTGCTTTTATGTGCTTTGTTCCCCACCAGTGGGATCAGACTACAATGACAACAAAGGCAGCTTGAGACGCAGCCCAAGTCCTGAGAGTGGGGATTACATACAGCTGGTTCCTCTCTTGGGTCATTTAGGGCCATGTACACATGAAGGTCTTGTTCTGCCCACTCATCTCCCGTGCAAGCAGGAGCAGGGGGGATGCCAGCTCAGAGTGCTACATGGAGGCAGCAGGTTTGGATGAGGAGGAATGGGCCCAGCACAAAGGGTACCGGGAGAGTTAAAAGGGAGAAGGAGGAAAAGCTGCGGCGAGAGACGCAGAGGGAAGGAGAGTCCCAGTCCCTCCGCCCCTCACCAAGGCCCGGACACTCCGGTCCCACGGCGCGGTTTGCGGCAGCGCCGCCAGGGGGCGCGGCCGGGCCGGGCTCCGCGGCTCCTCCCGCCCGCCCGCCCTCCCTCAGGGCCGCGGCCTCGGCCCCGCCTGGCGGGCGGGAAATGGGCGGGAGAGAGGGACAGGCGGCGTGGGGGGAAATGTGTCCCCCATTCTGGGCTCCTCGGTACGTGAGAGACGTGGAGCTCCTGGAGCCGGTGCAGCGGAGGGCAGCTGACCCGCGGCAGCCGTGGTGCGGTGCTGCGGCTGCACAAGGCGTTCCGCATGTCGTACAGACAGACACCCACCTGGTGGGACAGGGCAGGACAGGGCAGGGCAGGCCGCCGGGCCACTCACAGTGGTTTCCTGATGGAACTGGGCTGGCAGGGCCGAACTGGTGTAATTGATACGGCTTTGGGACAACCTTATACTGGTTCTTAAGTCCATATCAATTTCCATGTATTTGAAATACCAGAATAATCCATGCAGTCCATATAATCCATGCAGTCCATCTCTATGAAGCTTGAGAATTACTGTTTTCAGTCAACTATAATTCTGAAATGTTCTTATTTTTGAACCTTGCCTTAACTTAGATTTGTTTCAATACTTACACACACACACAAAAAATGGTTTTCTGTGTATGTGACAGTTGTCTTTTAAAACAGCTGTTAAAGACTTATGCTAAAATGCAGGGTTTCACACCTTCCTCCTCATTAGGCCATGTTTTCTTTAAAAATTCCAGTTGGATTTGCTGCTACCTGCCCTCTCTGCTACAGCCCTACAGGGAAAAGAAGGTGAGGAAATGTTACATGGAGTTTTCCAAAGCCTCTCACTTCCCAGTGGCCAGAGCTCGTTTGGTCTGCACCTCCCTGGGGGCATATGGGCTAACATCTGACAGATGCCTCCGCACCAAGCCTGGCAGAGTTCAGGAAGCATTTGGACAATACTCTTGGACACAGGGTGTGATTCTTGGGGATGGTCCTGTGAAGGGCCAGGAGTTGGACTTGATGATCCTTGCGGGTTCCTTCCAAGTCAGAATACTCTGTGATTTTGTGATGTATTGTGATGTATTAGTTCGGAGATAAGGAAGATGACCAGCACTGCAAAACCCTCTCATTCACCCCTTATTTGCAAAGTCTCTGTACTTGTGAAGGGTACAGTCTGGTGTCTGGGCCATTGGAAAGTGTCTCCATGGTGCTGCAGTCTGTGCAGGCAATGCAGGCTGCGTCCAGAGGGATGCTGGAGGGCTCACCCACTGAGCCTTAGCCAGCCAGGCCACTTGCATGGCCACCAAGGTCATTGGTAAAAAGGACTCATCTTATTAAGCTGTGAAAATGCCATTTTTGGCACTGTTATGGGGAGCTGACAGACTTATTCCTGTGCAGGTTGTCCCTCAGCACCTCCCTTTCCTGAGGATCCATGTTCATGGAACATGAGGGGAGCATCTCTGGCAGACCTTGGCAGTGCTCCTGGTTCAGAGGAAGTCCTGCTGGGAATTAAAGGACTTGTTGGCATACCTGCACTGGTCCTCCTCCATCGTCCCCTCGCTGCTCTGTGGTCAGTTAATACAAGGAAAAGGAGATAAATTCTACTGAGTAGGCTTGGAGACTTGTTTCTGTTAAATTAGTCTCTTTCACGGACATGGTCAGTTTGTCGAGCTTAGAGTTGAGTAGGGCCCCCTTGTCCTTGAGGCCTCTAGGGTTGGTTTTTGAGGTCTTGTTGACATTTGCAGCATCTCCCACGGGGAAAGGGGAGCTCTGGACAGCCTGAGCCTAACGCACCCTCATACCAAGGACAATGGTCTCAATTTCTGTGCAAGCAGCTGATGTGATGGTGACACAGGAGCCTTAGAGAAGTGGGTCTGGAGAGACCATCCAGGGCTCACCTCTCTTCTTAGAAATGCAAAATGTCTTGTCATGTCCATTGCCTAGTGGGGATGATGTGTTCCTGAATGGATGTTCAAAAGGTTAAATAATGAAATACATCTGGAAAAAAGGACTGCATATACGAGCTACATCATCTCATGTGATGCATTTAATGTCCTTAATTTACATGCTGACAACTTTGCCATTTCTAAACAATGTTATCATTCGTCTTTCTGATAATTAATCAGCACAAGCTTCAAACACTGTTTATCACACTTTGATGCAGCAATTAGACAAGAAAGGCAAAGTGTTGAAGGGAAGATTTTGGGCTATTTTTTTCTTCAAAAATCTTACAGTATTTACAAAGAAGTGCTTTTTCTAACACCATTTTTAGAATTATTCACTCATTCACAATCATTGTATAAAAACATCATTCAGAAATAGGTTTTAAAATACACCCACCTCCATTGCATAGTATACAGAAAAAAAGGCAAGAGTTAAGACACTTGATTTTTGAATGAGAACGTGAATTGATTCAGAGGTATGACATTTCTGAGGAAGAAAGATGCAATTTCCAAAAAATAATGAGCTGTAGTTCTCCTGAAGCTAGCAAGCTTCTTGAAGATCTGCCATCAAATTTTGCTTTTACAGACCAAGTACCTTTTACCATACACACAATGCTTGCATTAAGGTCAAACAAATCATATTGCAATTGGATTTACCCTTCAGTATTTGCATGTGGACCCTGACAAAAATGAGTTATACAAAGTACTCACAAGGATCAGTGTTGGTTTCATGTGTCATGGCCCATCCATGGAACAACTCAAGGGATCCAATTTGTTATTTTCAGTTTCTGTTTGTATAACTGAGGAGCTGAATGTACCCTTATACCTTTAGAAACATTTCTTCTGTAAGAAGACCGTGGCTTCTGCTCTCTGGTAAGACTTAAAATGGCACATTGTGGAGGGGTTAGCAGGCACTGATGGCATCTTAACCTGATGACTTTCAGACAAAACTTGGTAATTTAGTTATCTTGTATGCTGACTTAATTTTTTCTTTTTTTTTTTTTTTTTTTTCTTTAAAAATGTGCTCCAGTGATTTCATTGAGCCTGGTCCATTAAAGAGCAACAGGGAACTCTGAACAATAGGTGCTTGTTTTACAGCTACTGCAAATGCTTCGAAAGCACTAAATTGCCTTTTATACTCAACAGTCTAATAACAAAGCCTGATTTTTTCCATTTTTCTCCCAACTGATTTGATGGTTCAGTTGAACTTTAATAACACATTACATAAATCTTTACAGCTATTACAGAAGTCTTTTGTCAAGTTTAATTTGGTGTTTGTTTTTTCCCCCCCCAGTGTAATCATTCACCCTTAAATGCACTGTAGCACACATACTGGGATCATGCTTGTCCCTGGATCCAGAAGAGTTGTGAGTCCTAGAGGTTTGTTTTACATGGGGAGGGACCTCAGTCCTTCCAAAGGCAGTTGTTGCTGAAAGCTCCTGGTTCAGAGGTATATCAGATAAAGCGCTGTGCACTCTCAAAGGCACCTCTGGCAAACAACTCTATCCTCTCCTGCTGTTTAATTTAACTTTGTTGTTACAACTTTGCTTGTGCTTGATGGCCCATGGTGGAAAAAATCACCTGGATTAGCTGGGAGGGTGGGAGATCTATCAGTGTAGACCTCTCTCTCTGCTGCAGAATAAAGGGAATTGTGCTGATCACCAGGCAGAGGTGTAGAGAGCAAAAGCTGATAGAAAAGCAGTAAGTGTTGAAAAAACTTCAGAAATGCAATTGAGTATCGAACATGATCAGATGATATTATCTTCACCAGGAAAAGCAGAGAGGCTGTTAAATGCCAGCCTTCCTCATCCTATGTTCTCCTGACCCTTGTGTGTCCAGATGTCTATTCATTTTCCCACTGGCTTTGAAGTGGAGGATTTCTGTCACTTTCTTTTTTCCCAGCCTTTCCCACTGCTGTGGTCTGTGAGGAAAGCCTGGCCCTGGAAATGGGCAGAGCCAGGACTTGTGTTGGTGAAAATAAAGAAGCAAAGGCTGAGAGAAGCAGGATGCTCTCCTGCTGACCCACCTCTCTCAGCATTATGGTCCCTCAGCAAAGCTCTTGGCTTTTTAAAGACTGTGTCTGTATAGACAGGGCTTGGCTGGTGCTGTAAGGAGAAGATGGGACTCGGCTGCTGCTGGAGCTGGAGATGAAGGGTGAACCAGGACGATCCCAGCTACACACAGAGAGGTTGTCTCCACTCCTGAACTTCTCAGTATGGCCAACCAGAGTGAGCTCCTCAGTGAAAGATGCTGGGGTGAGATGTGTTTGATGATCAGAGATCCCCACGTGCACCCACCAGAAAACTTTGTGGACACCCAGCCAGGATTGTGCCCTCACTGGCAGTGCTGTAAATCTAGGTGAGTGACACCATTGTCCCTGGCTGTGTTTGGAGCAGCACAAAACCTGGCTTCATGTTAAAACCATTGTAAATGCAGGATGGGTCAGATTCATGCCTGGTGGAGCACAATGGAGGAGTGGGGGACAGCCCTCTATTAATGAAGCTATTATTCAAATGAAGAACTTTAAAAAAACAAAGAGAGAAGGATGGAGTTGCTGGTGACACTGAGTGACATTGTTCAGGGATCACAGTAAGGAGATGTGCCTGGAGAGCAGGGAGAGCAGAGCGAGTGCCAGGGCACAGCTGCTGCGCGGGGGGAGCGGTGCCAAGGAGGCTGTGTTTCGGAGCATGCACTCCACCCTGGACCAGGAGCCATTGTTGGGCAGTGGCTGTACTCCTGCCAGGCTGCACATGATGTTGTAAACATCCACAGATCGGATGGGAGGCGCGCGGTAGTTGGATCGGAAATCTGCAGGCAAAAGAGAGGAGTTGGCATCAGGCAACCCTGGAATGTGGGGTGCTGGGAGGCAAGGGCTCCTTTGCCTTTCTTGGGACTTACCCACCAGGCTGGGATGTGGCATGCTATACAATTTAGAGCATAGCTCAGCAAAAACGTTAATTTAAACAATTTTATTCATTATTATTACTCCTAGGCCAATTTTATTATAAAAACTAAAGAAAGCTCTGAAGTTTTAAGTACAGGAGTTACTTTACTGCATGTGCTTGATAGACATAATAGCCTGACATAATTGTATTGCACATTCTGCTTTCACTGGTGCAATACAATTAGCCAGGTGCTCTGCCTGGTGCTCTGCCCTGCTTAAAGGGCCTGATGAAGTAGAAACCAGGAGTTATGTGTCTGCCCATCAGACACATGGGTGAGCTGCAACTTTCCCAAAGAAAGTGCCCTGCTGTAGCCAAGTCTGAATTCCCCGACAAAAGCAGGATTCATGTGTTTCAAACAGAATTGAAAATTTAGGCCAAAATTTAGGAAAACATGGCAAAGATTTAGTAACTGCCCTGGGACATCAGAGAGAGGCTGACTAAATCCCTTCATATCTCTCTGCCCTGTTTCTTCAGCTATAAAACAGATGCAGTGCAACAACCCCTCCATTGTGAGGAAATCCTGTCATCTATTTGTAATTTTTGGGTGTCACAGAGTGCTGCATCAGGGTCCTGATGTGCCAGGGGCTGCAGGGCTGCAGGGGTGAGGGCCATGGGGCTGCAGGGGAAGTGGGACACCAGGGATGGTGGCACAGTACCTGGGCCATATGCGAGGAAGAAGCCTCTCATGTCCATGAGCTCGTTGTCGTAGCCATGCCAGCCATTCTGCCACGCCTCCTTCCTCCCCGTCCCGTTCTCCCAGTAGGGCAGCTTGTCCCTGCTCTGGGTGACAGCAGCAGAGCATGGTTAGTGCCTGCCTGTGAGCTGTGCTGGGCACTGTGGGGTGCCATATTGTGTCTCCATGTGCTGTACCACCCCTTCAGGCCCCACACTATGCTGTCACCTGCGCAGGAGCTCATGCCCAGGAGGGGTGACCCCTCCTGACAGGCTTTGCTGTCTCAGTGAGTAATCACCTCCCCCTCCACAGGGAGGGGAGGACAACTCATGTAGATTTCTGCCACAAGCACGAAGTACCACAGTCATATGTGACTTGTGTAAGGAAGGTGCTTTCCCTCTCCCCATGCCTGCAGCACTGCTCTCCCACCCAGCACCATGCACTTTTGTGGGTTTGCTGGGGTGTTGCTCTGCCCCACATGCCACTGACACCTTAAAAAAAAAAGTAATTTTTTGCTCCATTTGACTATTCAGCCTAATAATACAAATATTCCCCCTACTAGATATTTTCTAATCATTATTTCTTCTCCCCACTTGTTTCTGTATTAAAGCAATGAGGTTTGTTCCAGGGAACACTGGTTCTGACCTGAGACAGTCCCACTCTCTGTGGCCTGTGCTCTGTTTTATTTCCTTACTCAGTGGATCTATGCTTTATTAATTTATCATTATAAATCTTGTCCTTCCTAGCCCATACTGCACTTAATATGTACTCTTAAATTCCTTCCTTACTTTCTCCTGCTTTGTATCAATAGCTTTTTACCTTCAACAGTGCCATATCTGTCAGAGCAGCAGTCCCTAGGGGCTGATCAAATGCTGGACCAACCTGTCCATGAGTTTTTCCTGTCCCGTGCTCCTTAGGGGTAGCAGCAGACAGATGTGGCACTCCACATCACCCCAAAACTGTGGCAGGAATTTCACTTAAACAAAGAACATCAACTGACAGTTCATCAGACCCATGGCACTAATTTCTCTGATAATTACAGAGAAGGAGCTGCACAGTCCTCTGGAGTGTCCAGGTCTAGCCTTCTCACTCAGGTATAGAAGGACAGAAGATGCCCACAAGAGTTTCCCACATTCCCACTTTGGGCAAGTGCTGCAGCCCCTGCAGATGGTGAAGCAGATTAAGTGAGGATCCCTTTCCTTTTATAAACATTTATTTTGTCTGATTTTTATCTTCTTAAGAAAGAAAATTGAGTGTGCAATGTCTAAAGGATGGGGACCACTCACTCATGTGAAAGGAACAATGGCATATGAGCAGATCAGCTTTGATACAGCATGAAATCCCTCCTCATCCTGATTTAACCAAAACATAGATGGACTTCAGTTCCTATGCTCCGTGATGAGGGAAACAACTTTCCAGATACACCCCCTTTGTCTCTTTCAACAACCCCCACCATCAACAGAATCCCCTTTTTCAAACAGCTTTTAGCTATCCACTAGCTAACAGAGAGTTAAAAAGCCCTGGAGCATGACAGGGAAGAGCTGCACATCCTCTCTTCACTGGTTTGGGCAGGAAGTAGAATAAAAGGCACATTAATTTCTTTAAAAATATGACAGGAAACTTTCATTTTCATATCCCATTCACAGATAATGAAAATGTACTGAAGAGAAAGAAAATCTGACAGCATTAATGAGAGGACATTCTTGAAAATCAGAAACAATGGGAAGGAATGGGCAGAGAGACAGAAATAATTATCATAGCAGCAGTGTTTGCTGCACTGTTATTAAGGTTTGTCAGACTTCCAATGATTTTTAAAGTGCTTTTTTATTTTCTACAGACTATGTAAAAATGTTCGATTTTGAACTTTTGTGCGAGAGAGTTTAGTTGTATTTTTTAAAAATAATTTTGGAGAAAATGTTTCAGATTCCTACTTTACCTGTCTAAATCTTAACTCTGGCTTTTTATACTTTTTTTAATCAGATGTGTGGTACTCATCCAGCTGTATTCAAAAGCCATCCGTTTTTTTTAGAGGTGCATTTTTATTAAGCTGTAGGAACTATTATGCTAAATTCATGTTGGCTAGTGAGAAACGTTGTAGTGTGGACTGAGCAAAGCTTGGTGAGCAGTAGCTCTGAAGGCCATGAAAGGTGCTGAGCTGAGTTACAATCACCTACAAGACAACAAAGTGCACTGACTATGCTGGGACACAAAAGAAACCCAGGACTCTGTGGTTCTGTTGCCAACTTACTGAATTCATGCATGGCCTTGGGCAAATCACTTAGTACATTGCTCAGTTTACCTCCTTAAAAATACACAGTTGTCTCACCCTCTGAGCTGTGCTGAGCTGCAGTTAGTATCTGTAATGTGGACGTGCTCAATGGTGACACAAGGACAAAGTAACAACAACAATTCATAGTAAAAAAATAAGTTAGTATGAAAAATCTCTTCATGTTTGTGTTCTCTGCTTAACAAGTTACCAGGTTTTCAGTGTGTGCATGGGAATCTCTGAGGAGTAAATCTCCAGTCTGACCCTTTTGAGACTGGTGGGCTTGGGAGAAATGGGGCATTTTTTAGGACAGTCTGATGGGAGGAAAGCCAGGCAGAAGGAAAAATTGCCACAAGGTACTGCTGAATGGAGCATAATAAGGAGGAGGAGGATAATAAGGACTTGAAATGGTAACACTCTTTTTGTCTGAAATGAAAGTAGATGGCAATGGGGGAGAAAAAGAGTAAAGCAACAAAATTGGAATGCAAAATACAAGAACTACTGCTTTATGACAACAGAGAAAAAAGAGGCACCTTAACTATTTAACTGGTTCCTCTAGGATAGCTGCAATACATTTAAGTTCTTTTAAGCACACAGCAGAATTTGACATTAGTTTTGTAGTCAGCCCATTGACTTTAACTCAATGATCAGTAATATATTGCACCTTTCCACACTCCTGTCTAAGTATTTTGCTTCTATACTTTACCTCTACTATGAACCATCCTTCTTCAGCCACGAGAGTTAGTGGAGACACAAATTTTCCTTTTTTGTAGAAAAACCTGTTTGGAATATCCTGTATGTTATAAACATCCATATGTTCCACAGCTTTCAGTTTTTGATATATCTGCAAAACAAATGAATGTTAGAACACGATCTGGCTGTAAAATCATAAATACACTAATGGGTACATGGAAACACCTGGATTTACAGAATGGCTAATCCTCTGTAATGGCTAATCCTCAGCACATTCACACCAGGACTTTGCCTGTCCAAAGATCATGGCTGGACAAAACCTGCCTGTGTGGTTTAGGGGATTCTAAAAACTTGCATCATAAACACATAGGAATGCATGAATTCATGTATTGTGTGTATTTATAATACACATGTTCACAAATTTGTACATGTGAGTGTACATGTATACATTTGTACCATGAGTGTACAAATGTATACATGTAAGTGTTACCTGCAGAAACAGACCAGGAGAAACCACACCTGTGGAGACAGGAGGCAGTGAGTGAAGTGGTGAGACACTCAAAGGCACCATGTGTACTGTGGACAGGCATGGAAAAGAGATACCATCTTTTCTGTCTGCCACTCATTCCCTCTTTGTGCTCTTGAGTGGAGAATGAATGTCACCTCACCTGTGTTTCTGCACTCACCCACTCAATCACTATCAAGAGATTGATAGTGCTCAGTTATCTGCTGCGTTAGTTATCTGATGTGAGATTAATTAGCCAAAGCCTGCAGCTTTGAATCTGCACAATGCCATACAAGTGGTTTATTAATATTAATTATACTGTCTGGAATATAATCACACAAATGTCATTACACCACAAATTATTCAGAAAATAGATTTTAAATGCCTGGAAAAGATGTTCATATGCCAAAGACAAGGCAGATATTGGAGCCTCTAGACTCTATATTATTCTTTAATAAGTTAAATATAAATAATCTTCAGGAATAAATAGCTCAGTTCTTCAAAGAATGAAAGGTTCTTCACTAGCCTTTCAGCTAAGTCACTCTGGTGTGTATATGTGTGCCAGATATGTGCGCTGATGTGCAGTGACCATAAGGATATTACCAGGGTGTGATGGCACAATTTCTCCCACCATGACCAGGGCTAGAGAGTGGTCACCAGTACTGGTGCTTTGAAATGGGGTAATTCTTAGAGATGATAACCACTATGTTATAATATACTCCAACTCATAAACACAGCTCTTTAAAATTCATTAGAAATAGAGAATCTAGCTATTGGGAAACTGAAAATCAACTTCATTTTGCTTAAAAAACATCCCTCCAGTAAGAAATCCTAAAAAGAAATGAAAGAAGGAAACAAAACAATAGTATAAGGCATTGTACTTTATTATCCTTAGGAATATTTGGGTGTTTAACGAGAGAGAAGGATGTGCTGAAGAGCTTTGTTGGATGAAACCCTATGGCTGTGTGAAGTTGCAACTTGCCCTTGTTTGAAGGTCTGGCCTACAAAACCAGGGAGTTCTGGGTTAAGCACATCAATGCTGTGATCCCCTGTGATGCACTTGAGAGTGAATTGCTCATGCATGCCTCTAAGACAACTTTCAGTTCTGGCACTAATTTGAAATGTTCACAGTATCACAGACACACAATTCCTAAAGAGATTGGGTGCAAAGATCAGCAAATATTCTCTTTTAAAAATTGCACAGGCTACAATATACTGTAACTGGATGAAATATAATGTAGAAACCAAAATTATTTGCCTGGGGAACAACTTGCCCATTTTGTACATCCACTCATCTATATTCTGAGAACAGCAGTAATGACTCCTTATGCATTGGTTTTGGGTTAAACTATAATGTATTTGTCTATTAGTTAGAGAAATTACATTTTAATTCTTTTCAAGTGATTTTCAAATCTTTTCTCTATTGTTTTAATTTATCCCTCAAAACCCTGAAGTTCTAGCATTGAGCTTTTATGGTTGACTCAATCCAACATGCTTCATCAAAAATTCCTCCAAGGACAATATTGCAATTCTGGTCTAATGGAGTTGGTTCTTCAGTGGAAGTTTACTGGAATATAAATGCCTGAACCTGCTTCAGATGATTTGAACATCCTAGCTAGAGTGTCAATAAATTAGTCAATAAATTGACTAATATATATAAAATCCTAAAAGCGCATTTTGAAGTAAAATCTTTTAGCTATTTATCAGAAGCAATAAGGGTGGGGTTTAAAAGCATGTGTCCTTGCCATGTAACAGTGCAAGTTCATGCTTTTTAATTTGCCTGGGTTACTTTCCTTTGGAAACCAGCATCACAAGGATGTCACAGGATCCAAGTCTGACTCCTGATAAGAGTTGATTTTTGCACACATCTCTGAGAGCAGTATTTGGATGTTAAGAGAAAACAGAAGACACAATTGGCATAAAAACTGAGAAAACACAAAACTGAGGTGAACAACTAGGCTGTACTCACCTCTGCATGCTTGTCTGGAGCTGGCCAGAGGCTCACAACAGGACCTCGGTCTTTCATTTGTATGGTGTCACTCATATTGATATAGTTTTTCAGCTCAATCACTTTATCTGCCCAAGAGATGTCTGTCATCCCATGATCAGAGAAGAGGAGGACGTTGATATCATTCTGAAGGCCTTTGCTCTGTGAGGAAAGTGTATGACACTTTTAGGGCCATGTAAGAGCCTGGCACTGTCTGTGCCTGCTGGAAAATGTAAATCACCTTTTGACCTCCACTGTTTCTGTGGAAGTTAACCAGAAGGATCATATCCATCAATGTCCTGCAATGTGCTTTGCCACCACCCATAATGGTGGATACCCACTTTTACTTGCTGCTCTGGAAGAGTCCGACAAGTTAGCACCAGAGTTTTTCCTAAACAAGTCCACACAGCAATTTTGCCATGATACCACTTGTGGAAGGGGTGTTTCTCTCTTTCCCTCCCAAACATGAGCACTTGGCATTAGAGCTTTTAATATTTAGTGAAATTGAAGATGCATATTCCTCTCTTCACTGAAACACATAAAAACTCCAACATGCATTTATCATTGTCAGAAATATTCATAGAATTACTATTTACCCAAAAGATTTTCTTACTGCAAAATCATTTCAATAATGCTTTTTCTAAAACCAAGTTTAAAGTACAGAGTTCTGAATGCTGTCATAAAAGCTGCTATAGAAGTTAATAGTCTGATTCCACAAACCTTAGGAAACACAGTTTTGATTTCTTCACCTACAATGAAGTCTAGCTGGAAACACAAGTCATAAACAGAGCAACATGTATATTGGTTTGTGGCTTCCTGTGGCAACTGGTATAAATCCACCAGGAGGGTTATAATGCCATCAATGAAACTAATAATCAGGGTAATGGTGCCTTGACTTCCACATGAACTCAGTAGCCTTTTTCTCAGGAAAGAAAAATTTGCAGCCACTGCATTCAGTTACAAGTGTTAAACAGGCTCTGGGCAGTGCCACAAGGACCAGTTTAAAAGCCTCCAAAGGCTCCCAGGAGCTGGGTTTATTGGAAGCCACTCACCTTGATGAGTGAGATCATGTTGCTCAAGGCTTTGTCCACTTCCTTCAAAGCGTTCTTGCGCTGCTGGGACGAAGGGCCGTAGTGGTGGCCTTCCACGTCGATGCGCTCGTAGTACACCGCAGCCATCTCGGCGCTGTTGTTGCTGGGGGTGGGACAGAGGGCAAGGAGTGAAGGGCTGACACACATGGAGACCTCCTGGCTGCTGGCACTGTTGTCTTCACAAGCACGTAGAGCCACAAACCCCCGTTTTCTGCTTGCACCCTGTGCTGTCCTACCACCTGTTGCACTGCTGGGCTCATTATTCACCCCCAGAGTCTCCTGAGTTTGCCTGAGACTCCCATCAGAGGCAGCAGGTGGAAACTGCCATGTGCAGGCTGGCCTGGCAGTCCTCTACTAACCTATTTGAATCAGGAAAGAAGCTTTCCCTTTAAGAACAAAGAAATTCTGATTTCTGTGCTGAATGCCCCTATTAAAAGGATTATGGGAATTACCAGTCAAATGTGCTTTAATTAAAGTTTGGCACTTCTGGCTTTCTACTGTGTGAGGTCTTCCAAACCACAGAGGTCAACTCAGGATGTGCTCTGTCTTACAAAATACCAAGCAGTATGAACTGGGATGAGATTTTAAGAGGGGGTTTTATTCAGGAACATGAGCAAGGGAAACAAAGGTAATCTCAGAATTGCACAAGTTTAGCTGATCACACCTTTCTGTATTGATTGCTGTCAGCCTCATTAGTGGGGATAGCACACACATCAGTGCTTAATTTCATTTTCATGACCACTTTACTGTTCTCTGTAAATCTCCCTGAGAGAAATTGTGTGGATAAAATCACAAACCTATACTCCTGAACCCAAACCCAGTCTTTTTGTGCTGTACTTAATATATGGCAGAGCATGCCATCCATATTACATGCTCTCATCCATATTAAGATCTCTACAGAAAGACTTGTTAGTCCAGCATGTCTGATTAAAGACACCTGGGTAGTCTGGTGTAATTAGTGGGACAGAAGAGGCAAAATCAGAGATGAGGGATTGAGTGAATGAATTAGAGCCTGTCATTTGCATTTTTCAGTTTGTAGGAGGCTCAGAGGAGCAGTCCTGCGAGAAGCTGAAGATGTCTGCTGGGGTGGGAATTTCTCCACTGCTGGCCCTGCAGAACAGTGATGTTCCTCACTCTTCAAGGTTTTAAAATAATTTAAATGAAGCGATGCTTCCCTCCCCCCAGTTTCATTTTAAGCATTACTTTCCATCTGTATTAGGCATAAATTATTTTTTAAAATTTGACCCTGTAATTTCTCTATTGCATACACAGTCATTGAACCTATTGAAATAGTTCTCTTCTGCTGCAGTACCTGTGTTATAAGCTACTTAAACTAATTTATGTCTTCTCACCTATAAGTAAATTATCATTTTGACCAAGAGAGAAGCTAAGAAAGAGATTTATTGCATAAAGCAAGTGATCTCATTTAGGCTGTGGTGAGATTTCTCCATGAGGGCTCAGTGCTGTAAGGAAGAATATTTAATTACTTCAATGGGACAAGCTCCAGTAATGCAGCATGCTTAGGAGTTTGCAGGATTTGGTACAGCATGTCTGGGGCTTGACTTTGTTTCAATTTTTGCCTGTTTTTCTATGGAAAAAAAGGGTTTTTCTAAATTTTTAAGAAAACCCTTATCATGGCTTACATGGGAGAAGTATTCTGTCTTCAGACAGAAGTATTCTGTTAGTCCTGTCTTCTTCCATCACCAGTAACTTTCCAAATAAATGACTTAGAAAAGAATGCTGAAGAAAGTTGGACAGCATTGATGGCAACACCAAAAAGTATTTTATATTCTACCAGCATGCTTTGCAAGTACAATGCAGACCTCATGACACCTCCCCAGGCAGGTAGGTAGATTACAACAACCCATAAGTTACAGTTGTTGAAAAGATTCAAGGGAGGTTTTAGTTTCACTTGCCAAAAACAGATGCTTGACTTTGTTTTGAATATTCTTGGTCCAAATAGTGGTCTTGAAGCACCTGTTTGAAAAGACTGGAGAATATTGCTGAAGGATGATTTCCTGTGGTTACAAGAGAAGCTCAGTGGCTCCCTGATGAGTTAGGTACTTCACCCTGGAGTCCCTGCAAGGTTTGCTAATGGTGGGAGCCCAAGTGCAGTCCTTTAACTACTGATACCTGCCATTAGGGCTGCTGAGCAAGGCACTGCTCCAGGCAACAGACTGCCCTTGCCACAGGCTGTTTTCTCACATACAGCTAAGGACAGTCTCAGCCTAATGGGCTTTTCCAATTACCTAGGGTGTGGAAAGGGAACACCACACTGCATATGCCAGCCTTTGAACAGCTCCAGAAGTCAAAAGCACTTGTGAAAGATATAGATAACAAGCTGAAGACTCTTCTACTGGAGATGCTAAATCCTCCTAAATGAATATGACTACAATAAAAGCATTTCAGAGACTTTACTTCTCATGGGCTGGCACAGCAGCATGGAACTTCTTCTAAATCTTAAAGAAATAAACAAAGTGGATGGATGAGAGAAACAATAAGGAAAACCTACCAGATTTTAAATATTTTCATTCTCTACCCTCCCTTCTTAAAGTCCCTGCAGTATTCACACCCAAACCTGATTATTAGTTTTATGTGAGAACATTACTTTTTCCTCTTTCCCACCTTGTTGGATACAGGGCACTTAGTTTAAAGGAAAAGGAAGAAATTCACCAGGGATGGTGTGTAAACAGACACCAGTGACAGGACCTCCTGCTGCACTGGGATGATCTGTGGGATTTGGGCACTTCAGAAGACTGTAGCTGTTATTTATGACATCTTGGTGGCAGGGACTTACACTTTTCTTGAAATCATCAGCTTTCACCTCTTCCAAGTTGTTCCACCAACACTGTTGTGTCCCTTTCCTTTTCCACCACAGACAGCAACAGGCAGCTTTGTGGCTTGGACAGAACTAGCTATTGAAACTCTCCAGCTACCCAAAAATAACAGCTTGAAGGGCTGGTACTTTTAGCAGTTTGTGTCTCATTTTTCACTATGTTCACAATTACAGAGCTGAAAAACAGCACTGAGCACCCTTACACACTGTGCTTCACAGAAACCAGGCAAGAAGCTTCAAGTATATCTTGACCCATCCCAAAATGATACCAGACCAAAAATCTTTCTACATTAATTCTGGATTTCTACCAGAAGCCAAAGCTGATGTCTGTATTACATCTTCCATTCCCTTTTTTATTCACTGAATTAAAAGCATTGCAAAAGCTCCAGAAAGCCTCCTATGACACATATGGCTTCCTCATGTCACATGCAGGTAACTTTCTTTAAATCTAAGCTAAATAATTTCAGGATAAAACCTCTCACATGGTCTCAGAAACCTTCTGTCTAAGCCCATGCTGCAAACAACACTTATTTGTGAGCCTCTGTGCAGCAGGACCCAGTGTGCAACTGGGAGCAACTTCCCCAAGAGCACTCTCATAATCTTGGAGCCTTTATTTCAGGAACAATCAACACTCAGAACCTGAATACAAAACTTTTTGGATTCAAATTGCTATGACCATTGCAAGTATTGAAGTAGAAGGGTCTCCTAGGATTGGATTAATTATGGAACCAACAAGGCTTTAAAAGGAGGAGCTCAGTTATAGTTCAAGTAAGGCTTTGGTGCAGCATGTGATGGTGCAACCTTCCCTGATTTTACACCCTATGTGGAATTGTCTCTTGTAAATGTTTGGATGAGAGATAGTGGAACTTGAAAGCTGGGTCTGGAGCATACATTTTTCCTAGCAGTTGTCTGAGAGATATATTCCCATCAGTTGGACTATATGGCTGTTGTAGGACCCTCCCAATAGAACTATTCTATTCTATTCTATTCTATTCTATTCTATTCTATTCTATTCTATTCTATTCCCATATTTGCACGAAATAAATGCCCAAAAATATTTGGCTTGAGATGTTCTAAAATGAAGAAAAAGCCAGACCATCACTCTCATAAACAAGTGACTGGAGCTGAATTTCAGAATTTCCAAATCCCCTGTCTAAATACAAGCATTTCAAAGCCTTTTCTTGCAGGAGTAGACATGCAAGGCTTCAGACTCATCCTGAAGTTGTTTGAAACAGCAAATTACAAGCAATTAAGTCAGGATGTCTCCTCCTTGTTGCAGACTACACCGAAACAGAGGAGCACATCTTTCCCTCCGCTCTTAGTGTAAGGCCCTATTTCTGTTATGGTGTTGTTTCTATGATGATACTCTAAAGCACTCTTGGCCCTCCTCCTCCTACCTGGAAGCTCATCCTGAAAATTTCCCTGACAGTAAATCCAAAGATTTGTCCCAGAGAGAGGAAACCCCACACTGCAAAAATCTTGTGACGTACCACAGAGACTCGAGGGCATCGCTGATGGCGTCTGCGAAGTTCCTGTCTGTTGGGACACTGAAGTACTCGCGGCAGTAACTTGGTCTGACTCCAAGGATTTCCACCTCGCAACCTACGAGCAAAAAATGTGGTAAGCTCTGCTATTTCACCTTGGTCACAGACCTCACACCCTGGTGTGCAAGTTCAGGTCTGTAAATTCCCTGTGACATTACTTATCTTATGCCCTCCCTGCAGGAAACCATGGGGTTGGCAAGGGAAAAGGGGAGAGAGGTTGGTTTGACAAGTGCTTGTAGCAAACTGTACATTGCACTCTTTTATTTCCCTCTCTAAAAGGAAGGTCTCTGTGCGACCTGCCCACAGTAAAATGCTTGATTCCCTTGTGGCAGACCAGGGAAAAAACTGGTCTGCCACAAGGGACTACCTAAATCACCAAGGGTCCACCTAAATCACCAGCTTGTTTATATTTTAACTTCTGTGGCCATATAGCCTCATTTCCAGGCTTCCAACATAATAGATTTAGATATTGTTCTCTGAAACTTCAGCAAATACTTTCCAGTTAGACACACTGTATCTTACATTGCAATATCCTCTATAAAGTGTATTTTATGATGTGATACTGGCTCTCCACTATTATATCTGTTTCCCAGGAGGTCTTATTAAAACAGTGTAAACCAATTAACTCTCTTGGTAACTGGCAGCCTTTCTTGCAAAATAAAGTCTGTTTTGTAGCCTAAAAATTTATGGCAACAAATCCTACAGGAGAACATGGCCTTGAACATAGAAAAACATGTTTTTGTGAGGTTTCTTTGCCCTTTTGCTCTCCAGTTACTATGCTGCTGAATAATATTAATATTTAAAAGAAGTATGCTTCCAGAAACACTGGATTAATGCCAATCATCATTCCAGAACCCCAGTCCTCCCATCACAGTTAGACATTTTCTGATGTATTCAGAAACACATCAGAAAACAAGGGCCACAAGGAGGAATCAAAACCAAAAAACACCACCTTTTGCAAAATGGCCCCTGCATACAGCAACACAGTCTGGTCAAAAAGGCAGCTCTAAGCCAAAGCCTGAATCTGTACATCTGGGTCCCTCTGCTTCTTCTTTGGGAGGAAAGTGAAATGCATTAAGGACTGTCATATGTTGACTTGTTGCTTGGGGTGTGAGAAGGAGGTGTAAGTACAGGCAGGGCCCTAGAGCAAGCAGAGCTACCAACAGAGGTGATTTACAGTGGTTTGCTTACTGGGACACTCAATAAAGAGAGTCTGTCAGCCTTGCATCTCAGCTCCCATGGGCTCACATCACTCAGATGCAGTGCTGGACGCAGGGAAAAGCACACCGCTTGCAGGCCAAGATGGCTAGGAGTCTTCTGATGTGATAGTTCAGGACTACCATGAAAAATTAGAAAAACTTATGTGTTTAAGCTAAGGAATTTTTTAAAACCTTCAATGATTTGCAGAAAGCCAGATAAGTCAGATGGAAATTATATTTTCCAAAAGTGAAAGGGCAATAGCACACATGACAGATTCAGTCTCTTCACCTGTGGTAGCAGCTCCCAGGTCTCCACATGCTCTGTGTGTTTCAAGGGACCTCATCTGTTATGATTAATTAATTATTTGCAATAATAAACATCTAATGTAGTCAACTGATTTATTTTCCTGTAAAAACACATTTGCCTACTCTTGAAGCTATATCTAATTTTTATTTGTATCTAAACTGTGGGATGGGGCTTACTTTTCATTCTTCCCATGTTGCCCCAAACATAGGATTTACTCTTCCACTTTCTGCATGAAAATACCTCAGTGTTCATCTCTCCACCATGATTCCCCATGACAGTTGTCTACAGCCTGGATAAGCAGCCAGCAGATTATGTGACAATAACTCAGTCTCTTGATCACCCCGCAATAAAACTCCTTTACATCTGCACACAGTGTCCCCAAGAAATTACACTGTGCAGCAGGGATGGGTCTGAGCTGATACTGAACCAAATCATCAGAAAAATGTATTCCATGAATGGCCTGAAGTCATACCCAGGAAGTCCCTTCCCTGAGGGCTCAGAGATCCAGCCTTTTGTAGGGTGTCCTGGGTGCTACCAGCAGTAAAACAAGGGCTTTCGGTTACCTCAGATGCTAGAGGTGATGCAATTGTCCTCTCCAGGCTTTGCTAGTATTTCAGGATTGAATTGGAACTTTGGAGCCAATTTCTCATTTCATACTTGAGTCTGGCTCAAGATTGTCTCCAAAACCAGGCAAGAAGTTAAGAATGAATTTGGAAAGTTGTTAGAAATACCTTGTGTTTAACTTCAGCTGGATAACTGCTCATAGCCAGTGACTAATATGATCATTTTCCCTCTTTTTTCCTTCAGATACTGACATCAGATTGTAATTTTCTCAAATAACTTTCTTCAGAATTACTCATGAGATAATTTTAACTGGGAGCATTAACCTCTTGGGGATCTGGGATATTTTAGTTTCTGAGTTATCTTTGCTATTTCTAGGTTCTCAAGTGATGAGCATGACGTAAAAGACTACAGGGTAGCAACAATTAGAAATCATTTAATCATTTTGGCCATGAAATAGTGGTCTTCAAGTATGCTTTTTTTTTTTTTTTTCTTTTTCTTTTTTTTTTTTTTTTTTTGCCTCTATGATGAATAGAACTTAAATTAGGGTTTTTAATGTTAAGGCTTGTTACAAGTCCAAAATAGTGGCTATGAAGACCCTTTAATATTTAAATTTCGTTTTGGAAGAGGCCAGGACAGATGGTAAGTTTTTTCTTTTAGATATTATGGGAAAGAAAATTTAAACAGATTTGGAGGCAGCCAAAGGGAATGCCAAGTTTTTCTTGGTTAAACTACAAATAGTTAAGCTGTATTTACTAAGATGTAATGCTAGATCCCTCTGCATAGTTTTGTATGATGCTAAACCTTTATTTAAAAACCTGAACTACTGGAGCAGGAATAAGGACTTCTTTCAGACTGATAAACCCCTCTTTATCTGTCTGACATGGAGACCAGAATCTCTGCCAGCTTTAAATTACATTTCTAAACATTTATTTAACAGTTGGACACTTCATGTCATAACAGAAGATTTTGAAAACTTTCCAGACTAGCTGTATGGTCTGGTAAATATTATGTTTAAATGGCAAAAGTTGAGTTTAGAGTCTTTTTTCTTTCCCCCTCTGTCTCTTATTTCAGTGTTTAGAGAAGTTGTCACTGCACTTCAGCTGAAGTAGTTGCATGGGCTGCTGGAAAATGAAGGAGCTTGAGCATCTGCGATGATGGCACTTACTGGGCTGAGGGCAAGGACCACTCCAAGGTTTTGACCAGGATGCTCTTGCGCTCCTCTGGGCATTCTCCACCTGCTGGAGCAGCAGTGCTTCGGACAGGCAACCTGGGGGTGAGGCTGTGCCTTTCACCCCACACAGAGCATGAAGAAAGGAGAAAAACATCTCTACAAGGCAAGGCCTTATGTTCTGGCAGAAGTGGTGTTTGGGACCCCCAGCATGGTGATAGTTTGGCTCCTCTGCTTCTAGAATCACAAGATTTCAGGTGCATTCTGCTCATGAGTTGTCTTTGCTGGGTTTATGTTAGGCTCACAGATAAAGCTGTGTGATTGTTTGCATCCCAGAGCTCTCCTGTGTTCTGTGTTCCTGTGTACTGGGGTCTGGATTTTATTTCTTTGGGCAGGGATTACACATGAGAGAGGAACATAGGGAAGAAAATAAAGCAGCAGATTTTGGGTTTAGGCTTTGCAAAGCTTGGAACTGGCTCTGAGGAGGAAATGACACTGGTAAAAGTTAATCTTGGGAATCAGCACTCTGGTGTTTCCAATGCATTCCTGCTATGGTTCATTGATGTTGTTTGTCTTTATTGATAGCTACAGAGAAAATAGCATCTTCCAGAACAAAGTGGCTACATATTGCAGCTCCTATTGTTTCCCAAACTTTTCTGTTTGGATTTTTATCATAATTGCAAGATTCATTACTAAGCAGCAGTGTGTATTCATGCTGGAAAGCTAATCACTAATAGCAGATCATATGCAGTACAAATGCCTTCCTCTACTCACCTTGGTTATTAAATCGTGGGGTTTTATTTTCATTTTGTTTGGTATCGCTCCCCATTCAAATGGCTTGTTAAGAATTTAAGCTTTAAAATGATAGCTGTAGAATTTTTAGAAAGGATTTTGTCCTTGCTATGGAACAAGAAAATGCTTGGGAAAAAAATCATATAGAGAAAACGTAACAAATGCTGTTGCATTTGAAGAGACTTCTGTTCACCCCAGTTATAGCTGGAGTCCTGCTGCAGCCCAACCGCCCTGTATTTCAGTTCAGTAGTTCCATATTTCACTCTGCTTCCTGTGTCTGACCCTGTATGGCCAATGTGTCCTTTGAGACCACGAGCACCCTGAAAATAAACATGTGCTTCATGCTTTTGCTGAACTGAAGTGCTGATGGCTTTGCCAAAGGTCAACCATCACAGATAAATAATTAAGGACAGACAGAGTTACATGCCACAGTCCACAGCTAAAATGCCAGATCCATGCAAAAATTCCCCCTCTGTGTCATAAAGGAGTTCAGTGCATACACTTGGGAGTATAAGCACTGGGGGAATGGGGTTTCTCTTGTTCCTTGCAATTTTCAGCTAGAAATTGCAGGTAGAGTGAAAAGTATACATATATATACGGGGATACATATATATTCCCTGGGAAACACTGCTCAAAGGGCAACATGAAGAAGCTAGGTGAAGTCCAAAGGCATTTAATGGAAAGTGATACTGGTTTTTTGGATTTCAGCAGCTCTCTGTAGGCTGTTACATCTATTCAGTACATAATTATACCTATTGAGAGCAATTACAATAGTAGTTAAAAATGAATAGTCTACAGAAAGAGATATTTTTGTAAATTTTTAGAAGAATTCATACATTCTTGTATAATTTCTGTGTCCTACTATTTGCCTTGCTGTTAGATCACTTGAGACATCTTCAGTAGGAGGCAGCCTTTTCTCAGGGCTGATGTAAACTCTTTGACTGCCTCCGAGTCCATAAAGCAATATTGTCACCCTCAGATCTTTTTGCTCTTCAGTATTGTAGAAACACTCTGGATGGCTTTTCAATGTTTTTCATCCTGGTTCACTCTTTCTTCCCATTCCTTAGAATTGTGGGCTTTTTGCCAGGACACCCTTAGCCACATTGCATGGGAAGCCTGTGGCCAGGCACACACTCTGCATTGGGAAGCAGAGACGAGCTGGCCAGGAGCCCATGGCATGAGTCAGCTGCCACAGCCCTGCTGGCACTGGCTGTGCCCAGCACAGCTCTCCTAAGAGTCCTCTGCTCCTCCTGCCTGCGCTTGCACATTGAGGGCATCTGCAGACTGCTTAGGGTAGGGAACAGTTAGAAGGTAAAAATGTTGAGAATTTGGGTGCTTTGCAAGGGATTTAGTCTGGTTGCTCAGCTGGAACGTCTGTTTCCATGTGAGTCCCTAAACGTGTAGTCTAAGGGGATACAATACTTCTGTTTGATAAAAAGGACTCATTATTGCACATCCCTAGTCATTCCAGTGGTCCAGTATCTAACAAATGAGGAACAGAAAGGCCAGTCCCTCCAAATGAATGGCCCAGACTCAGACCAACTGGGACCACAGATGAATTAACAATGAAGGAGGACCAGAAGACAAGGATGCTTTGCTTTCAGCTGGATTTTCTTGTTCTCACAGAGCAGATAATCTTCAGCTCTCAGCTACTAATTTCCAGATTAAAACCAAAGAAGCATTTGGGGAGGGTGGTTATTGTTTAACTTTGATTGGACCGTGAACCATGGAGCAACCATTGAGCATAGCAGAAGTTACAGGTGGACAAGAGGAAAAAGCAGTTGATGGAGGAGGGGATGCACTTCAAGCCAGCACACTCATGATGCTAGCATTTAGTGGAAAACTGCTTTTACTGAACTTCAGTTTTCTCCTTTCTAAGCATATGCAAATTATCATGACTGAAAAAAAGCTAATTCATTTCTATGCCTGATTAGTAAAGCACAAAAAAATCCTATCTGTATTTCAGAACTGTATTAGAGAGCCATTCTTACAGCATACGGAGTGCTCAGGTGTCAAAGTGCATTGTAGGAATTTTTCACATACTAACCTGGCCAGTAGTACATGGAAACGTTCTTTTTAGCTTTCATCATAGTGACCCACAGAGGCTCTGATCCATTCCACCAGAGAGGCAGCAGGCTTTCTTTATTCACACCAATATCAAATGATACATTTGCCTTCTGGTCCCACATGTAGTTTCCAGTCATCTGATGGACCTCGCAGTGGCGACCTTTGAGAGTGGAGACAAAAGCAGCACAATCAGACTGGTGTTCTTCAGTAGAAGGGTGCTGGCATCACCACCACTGCTACCACTGGATCATCCAGCAAATCAGCTGAAAAGCCCTGTCTTGAATTCCAGGATCTCTTACCTTGCAACCATTCATGAAATCTCCCTGACTCTTACCTTTCACTGGGGTGCTCCAGTTTGATTACTAAATCCTCCAGTTCGGACACCCAAAAGTGAGTTGCTAAAGTTTGTCAGCCCCCTGTGTTCCCTTCACAATCAACAGATAAGAAGAGTCATGTCTAGAAAGCAATTCATGCCACCCTAAGATAGGCATTTGGGTATCTGGAGGTGCAGACACTCTCAGTTATTGGTAGAGAAAGATCACAGCCTTTTCTCAGCTTCAGGCAGCCAAATTTTAAACAGCTGAGGCCAGAAAAAACAAACCTTGCACCCCGTGTCCTGCTCAACATTTCAAATCCAGCCCCACACACAAACTGTGTCAGCAGCAGCCCATGGGTGCCACATGCTTGGCTGACACCTGGCTCCTTCTACACACCCCACAGCTGCCAAGTCTGAGGCCATTTTAAGGAACCCACCAGCACTCACAACCTGCTGTGGGAAGCAAGCTGTGAACAGGAGGTGATAAGAGCACAATCTAGAAACGTAGAACAAAGATCGAGAAATTTGTATTTCTCCTTCTTTGATCCATAGGGCACACTGTTTTTCTGCAAACAGGCAAAACCTAGGCAAAAACATTTATATGTTATTGTTATTTTCTATTATTGTTCTTTTTTTTTTTTTTTCTTGCAATGATCATGCTTTGTTCTTGCTTGTGGGCACAGCAATAACTTCATCAGACATGTTCAGGCTTCTTACTGTACTGAGGGGCCCTTGGGCAACTTCATATTACAAGAAACTACTATATCATAACTGAGACAGATCTTCTACTTCTTGACTTCTTGTAATTTTCAGAAGAGAAGATGCTATATTTTAATAATTATTCTGAAGATGAATTAACATAAATGGGAAAAGAAAGGATGAAGAATAAGTTGTACTGGAAGTTCCTTATTTACATATCTTAAAAAGCAATGACTGAAGCATGTGATAGACACTGTCCTCATTAGCTGGTGAGTCATGTTATTGCAGGGATTCAGATAACAGGCTTTGATTATTTTGAGCCTGGGCATGGTGATCAGAACTGAAATAACCTTGGTATTCTTGCTCTGAAAAGATGTCATTTCATGCAGAGGACTCTGTATGCTTTGGGAGCATGTGATCTTGAAATGGATTTTGAACTCTCCTTCCCTACTAAAAAGTATTTCAATTATGCAGAAGATTTCCTCCTTCCCAGAGGTAAAAAGTGGTCCCAGTTTGTGGCAGTCAATACTTATCATACTAACCCAAACAGGTTTAACATAGGAGATCTGGTGGATTGGATGGGCAGTGATCTGTTCTCTTCAGGCTGCCAAGTGTTCTCTTTTCTGTAAGTCTCAAAGAGAGAGAAGGGAAGTCTCTAGAGTGCATCAAAATCACAGCTGTACAATTTACAGGACAACCTCAGCTTCTTGAATTCCATGTATTCCTAAGCATCTATCAACCTGATAAACTGCAGCAGGCAATTTGTGCCAGCCTGGGAAACTTACAGGTCAGTGCTGAAGCTCTATCTGTGTGAAACCTACATATTAGGGATCTGTGTGATGTGTAGTGTAGTCTTCATATAGAGCTAATGAGCTCTAGCTGCTACTGATCCTATAGGGCTTAAGATCTGCTGTTTTAAAGGAAGAGATTGGAGATTGTTCTTTGTAGTATTGTTGGGAAATTTAATTAACTGTTTGAACTAATACAGAGGACAGTGTTCTGTTCTCCACATTAGATTAGTTCAATTTTCTATGGACTCCAAATCCATTCTTTTACTGTTGAAAAAGAGGCCTAGAAGAAGGCATCAGTTTTCATTGCAGACATCCCTGGTTGACAGGGTCAGAAGAGAAGATCAGGTGAGCAACACATCAAAGACACGACCATTTAATGCCATTCATACCTGCTTACCTGTGGCCTGTGTCTCAGAAAGACCCTGGACCTCCTTGGAAGACATAAGTAATCAAGCAATTAACCTCTTCCTTTGGTTTCTCCTCCCAATATTTGTCATCAGTTAACATGTTCAAAAGTATGTCTGATGTCCAATTTTATTTTTGACCTTGGTTAATCTTTAACCATGGCTATTCTGAGCCTTGCTCACTAGATTGAAAAGCCCTGGAATAACTGGAATTTCTGCCCCTGCCCCTCCCTCCAGGATACTTGTACACAGAATTTAGGCCATTTCTCAAGTTTCTTTTGGGTCACCCATCCAACTCTTTTTCTTTATATCCTGTTTTCACTTGTTTTCTCCAACCTAAGAAAATTACCTTTGGTGTACTTCCTTAATCATTATCAAAATAGCAACATGGTGTTAGAGAGTCACCATAACATTCAGAATTTATTACTTCTTCCATTACTATAGCTTTCCTCAGTAATCAAACTCTTATCTTAAGAGTTTCAAAAATAGAAACAGGGCAGCAAGCAATTTCAGCATACAGATGTCACTATTTAAACTCACTGTAATTGTAGTAAAAATTACTCCTTCCTCAAGCAACGGAGGAAAACAAAGAGGGTACAGTTCCCAAGAATATGATAACTGCTGTATCCTTCTGGAGGAGAGCCAGCAAAAGCATTTGCAAGTCTGCATGCTCCAGCTTACTTGGACACTACACTTCATACAGCATTTGTCTAAAGCACATTCCCATGTCTCCAGGCACTTTTGTCAGCATTCAAATGAATCTCTGCAAAACAAAGACGAAATTTAAAAAGCCAGCAGAACACACAGCCACTGGGCCACCCACAGCAGCAGCACAGTAACACTGAGTGCTGTGCACCCTGCCCTGGCTGTGTGTGAGATCCAGAAACCAGCATGTGCACTCCTGGGCCATCTGCCATCTCTGCACTGAGCAAAGCAGATTTATCAGAGAACCCACAGTGTGTCTCTTAGCCAATGCAGCAAAGGTACCACAATCTGATGGCGAAGACCAGTACCTGCATTTAGCTAAATGTACTATGCAATATTTTGTATGTGCCTTGCTGCTACGGTGGAACCTTTCCTTTCATCTCCCACCACCATGTCCCCACTCTCTGGAAAGTGGCAAGAGTCAGGGGGGCAGATGCAAGCACTGCAAGGCTGCCACAGGGCTATGCAGTCTGGGGAAGAGTTAAATTCCTCCATGCAAACAGCTGGATGACTTGCCTTGGGAAATGCTCTGCTCATGCTGCCTCCTATAAGGATGAAGAAAGCAGGACTCAAAAGTCACCAGCACCAGATTCCTGTTCTGGAGCAGATATAGCAGTTGCTGTCCCCAGAAACTAAGCTTTGATATATGCACTGCTCTGCTGTTCCCCTGATGGGTCTCACCTGCTCTGCTTTGACAAGAAAGACCACAGGGTAAAAACAAAACCCTTGTGCTAAACCCTGAGGAGCCTGGAGAAGGCCAGAGCTCATGAGAAGTCTCAGGGGAATGCTGGCCTAGGCAAAGTGGCCCTGCCATCTGCAGAACCCCAAGTAAAAACAGTACTTGCATGACGTGCATGGGCAATTCATGTTCCAAAGGAGTTTGCTGGCAAAGTCTCTCCAAATTTTTATGACCTCTAATATCAGACAAAGCCAAAGCATGAACACCTTAACCTGTGTCAGGCAAGACTTTGCAATTCAAGTAGGATCACATCAAAAAGCACAGAAAAAATCTCAGCTACACACAGCATTATTTTTTTCCTTAAAGGGAATTCATTTAGTAAGACCTTGAAACTCTTAATTTAATGCTTTCATCATGGGGCCAGGGCTGGGATGAACAAAAATTGCTAATAAGTCATCCAGCTGAGGCTTTGCAGATGCTTTCTTGTGTGGGAAGTCAGGTCTTGTGTCCCTGGAGAGCCAGGACTGCGAGCTGTTGATTGTTCTTCTGAACTGTGGTGGGCTCAGGGAGCACTCTGGGACCCCAGAACCCCCAGAGCTGGGTGTGACTAGAGGGCACTGAGGTTCCAAGCACGGGGCAGAACAATGGGCAAAGCTGCTGCCTGCATCATTGGGCAGAGTATGAGCCTGTGGCAGGGACTTCAGCTCTGGGCTAAGAGATACCTTGATATGTGAATGTCTACTTAGCTAACAGCTGGCAGTACACTAGTTGTGAGCTGTGAGATTGTAGCTAATGAGGAGAAAAAAAGCTCTGTATTTTATTTTGTAGCACTGTTGCTACTTGAACTTGGGTTAGAAAAAACTTTCTGTTCTACACTTTAGGAGTGTTTCCAATTTTTTAACTGGTAGAAGCAAACACAGATTTTTGCAATATTTTGTCTGAGAAAGAGAAAAATCTTGATGCTGGGCATTGCAGCGTTTCTGCAGGTGGTGAGTAAACAAAGTGAGAGGAAAAATGTGGAAAAAAAGTCCTCCTGGTTCCCACTAACTTTTCCAGCCTGTTCTTGCTGGGACAGTACCCTTTCTCTGCCACTTAACAGTATTACCACAGCTCATGCTCTTTTGTTTCCCAACACAGAATTTTAGAAATGGAAAGCTAATGAATCCAAGAGGAGACTTGATTTCAGAGCTTTATGTCACAAACAGAATCTTTTAAATCTCTGCTGCTGCTGGCATCTGTAGATGTTTGAGAGGATCAAAAAAGAAAAAGTAATTTTCCCTTTTCACTCATCGTGCACTTTGTGTCCTTCTGGATTTTTTCTAAGCTTCTAGCTCGTGAAGTAGAGGTAGTTTTAGTTCATGTGTATGTAATAAACTTCCCTGTTGTACTCCTATCCTTCCAATTTTTTTATTCCTCAGAAAACATGCAGGTATCGCTTACATAGAATTTGCTTAACTGCTGAACAGAAACTGTCAGCATCCTTTTCTGGACCAGGCTGGAGTCAGGATGCCATTACCTGTGCAGCAGAAAAGAGGCATCCACTAGAACCATCACCAGGCTGGGCTTCCTTCAGGTACTGGGTGGAAGGAGCCTGGAGCTGTTGTGCTTTTAATCAGGAAACCTCTCACAGTAAGCACTAAATACATGAGTATGTGTGCACATCAGCCAGACTGCAGGGGATTCCAGGGCTGGGAGCACACAGGGAATTTTCTCCCAGAAAACCTGGAATAAATGGGGTGCAGTGTATGTTGAGTTGCTGTGCTCAGGGGAGAGCAGATGTAGACTGTTTGTTAGACTTTGGCATCATCCACCAAAGCCCCCCAGCAGTTAAGCATGCCAACATCAAGAGTGAGGAGTGAAGGGAAGATTGTTGAAACATGGAAGATGGGTGAAATCTTCAGTCTGGCAGAGTGGACCTCGATGTCACCTATCCGTGGGAGCTCTACCATGTCACCCCATTCCCTACTGCTATGCAGAGGAAGAGGTCGTGGCATGTGTAGGGATGAGCTGCAGTGGCTGAGAAAACACCTCAAACCACCCCTGTTTAGGCAACACCCAAATGTGTCATCACTGTGTGACAGTGATGACACACCCCTGCACAGGGCCCCAGCCCTCACTCTGGGTGCAGGAGACTGAAATGTCCTCTGGTCTACCTTTTCCTCCACCCCTCAAGCCTCAGGGGACCTCACAGCCCCTCTGCCACTTATTTAAGATCAGGTCCTGTCCAAAGAGGCACATGGAGGCTCCTTGCTGGCTCCTCTCCAAGCAGTTCCCTGCCCATCTCTGCAATCAGGGGCTCCTTTTGCTTCCCATGGAGGCCAAGTGAAATGTGACTCTTGGATGTGGGGCTGCACAGCTGACCAGCAGCTGGCACATCCACATGGAAGACCTGCCAGAAAGACTTCTTTTCTAGTTATGATCTTGGAAAAGAAATCCTTTCTGGATTTCTATCTCAGATGTGATACTCTCTGTTCATGTTTAAGCTGGCTGGAAAGGTGAGGTGCCCCTGAGAGTTCTCAGCTGGGGAAGACTTCAGGAGAGCTGGGCTGCAGGGAGTCCTTCATCACCCCTCCAACACCTGCAGGTTGTCAGGTAAGGGAGACCCAACCAGAGCATGAGCAACTTTTCTTGACAGATGAGGCAGAAGTGCTCTGGAGCAGTAACTCCTGCCCTGCAGAGCTTACAGGGGAGATCTCAGACTTTCCACTGAACTTGGCATGAGAGCTCCCTGCAGAGCCAGGCCACGGCAGGGAAAGGGAAAAATTAAAAACTCCCCACAGGATAACAACCCAAGATGGTTTGTGGACTTAATTCCTGCCTTTCCAAAACAAACAGCACATGGTATGATTAAGGGATCCTTTTCGAATAGACATATTTGGACTTCTTACCTCCCTTGCCAAGCCCACAGAGTCCTGCAAAAGCTCTGTCACAGCTGCAACATCTCCTTCTACCTAATTCTCCATTTCATGTTTTTCAGGTCAACAATTGCAATATTGTAACTGCACCATGGAGAGCCAGCACACCAGGCAGGATTCAGTCCAGCAGCTCAGAAAGCAGCCTAACCACCTAAAAACGAGTCTTTCTGCCACAGTAGAAGCCAATACTAAGAAACACAGCATGCTGGAAGTCGCCAGAGAAGACTGCTTTTCAAAGAGTTGGATTTTAAGTTAGCATATCCTTGAGCTACCTTGCACAACACCAGGATTTTGTAACAAAACAGTTTCTCTGGTTGCTTGTCAGTAAGATGCCTTTGCACCAGCCCTAATTTGGATATTTGTTTGAAGCTTCTTCAAGCAAATAGCAGGTCCTGATGCCATGCTCTGGCTTGCAGGAAAAACTGGAGCTTCATCCCAAACTGAGTTACTTAGTGATTTTACATTTTTCTATGCTCTGGTTTTCTTTCTCATAGTTGGGGTAGGAAAGGAAAAGACCTCTGGGCTGGGGCTTTCTGTGTGTCTTAGGGATGCTCCAGCAAGTATCTTCTCACAGGTTAATAGCAGCAGGAGGAGGACCCATGAAGAACTCTGCCATAGCCCTGCAGCACTGCATGACCACAAGCAAGCCACATCCCTCCCATGTTTTCCTTCCAAAATTTCACCAGGCTGGACCCTGCTTGTCCTGCTATGTCAGTGCTTCACCCAGCAACTCCCCTCAGCAGAAAGCAGTGGGGCTCTCATTAGCATAAGTTAGTTAGTTGCTTTTAGATATGTGGCTTCTGGTCAACAGTTATGGTTTCATCTGCTTGGCATCTGCACTGAGAAGTGCTGGGGCCGATGCTGCTGATCTCCACACCTCTGCCTGCAGGTCTGGGCAGGATGAGGAGCTGAGTTCATGTCTGAGGAGACTGACCAGCTCCAACAGTGATGCTATCTGAGGGGCAGAGTCCACTGTCCTCCTCCAAAGCCACAGAAACGAGGCAGAACTTCTCATATTTGGTAACAACTCAAGTGCTCTGGAGTCCTGAAGGTTGCATGGATGTGGGGTGGAAGGCAGTAGGCAGAAAGGAAAGGCCTTGCTCACAAGAATGAACAGAGAAAAATCAGATACACACAAACTACAACACTTGTATGCACGTGTTATCCAAGACCTGGCAGCCATGAGTGCTCCTGAATGGACGTGGAGCCATAAGGCCTTGTGAATGAGCAGAGAAAGAAGGGGCAGGAGTATTTATCAAAACAAAAAATAAACAGAAAACCCAAAATGGGATATCATGAACAAGCCAGGGGTGGGAATGTGCAATTTCTTTAACTGATTTGAAAGACTCCAATATACTATGAAGAAAAATACAATGTTTTGGAAGTTAAAATGTGACTTTCTTAGCAGCTCCTGAAGCAGCAGTGTAGGACAAGACATGAAGAATAATTTGTTCCTGATTTCTCAGAAGAAATTATGGCAGCATTTAACTCCCAGACATCCTAGCCATAAACAGAAATAAAAGCAGTTACAGTTGTGTCTGCCTGCAGCAGAGGGACTGCATGGCTGGCGAGATGTGATGAAGCTTCCCCATGCCCATACAGCAGCACCAGGGAAACTGCAGCTTGTCATTCCCTAAGCAGGTCACTGTGGCATGATGCTTGTGTCCCCCTGCCATGCTGAATTTTCTCTTAAACCTGTATAATGTATGTAGTCTGAACACAGCTTAACACTACATCTGCCATGTGCTCTGCACTGCTAACCCCACCATCCCATAAAATCTCAGTGGAAATGGCACCATGGCCCCAAAGGGTAAGAACAGTGCAGCTATGGGAGTTACCCTGCTGTCGTACCAAGACATAGTCATGGGGGTAACTAACACCCCAAGGGCCAAAAGGCAGACTCGCATCTTCCTCTGGGCAATGTTCCTCACCTAAACTTAGTCCTCAATTGGTTCCTGACCTACTTAATACTACTGTGACTCATGTGTTAGGGAGGTGAATTGCTATTTCCAATTAAATTTTATTTGCATTGATATCTCTATCATAAAGTCTGGGAGACTTGCAATAAGAGTGAGTTTTATTTCACAGACTATCTTATTGCTTCAGACTGAGGTGCAGGACTCTACTAAAAATATTAAAAGTCCAGGAGTGGTGCTTCATCTCTGAAAACAAAACTCTTCTTTCTAAGTACAAAGCAGGAGGTTTTCAAAACTCTTCAAAAGGCTGATAATAATAGACTTCATTTTATATATATACTTAATAGGAGTGATGACTAAATGTGGTTAGGAGTGAAATGTCACTCACTTCTCTCTTTAACAGCTCCATCCAAATTTTTTTTGCACCTGTGAAGTGTTAGGTGGGTATGCCTATGTACACCTAAAGAACATGGCCTGGAGTGGAACACCTCTGTTTTCTTTCACAACATTTATTCTGCATTCATGTATTTGCACCAAATAATGAAAAAAGAATCAAACCCAACCCTGTGATGGTTTTATACTCTTCTCTGATCAGATCAGAGATGAGCAAGAGAAAAGGGTTTCTCTTGAGAGAGAGGGAAGAAGGAGTTAAGCAGTTTCAAAACAAGCTGGGCACAACTGATGTCAGATTTTTGTCTTACAATGGCATCTATTTGCTTTCCCAGCAAGCTGTATGCGAATCACTGGGCACTGCATTGTTCCAAGAATAGCGGAAGATGCCACATATCTTAGGAGAGGATAGATTTTCTTACACCTCCTCATTGGTTGGAAACTCCTGCTTATTTATTAACTCTAGAGAAAAATCCAAGCAGAAACTCCAGAAAAAAAAAAAAAACAACAAACAAAACAAAACAAAACCTGTTCTGTTGTTTTATTATTCAACTTTTGCTTTCTTGGTGTCTGTCTCTGAAGGAATTGGCCCAGCTCTACTCTCTGCACCTTCCTAGTGTCCCTGTAATCATGTGTCTTCCACATAAGATTAAAAGAAAATCAGCATAATGAAAACTATGACTGTCCTCTCAATTTTCTGAAAGCCTCCCCTGGACATTCTGAGAAAATGCAGGGGAGGAAAAGCAAAAATCCTGACTGTTTTTCCATTTGGCTATTTTGAATTATTACAGATATGAGGACTTGTAGCAAAGTTAAGAAAACAGAAAATATACTAAGTTTAAAAAGAAATTTAATGCTGAACTTGCCAAAACAGACCTGCTGACTGAAAATAAGTTCTTAGTGCAGCCACACTCGGTTCACATGCATTTTTATTAAAGCCCCTGAGCAGTCTCTGTATTCATTTCCCATGCAGTCCCAGTTGTTTCTATGTTCTCTCTCTCTCTCTCTATATATATGCAGTATCCCCCTTGGTGCTTGCTCCAGGTGAGCTGGCCATGATACTGAGGTGGCAGCAGGTAGGAACCCAGCTACACCTTGCATGAGCACAAAGGAACTTAATTAATGCCAGGTGGCATTTCCAAATTTGGAACACATTTCAGAGAAACAATTCTGGGCGGTAATGCCACAGTGCTTTTAAACTCTCAGCTAAAAGCATGACTTGGGTTAGTTTTATATCTTCTTTGGAAGAAAAAGTCACCGGGAGCCGCCTTCCACCTTGGCACGGGGAGCTGGCAGCTCTGAGGAGCATCCCAGCACAGAGATACAGGTACTCACCCGTCATCAGTGTGTAGTAATTTGGGTAAGAGAGGCTGGGGAAGTCTGGGGTCATGTAATCCACCTTCACCCCCATGTTCACAATGTCCCGAAAGCCCGGCAGACCCTCCAGCTCGCTGTCATCAATGTAGTCGAAGCGAAAGCCGTCGAGCAGGAACACCAGGAGCTTGCGGTGGCCCGAGGAGGCGGCGGGAAGCGGCAGGAGGGCGGCGAGGGCAGCGGCCAGGAGGGCGGCGAGGAGGCTGCGGCTCTCCATGGCAGGCTGAGGGATCTGAGGGATCTGAGCGGCTCCGGGCCGGCCCTGCCGCTGCTGCCCCCTCCGCTCCAGCGCCCGCGTTAAAGCTACAGCGCTGCCCGCCGGGCGTGGGAGGTCACTGGTTAATTGCAGGCAGATGATTAACCTCGAGCTGAGGGAAGAGCTTGGTCCTGCCCAGCTGCAGGAAAAAGTGCTTCGCGTCGATGGGGAACACCCAGCATAAAAGTAACCGGAGCCCTCTCAGACGCTCCCGAGGCGGTGGGGGCGCGCTGCCCTCCAGCCCCGGCCAGGAGGGGCCCGGCGCGCTCCCGCCGCCGGCTCGGCTCGGCACGGCTCGGCTCGGCACGGCTCGGAGCGCAGCCCGCTCACCGCCCAGCCCAGCCCCGCGCCGAGCCGGGGGCTCGCGGAGAGGGGCTGCAGCCTTTGGAACACAGCCTCACATCCCCAGCAGCGCGAACGCCGGCTTTCTTCGCTTCTCTCCGGCTGTGGCTTCTGATAGAACTCAGGGCGAGGTTAAGACAAAGCATCTCCCAGCTGGGAAGTGCAGTTATGTGTGAGTTGATGGCATGGCGGTACCGCAGAGCTCCAGCTGAGCAGGCTCTCCTCTACCTGGATGCAAGTCCCTGCAAAGGTCCCTGTCCTCTCGGTTTCCTCTGTGCTGCCCTGCTCCTCATATACCAGCAGAGAAATCTAGCTTCAGCTAGATAATAATTGATACATGTATTTTCTGGCTGTAGATATTATTTAGATATTCAGTGCTGGATGGTGCCTAATTTCATATTAAAAATGAAAAAGTGCTCACATTTCAGTCACGAGTCACCACCAGGTGCCTCTCCTTCACAAAAACCTAACTATACCTTTAATGCAATGCCAGCACCTGTTGCACACCATAACTACACTTTACTTTCTTTACTTTATTTATTTTTCCCAAATAAAAGCATTTCATAGCATTGCTAACATTGTATAACTGTGGGAAATGCCCTTTGCAGATGTTTCCACTGGGGGAAGGTTGCAATAGCTGGCCACCACCCCAATGTGGGCATCTGAACTTCTCCTTGCTCCTTACAAATCTCCCCGTTGCACATCCAGCACATCCAGTTACCTCTTGCCAAGTACTGGGCTGGTGTAAGCTCAGCAAGACAGCTTTCAGCCCCATTTGCCCCAAACACTTATTTAGCCCCTTGCAAACCCTCCTCATGTCCTGGCCTGCCTTTTGCACAATGTTCTACTGGGTGCTGGTGCCCATGAGCCAAAGCTGCTGCCTGCAGGTCACTGCTGCCAGGACATGGCTGGGGATGTTCTGTTCATGCCTTCCTCCCACAGGGCTTCCAGCTCCAGAAAAAAGATGCCCTGTCAGGGAAGGGGTGCTGGAACTTTCTGTAGGAGGTAGTCATTCCAGGAAGGTGGAAGAGGATGGAGTATGAGTGCAGCCCAGCAGAACTGCACAGGCCCTTCAGCTACCAGTGCTTTTGTTCACCTTTTCAGTAGAATTCCTCATGCTTCCTCCCCATCAGCAGACTAAATGCACACTTTGTCGACGTTTCCCTCTGTGTCATATGCCCTGCCACTTTTTCCCCCGCTTTTTTTTTCATGTGTCCCTTTTTCTATTCCCATCTTGGAGTCCAGCACTTGGGAGACACCCTCACATCAGTTAAACCTGAGGCAAGAACTTGGGGCATTTCTAAGCTCCAGCTCAGAGATCTTCAAAGCAACATAAGGACCTAGCTATTCGGGGCTTTATCCCTCTTCACATCACATTTACTTTGGAAGCCTTGCATTGCTAGCTATCATCATCTTGACAACTTTAGTTCTATGTTTTGACTTTTTTATCTTCTTGGCTGTAGCTTATTTATTTTCTCACAGTGCAGCAGCAGTTTCCTCAGCAAAAACCAGCCTGGGGTCACACAGCTGTGCCACACCTTGTGTCAGAGACAGCTGAGCCCTGGGGGGCATCCATAAAGCTTCCTGTCCATGAGAGGGCAATCTGGACCGTGGTCTCTGGGATGATGAAAGGTCCTGGTCCCCTGAGCAGACATGGGCATGCTCGAGCCTGGATGTGGAAGGAGCCCACACCAATCCTGCGTGCAAGGGAAAGGCTGCGTGACCGCGCGGTTGGTCCATGCTCGGCCAGCGTCCCAGCCTGTGCAAGGCTGCCCCTGCCCTGCCCCCAGGGACGAGCTGCAGCTGCACCAGGCTGCTGGAGACGTGACAGCCTGGGCACTGCTCTGGGCAGCTGCCTGCCTGAGGGATGGCACGTGCTGCCTGGCACACCTGTGGAGAGTCACCGCTCTTCTCAGCCAGCTCCAGACCCCACGGGGTCACTGCCAAGGATCTGCCACCTCATCCACCTCCTGAGGGGAATGTGCACATCCTTCTTCTGCTGCCCCTGGTTGGGCTTCCAGGATGGGAGGTTGCCCTGCAGAACTTGTGTTCAGATACAGCACTTCTACTAGTGCTCACTGTGGATTTTCACTATAGCAAAAACTGGATGTTATGGTCTTGGAGCCACCTGTAGTGTCATGTCTTGGCCAAGCCACTGTGGTAATTTATTGTGTCCATACATATGTTGAATGAACTAAGAAACATGTCCAGAAATGGGAAGGGAAATATTATTATGCACCTCTTGGCAGATCCACGAGGTCATTCACATTGATGTCTTGGCTTGGCCTCTGATGTGTGGCCTCTGGGCTTAGCAGCAGGGCTCAGCAACAACAGCAGCTGCTGCCCATGAAGGAATGGGATAATAAAGGAGAGACAGTAAAGTGTCTCAGATGGACTCTCACCTTGAAAGGATGACCAGGTTTTTGAGGTGGTGAGACCAAGAAGCCAGGCTTCCATCATGAGATGGTACAAAATATGTCTTGTTAACATTTTAAGGCATTATGAAATAATGCCTTCCTTTCAAAAGGGTTGCAATCTTTTATTTAACAGCCCCTTAAGAGAAAACTCTATCTGAGCTGACAGTGGCATGAGCAACAGTTGGAGCAAGGTACCAGAGCTCAAAGTCTGCCTTTAGAATTGGAATTTACAGGTTTCCACTCAACAAATAAGAGTAAGGCCTGAGAGGGGTTAAAGGGCTAGCGAGCCATGTAACCATGATGCTGTATAATACCAACTTGTGTTTTGACAGACAATCCCCCTGAAGAGTGGGACTGGAGCCAAACAGTCTCTAGCTTGGCAGAGACAGATCCTAGCAATACATTTCATTCATGCCAAGCAATGTTGATTTGCTTTGGTTCACATTCATTTGTAAGCACCCTGTCTGCACAAAGCCCCAGATGGCCGTGGAGACTCCAGCACAACAATATTTTGATACAAATGCTCTTACAAAAGCTAACAGAGCCTGAGCTGGTGTCTAGGGACAACAGTCCTTGCTAGTTAGCTGTTAGACAGGGTTTAGGAAGAAGCATGCATAAAGGAAAGAAAATCCCTCAACCCAAATTGAACATGAGGAGATACCCCATTGATCCAAAATTATTTGAGAAGAGATCCTCAGCCACTTAGATTGTTCAAGAAATCCTCTTGGCAGAAACTGCCTCCAGTGTCCTTGAATCTATAATTTTTTTTCCCTAGTCCTACAGAAATCACAAACATAACAATAGAAATGAAAGAAAATTCTTTGGGCTGACACCAATAGCTCAATCTGCCTTGTCAGACACAACAGCCTTCCTGGCAGGGCAACTCTATCCGTGCTCTTAGGTCCAGGAGCACATGCAAGAACAACAGCTGCTAAAATAAAACATAATTTCCCTTTTCCCCAATGAACTAGAAAATCTAAGAGGAAAACTTGTCCTTCTTTCTCTTCTGAAAGAAAGAAGAGAAACAATAACATGACTAATTGCCAGCTTGAAGTTCCTTTTCAGTTCCTGTTCTCCTTTGCACACAGCAGTAGTCCAACACTTTGGCCAATACAGCCCAACTAGGTTGGTTGTTTCTTTTCTGTCATTAGAGAAGAATGCAGGCCATATCCAGACATATAAGCCTTGAGCTGCTTGCTTTTCTTTGAAGAAGAGGGTTTGTGCCAGTCTGAAGTTTTGATCCTGCTAGTCTAAGATTCTTCTTCCTCTTCTCCCCACCAAGCCCAAGATAAAATAGTCACAAGTGGTACTAGGCCCACTGCTGCCTTCCACAGAAAACCTCTGGCAGTACGTGTATCAGCTTCTGAGCTGACAGAAGGGCTTACCTTGGTAGAGGTCTTGGTCTGCAGGGGTTTAGTGTCCCTTTCTTTGCTTTCCTGCCCTGTGCATTCTCACAAATGCTTCTGCATGGAGGTGTGCATTAGGCAAGGCATCTGCTGTCCCTTCAGCTCTTCCTGGATGATACTTTATGTCAAGTCAGTTATTTCTGTGATCTTGTGGTATGCAGTAGTTCATCCACGAGGAATTCAAGACATAAGAAGTGGTTTGCTCTTGCTGTCAGCCATGTACAGGTATATATGATAAAGGCACACACTTGTTAGCTACAGAGCATTTCAAAGCCAGAAACTCCAGCTTTCCTGGAGAAAAGCAGGGATCTTTCCCTATTTCTTGAGGCAAAGACTTAACTATCTGATATGAGGCTTGCCTTACTGAAAACTTTCACATGCTGAACAAGGAGTACATCAAAGTAGGACAGAGACCACCCTGACTGACAGCCAGGGGCTGTTTAGTGTTCTTTGAAGTGCCCCAATTCAGGCAATTGTGACATTTAGAGAGCACCGGTCCAAATCTCTTACTCTGTCCTTCACTACAACAGTCACAGGTCATATCAATAACTTTCCTAGTTGAAGATGAAGATCTCCTTCTTGGGCATGAAGAAATTTAATGAATTAGTGGAGATCCCTCAATGGCTCCCAGTTTCCTTGCAAGGAGCTGCATGGTCTTGGTACATCATTGTCAGCACTGCTCTGTGCGTGTTCCCTGACAATGGTGTCCTTGGGGAACAGGCTGTGCTTTCATTAAGTGTAACTAGAATGGACAAAGAGAGTGGCTCTTGGCACCATAGCCCTGCTGGGGTGTGCAAGGCCTTTTGCCTGGAAAACCTGACTGCTAAAAGCTTAGGTGGGACAGATTCACAGGAAAAAAGGGCACCCAGGGCTGGTAAACACAATCAGCACACACTCCAGCCATCCTTGAGCTTTGTGTTCTTACAGAGGGTGAACAGGAGTATTTAATCACTGGGAGAACCTTTCAAGTGTTTTGCTTAGCACCTCTCTTAACCCAGTGTTGTATGATCACTACCCAGAGCTCCAAGAGCACCTTCTCTCAATGATTTCACTTGGGCACTAACTGCAGCTCACTCTTGCCCACTTTACACAGATATCTGAACTGCTGCAGTGCACAGTCATAGCCAAGAAGAGAAGAGAAGGGTTCTGGGGCCAGCAGCAGGGGGGATGTGTCTCCAACACTTGCCTGCTGTCAGCCCCTACATCAGCCAAGTGCTGCCCAGCAGGAGAGGCTGCACTTCTGCACACCTGAGGTGGGAAGGAGAGGATGCAAATATCACTTCAAAGGAGCTCCCAAAAGAGGCCCCTAAGGAAAAGCATGTTTCATACAGCCAATGTGGGCTGGAATAACAGTTTTGACCTGAACCCTGCAGAGCCACAGACGGTTATGAATTACTACCTAGTGGTCGTGAAGGCAATTAAGAGAAATAAACAGTTCACCAGCGGGTTTAAACACACTACACAGGGAACCTCTGTCACTGAAAGGTATGTAGGAGCTCAGGTCAAAAACCCCTGGGAAGCCTGCACCACCAGACGGCTGCATGTGACACAGAACCACCTCCTCCCTCAGCCCATGGTGTGGCAGCCTGAGCACAGCACTGTCCAGCTCAAGGGGAGGGTGTCATTTTCTTGGACTGAAACTAGTCTTCAGCCCTTCCAAAGAATTTGAGTTTTGCTTGGATATCAACCCATCTCCACCACCACTATTTCCCCAACATTTCTAACTCACTCTGCAACAGTAGTGTTACAAACACTCTGCATTTTTAACTACTCTGCAACAGTACTGCTTAATTAGCCCAAGACTGTGCTTGTCTGAACATTGGTGTTCTGTAACACAGGAGATAAAACCAGGAGGTTTTATCTCATTGAGGAAATCTTGTGCAATGCATTTCTCTGTTGAAATCGGAGAAGTTAAGTTTGCTAGACAGCAAAACCAGATAGTCACTCCTAAGCACCTGGATACTGTATGTTCTACTTCATCTATGCTGTGTGGTCATTTCTCATACAGGGGGGACTGTGGTGAAGGTTACTGCTGTTCTAGAAGCTGGTGTCTACATGTCATAGTGTGAGTGGGGATGAACACTTGGCAAGCTAAGCAGGTAGATCAAGATTATTTTGTTTATTTAGTATAAAAATACAAAACTATGATCAGCCAAATAAAGTAGGTGTCACTAATCCTGCTGTGCAGTGACACTAATGTGTTCCTGGCACTCAAACTCAACACATCCATTCACATGCCAGTGGCTCCTCCAAGAAAAGAACAGGGTATTCTGCACGTCCACCAGTGCCTTGCACAGCAGTTCCTGCCAGTTTATGCTCTTGCTGGAGCATCAGCCTTAAAAGATGAAAGTATGAGATTAAATACAACAATCTTGCACAATCTTACAGCCATCTAGTGCTAGTCAAATGTAGACCTATTCAGCGAAGTATTTGAGTTTCAGATTTTCCCATTAAATGAGGGGTAATTTGAGAGGTTAAAATATCTGGCAAATAAGTATTCCAGTGCCCACTTTCCAAGAACAAAAAAATTTCTGTGTTTGATCTTTCTGCTAGATTTCTACACGGAGCACAAAGAGACTTAAAACATTGGCTTGAACTTAGTATATCTACAAAGTAAACTATCCAGATCTAACATAAAATGTCATTTTAAAACTCTAAAAATATTTGTCATTTGGCATCCTTTATAGCCCAGAGGTTACAGGGAGTTCAGCTTTAACTTTTGACATTAGTGCTTAAGAACTGAGGGAGTTGGGCTTGCATCATGATCTAACAAAGAAACAGGCCTTTATTCTGGCAGTAGTTATTTAAGCTACCCTGAGAATATTTATAATGAGGTGCCAAAGACTGGTCTCTGACAGGCTGCCTGCAGCAAACATGCCCTGTGCTGCAGAGAGTTTGCTGCCTACAGCTGCCCTCACTTTTTTGGGTGCCACGGCAAATTGTCCATCTTGGCTTTCCTATTTTTGATCTCACCAGTCCTGGCTTTTCATTGCTGTGTCTTATTCATTAGTAAGGCTATGCTGGAGGTTGAAATCCTTACCTGGAGGACACAAATTAAAGTCTCAATTTTGCCCATTGTTCAGAAACTACAAGTGTCTGGTTCTCATGTTGCTGAGTGCTGAGTCACCCCTGGGGAGTTTGCTCCCAAGAGAAGAGACAGCTGTTTTACAATCCAGCTGCTGCTCTGGGTAAAGAAATAGCCTCATGATATCTGTTCCCCAGCTTTGGGTGTTTCTCCATCAACAAGCTGCAACTTCTCAAGCAAAGCCTTGTCTGCATCAGATTTTCTTACAGGCAAAGTCCCATCCCTGCCCAAGCACCATGGATGACGTCCTTCTCTCCAGGAAGGCAGGGTCATATCTGGGCATCAGGATCAGCTTTACTTTCTCTCACCAGCTGTGGGCTAGGTTGGGAAATCCTAATATATTACTTATGGCTGGAGCTGGTCTCAGTGATGGCAGGAATCTTTGATCTGAGGACGGGAGCTGGAGCAGCCCTCAGTGCTGGGGTATCTGATCTGATTTTTCCATCTGAGTACTCAGAAGTCTCTGTCTGAGACAAATTCCCTTGATTTCTGTCCTCATTATCTCTCACTGCAAGTCCAAGCAGACTTCAGCAGAATTTCAGTGGGATCTGAATGTTGCAGATGGGGTGTTTAGTCTGCTCTGAATTCACTATGCCACATCTGCATCCTATTTCTGTTACCTTGACTTTGTGGCTTTGTGTTACTCCACTTCTCTGCAGTACTGAGATTTCTATTCACATCTTTCAGTTCCAGTAGTGAAGACAGTCTGTCATTTGACATTCTTCTGCTCTCTGTCAAGGCCCTTATCATAGACTTGAGTGAAATCATACCTTTCTTTTCCCTGAAATATGCCCCCAGTGTGGAGGCTCCTGTTTAGTGCTATGTAAAAATGCTTTTATCTTTGTATGGACATCCTGAAGTCAATGTGTTATCAATCACTATCACCATTTCTAGAAAGCAACAGTTCATGCTGCCAGGAGAAGCTGAAAACCTAAAGATTTCCACTCTCCCCCCCTTTCCTTTTCTCCTTCTTTTGTAAATGACTCCAGGGGCCATCTCCTGTGTGTGGAGAGACCTCCCTGCCTCCAGCCAAGGGGATCCTGCTTGTCCTGCTGTGTTACACATCCTCTGTGGCACAGCTTTTCCTCTAGCCCAGATGAGCCCATCTGGACACTGGCAAACAAGCCAAGGGGCAGCATGAGAGAAGCATGCACACTGTTTGTACATGCACAATGTTGCCCCTTGTGCCTGAGTGACTGGGCTGCCCTTGAGCACTCCCTTCAGCTGGAATGACTCAGAGAAGTTCAAGTGTAGGTAGTTTTATGGTTTTCTTGGAGAAGAAGCTAAACAAAGCTCTGATTACCTGAAGCGAAGAGAAATAAACAGTAGGAAGGCTTACTTCTTCTTGGGCAACCATCATCCCAGGGGATGCCAGAAGTCACAGCGCTTTGCATTCTTTCTGAGAGGTGCTTTTCTTCTGGTAGTCCTCCAACATCAGCTGCCTGATCTATCACCTGTTCAGGGGGCAAGGAAGGTTGTCATGAAGCCAAATCACTTCAGGCTCTTGTTTCCCCATACTGTTCCCTGTAGCTATACCTGAGGCTGACGCAGGGCAGGGAGGAGTGGGATGGGCTGGAAGGCACCACGCTGACCACTGACAGAGAAGCAGGTGAAAATGTGCCCTTTCCCCTGCTCAGGATAACCAGTAAAAACTTGCCATCCTTGTCATCCTTCCTCTTTTATCACCAAAACAAGTAGCCCACAAAAACGGCACATGCATCTTGACAAAATGACGTGCTCTCACTGCCACTTTAGGAGGGCACCACAGAAAGCCATGGCAAAGTAGTTCATGTTCCCAGTTCATTTTCACCTTGTTTCCAGGGAGCCCTGTGCTGTGCCTGTGAGTGCTGGAGGCCACAACTGTTTCCTCTGACATACTGTGTCAGAAGTAGTCAGCCCCCTACCCCACCATGCTTTTTGAGTGAAAACCTATTTGAAAAAATGGCTTCTTGTTTGCCACAGGCCAGGGCTGACCAGCACTGTGGTTCTGGGCTGCATGCTGTTTGGCATGTCCCTGGCCACCTCCCGTGCAGAGAGGAGGAAAAGCATGGCCGAGGCCACATGGGCAGAGCAGGGGCAG
Source organism: Zonotrichia albicollis (assembly GCF_047830755.1). NCBI lineage: Eukaryota > Metazoa > Chordata > Aves > Passeriformes > Passerellidae > Zonotrichia > Zonotrichia albicollis. Next base: position 37,770,057 of record NC_133823.1, read on the forward strand.
CTGGAGGCCCGAGATGGAGAGCATGGGTGGCTCCTCCAGCCCCAGCCCACTGGAGCAGCCTGATGCCAACCAAGCTCTTTGCTCAGTCTGTTTTAATAGCATGTGGCTCATATTTTCTGTGTTTTTCCTCCTGACATTATGCAGATGTGTTAATCCCCAGCATGGCAGCAAGAAACGGCTGAGATTTCCTGCAGCGCTCTCAGCTCCTGGAACTGGACACCCTGTAATAACCTCCAGGGCCAATGGCCCTCTGCCTCCAGTTCCCAATAAGGACTTATTTTCCTTGGCATAGCCAACACGTGCAAAACCTCATTGGAGTTTTTTTTGAAAGAGAAAATAGGTGGCAAAGTGCTTAGCTCTTTCAAGGAAGTTTGGAAACGATGGAGAGCAACCATGTGAGCACTGAGTGTGGCTGTCCAGCTTCCAGCACAGAGCTGTAAATCATCTCCTGAATGGCTGTCACAAGCACACCAGGTCACAACAAAGAAGCTATTTTTCTTTCATCAGGACTGCTCGTTCAGGATACAACACCACTGCTAGTGCATTTTGCAGGTGCAAGAAACATTTGAAATGGATATCTTTTTTCCAAGAAATAAGGTTAAGAGCTTGTTTGCTTTGCTTGTTTGGAGTTTGACTTATTTTGTTATACTTCCCCACAGCTGCAGTTTCCTCCACAAGCTGGAAATGGTTGCACCAGAGGCAGCAGAGTCTTGGGAAAAACTGGAATATTTCCAGTACTGCAGGCAGAGATTTACGACATGCTTTAAGGGAGCATCTCAAACTGTGTCCACCCTGGCTGGACTGGAGTAGTATTGAATTGTAGTTAGAGATACATTGCATGAGCCATTAAGGGTTTTCCTGCTGATGACACTTGAAGCACATCTGAAGCCAAAGAAACTGAAAGGTAAATGCTGCTCATACCCCAGTCAGTGTGAGATATTTTCCTTAGAAAACTCTCTGTGGGTGGCACAACATTGTTGCCATCAGCCAAAAGGCGAGACTCAAAAGTGCCCTGGAAGCAAGTCAGCACTTCCAAGCAGCCAAAACACTGGACTGAGCAACTTCATCTGTGGGATACTGATCAGAGGAGCTTGGAAAAGCTCTTCTGAAGAAGAGAAGAGAAGCATCAGTCTGAAGCAAGTTTCATGCTGGATAGCCCATAGGCAGAAACTCATGATTACTCATCCAGAGTTGTTTTTTATGTGGCCCTTGTGCAGCTGCTAGTTTGCCTTTCCTCAAAACAAGAGCATTACATGGTTTTATGAAATGTGAAACCACTAATGCTTTACAGCACTCACTCTAAAAGAATACATTGTAAAAGAAAAGTGGATTTTGTCTTCTTCTTTTGAGCCAACACATCAGATTTAATAATTGAGGGGTGGTCTCAAAACAGCCCCTTGTGCTGCAGTTTGCCAAGGCAGAGGCAGTGTTTGCCCAAGTGGGAACCTCCATCAGCAGCTGGCTCAGGAATAAGGTTTCTGGAAGAAAACTCTCATTCTTCAAGTGCTATAATGGCCTTGGTATCACAGACGAGGGTGATAAAACCCTAACCTTTGCTGCTACCCTTGATGTATCTTGTTTGTGCTGTGTCAGACCATTTTCTTCCTGGAGGATGCACCATCCAAACCCCTTTGCATCGTGGCCGAGCCAGGAGGAACCCTGTCACTGAAGGATGCTTTCAGTAACTGCAGGGCTTGGTGACAGGCTTGTTCCTCTCCAGAGGTTTGTTTCCAGTGCCTGTTTCTACATGGCAAGATCAGCTCCCTGCTGTTTTGGTTTTGTGTTGGGGAGGCAGATTGCATGTGGAGTGACAGCAGCAATGTGGCCATGAAGATAAAGAGAGGGTCTGTATCAAACATAAACAGTGCCCATAAATGCATATATGCATATATTTGAATGTTTCATGAAGTAAAAGATACTGTAACTAAAACAATATGAGGGATTATTTTGTCCTTAAATGGGCCAGAGTTTAATATAAAGTATCTCTGTGTACATTCTGAAGTTCAAGTGTGTGTAAGAGCAAACAGTTTGTGGTTCCACAAGATTCCCTGCTCCATCTGAACTTAAGTATGAATACCCTGGCTGTCTGAAATGGGCTATCTGATGGGAAATCTGACAAGAAAGACCACATATTTAAAGGTTAAACAGCAACAGGAAACTTCCTGGGGAAACTTCAATGGCAGGATGCCTGCTCTGTCAGGACGATAAGATCTGCTCCCTGGCTGCATCTGACCCTATTAGCAAAGCCAGCTCCTGCATAAACACTGTAGACTTTGACCAACAGGACCCAGGGAACCCTCTTGCACCACCCTGGTTTTCTGGGAAAAGTAGAGCACAAACACATTTTCCGCTTCCTTCACAAATTTATAAGCCTGAAGTCTGTTCCTGCAGCTTCAGATAAAATGCCTGCTACAACTTTTTTTTATGACTTTATGACTTCAGATAAAATGCCTGCTACAACTTTTTCTTTTTTTTAAATGTATCCTGTGGAATGGTTAGAACAGATCTAAATCAAAAATAGAAAAACAGAGGTGAAAGGTGACAGAGGGTGATAACTGTCCAGCCAGTGAATAACTGGAAGACCCCAGACCCAAAAATAACCACTGAAACAGGTGGGAAGGCTGTGAGGGTACAGAAGCCCAGGGATTCCTTTGTTTGTGGTCCCTCCCTGCAGCCCCCAGGCTGAGCGGCTCCTCTTGCTGTAGCAATCAGTTATCCCATGTTCCCCCCTGCTGAAATCAGACCCCTGACACACTGCTGCAGGAAATCTGGGCTAGGGAAATTTCCTTAACAATATTCATTTCCACTTCTGAGCGTTCTGTGATTCTTTATTCTGTTATTATGATTCGGTCTTTAACGGAGCAAAGATACTTGCGGGTTTATGGGTCAGGTCTCTCACCAGATTAAAAGTAGTAACGCAAAGGAACTCCCCTCCATTCTTCCTTCCGCCTGTCAGGAGGGGAGGCGCCGCTCCATGCCGACGCTAGATGTCAGCCCAAGCCCGCGGAGCTTCTGCTCCGACCCCGAGCGCCCCGGAGCTGCCCCAGCGCGGAGGGGCTGCCCGGGGATGGGGCCGGGACCTGCGCCCTGCACGGAGCGCCGGGGAAAGAGGGGGCGCTCCCGCCGCCTCGCACTGAGTCCCTGTCTAAATTAACATGCGTTTGTGCATTTTAACGGGGGAAAACTTGCCCGCGAAGTTCCTGCCCTTGCGCCAGGCGTGGCAGAAGGCGGCTGACATCTCCCGGAGACCTGAGCCGCACCTTCCCTGGCCATGGGGAGGGAAAGCGGCTGCACCGCTGCCCTGAAGGAGCTCTGGGCTGCTGTGGGCCAGAAACAGCCCCGGCTCTGGGCTCTCCTGAGCCCAGGCTGATGGGGCACCTTGGGTGTCACAGCGAGTGAAAGCAGTGGCAGGGAAGCTGCACTCACCAGGGCGCCTTTTGCAAGTAATTTAAAGCTCCATTAGTATTTTTTTCCTCCTCACGGCACTGTTGTCCCAGACTGTTTAGCTCACAGACACCAGTTACCAAGGTTAGTGTTGACTGAAAACCCTGAGACAAAAACAGAAATTGGCCAGTGAAAATGTAGCATTTCCTCATATTTCCACTCTGGGGACGGAGGCAATTTCCCCTTCCCTTGTTTGGAAAACAACCTTCCTTCCCCATTTCCCTCCAACTCACCCTCTGGCTGGCCAGCCTGGCAAGGGCTACAGGCTATACAGGCTACAGGGGTGACATGCCCTTGTGGAATCCAGGGATTAAAGGCTGGCAGTTAATACCCACTCCTTCACATCTCTTCCTGCTTTTCCACCCTCTGTTTTTTCTGGGTTGTTTTTTTTTTTTTTTTTTTTTTTAATGTGTGAGAGTTTCCCTGCCCAGCACCCAGCACCTGTCTTTCCTTCTGCCCTGTTGTGCAATGAGAGGCATTCAGGAATCACCCAGGCAGAACCCAGCTGAGCTGCAGCTCCATGGGGTGCAGTGCACTTCCCATATGCTTGTTTGGGACACCCCTGGCCTGGCAAGGGCTCCCCACAGCAGGGATGAGGTTGCTGCATCTGAACTGGCTGGCACAGGAAGGGCTCAGGCATCCCTGCAGCCAGGCCTCCTGCTCCCTTGGTGAATTTGCCCCTCACAAAGACAAACCTAGAGACACATTCAAGCTCTTGCTCTTTCGAAAACCCCTCTTCTTTCAATCAAGGGATTTTCAGCAAAGCAAATGCAAACAGCTCTGGGTGGCCTGTTCTGCTGGCTTAGCTGCTCGGTAAGATGTGTTTCATTTCTGAACCACTTCCTTAAAGAACAACTAGATGTGTGGTGGATACAATTAGTTCTTGATTATTGCTGAGAAAGAAAGAACACAGCAGCACAAACAACCACATGCACTGGTTTGAGCAGTGACTCTTCAGCTGCTGCTCCTTGGGTCAGCAGTGGCAGGGCTGAATTGCAGGCAACCCGTGTGGGAAAGCACATGTGACACCAGGCAGAGGGGGGACTTGGACTTCATTGCCTTGACATCATGCCTTTCCATGGCTTGATCTTTTTAATTTTTCATTTCCTTTACGAAGCTCTGCTCCTGGATCCTGGCAACACTTCATTACACAACAACAGTTGCCATGGCCACTGAAGTGCAGGCAGCAAACAGCACTGCTGCAGGGCTGGCAGAGCTGCTGCAGGGCTGGCAGAGCTGCTGCAGGGATGGCAGGAGATGCTGCAGGGCTGGCAGAGCTGCTGCAGGGATGGCAGGAGATGCTGCAGGGATGGCAGAGATGCTGTGCCTTCCCGGGCACACGGAGTCCTGGTGCAGGGGAAGGTGGGTGCATGGGTGTGCAGGCGCATGAATGCACTGCTGCATGAGTTCATGGGGTGGGAGTGCATGGATGCAAGGGCAGGCATCCCACTGGGGGCACAGCACCCCTCTGGTCACTTGCAGGCATGAGCATCCCACAAAGGACCACTAGCTGGGAGCAAGCCATGCGTCACAGCAAAAGTCTGATGTGAATGGGCTGAAACATTTTGCATGAGCTCAGTATGGGCATCTGCAGCTTCTTGCCTGCTTTAGAAGTAGGGATGAGTGCTGGAAAGGGAGGGGGTGGAGCTGCAAGGATGCTTGACATGCTGCCAGCTCTCTGTGCATGTGTAGGTCATGAAGGTGACAAAACACAGGTAGGCACTCAGGAGCTCAAGGGGTGAGCTACTCTGAAGAGGCAGCCCACCCCTCTATTGGTGCTCTGTCCTGCTGTGCACAGGGCTTGTGGAGGAGTGGGAAAGATCCTCTGAAACTGTTGGGGCTCGCTGCTCTGCTGATGCACTGCAGGCAATGCAGCCAAGGAGGAAAGCAGTGCCCAGCAGCTGCTGCTCAGGCAGCTGGAGGGAGCAGGTGAAGTCATGTACAGTCCACACTGGGGCTGGCAGTACTCAAAAGAGGGGTTCTGGTGTGGGGCACCACATCAAGGAGATGGCTTTTATTACCTCACCTCCATACAGATTTATTGAAGACCCCCACGGAGAGGCTGCTGCTGGGGGTTACTCACAGCAACAAGAAGCTCTTGTTGGGGTAGCTGTGGAAATTGCCAGCCACTGTTTCCCCTTCATCCCTGCACTACTGGAGATATTGGGGCAGGAACAATGGCAGCAGAGTGCACTGGCCACCCAAGCTCCCCCAAGTTTGGCATGCCCTTCTAGCCTGGAAGAAGTGAGAATTTAAATCCACCACGCAGGGGGCTGCCAGTGGAGGGGAGGCTGCCCTGCCTGTCTTGCTGCTGCCCCTGGTGTAGCTGGGATGCAAGAAAAAGGACTGGTAACTTCAATCAGGGCAGTGAGACCAGCAAGAGTTAATTTTGCAGAGCTCTTTGTTACTCATGGCACATTCATTTTGTTTATATTCTGTTCTATAAAACTAAATAGTTCCTCTCTCAGTGGTTTTATAGTCTCTAAAGAGCTCTAGCACATTGCTCATCCCATTTTATATTTGTTTGCTTGTTTCTCAAGCCAGTTCTTCCAGTGTCTTCTAAATCATGTCTACTGTTGTTTGAATCCCTTCCAATTTCTTGCCATCTTCTCAGTGCCAAGATGAACAAAATATTCGTGGTTCATAGCAATATTCACTATGACACAGAAACAGGAGCCTTGTGCATCAAAATTTCTGGGGCTCCCCAGTCAAACAGCATAAAGATTAGTGCCTTTGTGGCTATAGTGACTGTACCTTTTTAAGCTTTTAACTCACTACAAGTACATAGGATTTCCTTCAGTTAAATTTTAAATCCTCCCCTTCCCCTCCGCCTTCCCCTCCCCCTTCCCCTCCCCTTCCTTCCCGCCCATTCTTTTTCTGGAATCCAGGAGTTGCGCTTGTTTTGACTTAAGAACCCACAAAGGCAAAGCTTTAGGCCTTAGCCCATTGCCTGTTCTGCCATTCCTGATCTCTGCAGCATGATCCCTTACTTGGGCAGTGGTATTGTGCTCTGCAGTCTCAAATGTAACACTTTTCCATGGCTTCAGCCATACAGTGCCCTGAAATCTATCTCTGACCTCTTTGGTTCAAAATTCCATACAGACCTTTCAGTTGCACTGGGGTAAGATGGGGTCCTGGTTTGCTACATTTCATATTTATTTTCCTGTCAGAGTCCCAAGAGAAGCTGTGCCCCTACAAAATCCTGAGCAGGCCACTCTTTTGACGTGTCTTCAATCACATTTTGCTCTTCTCAGATATCCTTAACAAAACGTTCATGAAAATCAACCTAGCTGATCTTGCCATTCACCATTAATTCCTGGAAACTGTGAAAATAAATTATTCTTTTAATCCAAGACTGAGAATTCTCCCCAGGCTTTCTGCCTAATGACATGTCCCATTGTGTTGTGAGAAACCTGCTTCAGAGCAAGGCAGCCTGGGGCAGGCTCCTGGTCACCACAGCCCCTCTCCTGGGAGCACAAACCTTCAGGGGTCACTGCTCTTGCTTCAGGCAGCTAGGTTACATTCTCAGTGCAGATGAAGCTCCTCAGCCACACCAGCCTCACAGTGCAGTGTCAGCTTTTGGCACACTGTGGGGCAGGGAAAGGCTGACCCATCAGAGACAGCAGCTTGGAGCAGTCCCTTCAAGACACACTGAGCAAAAGCTCCAGATTTTGCTTTTCTGGTAGTCTTGGGTTTCATAGCTGTTACAGGACCAGGCAGAATTCTCCGTAAGTGCTACTGTTTGCTGTGTCTAATTTATTTCATAGCAAATAAAAGTGCACATGACAGTTTTCCATTCCCTCAGAGAGTAATGTTGATTCTTAAGCCTTTCCCTCACTTAGCCAAGACTTTTCCTCAGCGCCACTCGAAGTGTGACATTTTTCTCTGAGGTAGGTGACTTTACAGCTCTGTTGGCTAACCTTGGTGAAAACCTTTTCCCAGAAGTTTGATGATGATTCACTGGCATTATCCAGAGCACAGATTCTCCTGTTTAAGCAGCTCACACAATTTCTGTCAGCAGCATGTCTGAAGACCAAAAATTGCCAAGTGATGACAAGCCCAGGAAGGGCTGGTGTTGGCAGAGCAAAGTTTTCTCCTGTCATGTTGAGGTTACAGATACTTCAGTGTGTCTGCTGTGGGTGCACAGCTGTAGATCCCCTCAGGAAGCACCTTTTCTCCCCAGTAAGATCATGTCAGAAAGAAGTATTGATCTGAATAACAGCGAAAAGATTAAAGCTGTACTGCAGAGTGGGGTGTTGAAAGATGCCTCAAGTGAATGTCTGTGATTGTGTTCAGGTCCTGCAGTCTTCTGCTCTTGTTTCCTCCTGTCTTCAGCTCTGCAAGTGAAAGCGAGGTTCAGTGCAAACATTGGACACTTTGTTCCACATATAGCTTCACATGTAGGTGGGGAAAGGGCCAAGGCTGAATTTTTTATCTGCTAGTCTCTATAAACAACCTGAACATCTTGCAGCTGTCAGAGCTCAGACCATCACATCTCATAAACCATCTGCAAACCTCTATGTGATATGGAAGATTGAAAGAACAGGCAGTGTCTGTGAGTCATTCTCATTAAAAATATCTAATTCAAGTCAGTCTGATGCAAAGTACAGTTTTTCCAAAGTGTCTACTGGCTTTGGTGTATGCCGTGGGTCATGGGGTAGTCTCACACTCCCTGGCAAAACAAGTACTCTCTGATAACCTTCCCATGGGGACAAGCACTGCAAGGATGATCTTAACACTCTCTCCCTAGCCTGCTAGGGAACAGTAAGACAGCCTTGGGCTATGGGACAGTGACTTGGTTTCTGCAAAAGTTTGAGCAGCACAGCCTTAAAACAGAAATGGTGAAAATGCTTTGGTTGGAGAGGGGGATGGAAATGCCCCCACCTCAGGGCAGCTATACCTGATTCTTCCTTACACCTCATCCAAGCACTCCTGTGGAGGAGCTGTTGCTGCTGGGGCTGTCTCTGCTCATCAGTGTCACTTTCATTTCTGTATACTCTGGTCCAGGCTGTGGCACACCTAATTTGCATCCAAATCCACTTTGTCAAAGAGCTTGCAGTAGTGGAGATCCCAGTGTTTCTTCTTCCCTCTACCCTTTTGTTAGAGATAAACTTCAGTTCCAGAATACAGACAAAACAAAACTCCAGCAGCAGCTTCACTGGCACCCTCCAAAGTATCTGCAGAAGCGAGCTAGAAAAGGTTGCTCAGTTCATGTTCAAGCTCTTGCCTCCATGGCCATCACAGCCAGACTCAGACACACGTCAGGGGGTGGGAAGCTTGGGCTGGCACCAAGAAACCTATATTTAAACTGTCTCTGCTGCATAACATAATATGAGACTAAAGTGCACGATGGTTCCTCCCTGACTGCTCGGGGTGCTGGCACGGGGTGGCCCTGGGGCGTTCTGCCCCCTGCATCCCCCCTGCCTCCCAAGGGCTGCGGGAGCTGCCTCGCCCCCGAGCTTTCAGCGCTCACACTCAGGCGTTCAGGGCTGCCCACGAGCAGGCTTTTCACTTTCTCAGGCATGCAGTGACTTCTCAGCAAGGTTTTCTGCATGGCTTGTACTTTCTAAGAAAGGAGCTGAAGCGAAGCCCAAGAGTGAAGAAGCAGCTCTGCTTACTGGCCCCAGGGACAGCAGGCGCTTTGCACACACCCGGAAAAAATCCCTGCAGATCAGACAGAGATGTAAAACCCCATCAAACCACTCGAGAGAGGGAGCGAGAGGGTTTTTACACTATCTACTTGGATGAGATCTCTTTTAAACTTAGCTGAAATGAAAGGAGGGTGGGGAGTTTTTGTATTGCTACTGGAAGCATTTTTCAGCCTGCCCTAAAAATGACATGAAACTCCAACCACAAAGTAGTTTATTTACAGGCCTGGGTTTAAAGAAATCTCTCTGTGAGGGGGAAAGGTTATTCCTCAGCCAGCAGGCAGAACTGGAGCTGGGGGATGGCTGATGGTTCTGGCTCCTTAGGTTTGAATTAGGTGGGATTGCTGTTGGTAACTAGAGCCAACAGGAAATATTTGGGTGAGGGAGCTATAACTAGGCATGCCATCTAACCAATCATAAGCTGGGTCTGGACAACAGAAAATGAGAGATTTGGTGTCTAACTTCCCATGAATGCCAGGGGGATATAACTGCTTTTTAAAATGAAGAGATGGTATTACTGCTTTAAAAATGTATAAAAAGTCAATGTGGCAAAGCTAAAGATGGGGTAAGGCAGGGTCTTATGGTGGCATGACCTTTCATAGAACTAATAACAAAACTGGGGTTTTGGACTGACATACTCTAATGTCTATACCAGCTAAGGGGTAAGTGCACCAGGATAATATCTGGACCTGATGAAAACAAATCAGCAGCATTTTTTACATATACTTTCATGTAAATGGAGGCAAAACTGTGAAAGAACAAGGCCCCAGGGCCCTCAGCTGAGCACACCAGATGAAGCAGGTGCTGCCCCAAAATTGTGGGGTTGGACTGACACCATGCTCACAGAGGCACCATCATCCCTGCCATGCTTGGCTGCCTATGTCTCTCTGTGTTCATGTGTTTACATTTCTATTTAAATTTACCTGCAAGTCTGATTTTTCTGGAGTTTTAACATACTTTGTTTTGATAGATAATTGCTAGTCATGTAGTATATTTTACTTTCGGAGTTTATTAATCTGCTTCCAGCTATAATTCCATCTTAGCCTAGATTTGTCTAAGAAATAGGAAATGTTTTCTCATTCCTAGAGCAACAGATGTGAATATCATCCTAAGGATGGGAAGCTTATCAAGTGCCCAGTACAGTATTTTTCAATGATATTTCAAGAAACTCTTTATTCTGAGTCTCTCTGAGAGGAGACATTGCTTTTTGATCCCTAGATCACAATGAAGTTTTACTTTATGGAAGCTGTGGGGGAGCATGCCATAGTTTTAATTTATTTTCCCATGGAAATTGTAAATCTGTACATATTTCATGGCTTAGTCATATACATTACAGAACAATGCTTGTGGTTATCCCATTTTTTTTCTTTTGCAGTCTGAAATAAAAGGTTACCTCTTTTGATCAAAACTGGTTTTGACCACATATGGAACGTGCAGTGATGAAACAAGAAGAAATTTCAGGGTCCTTTTCACACTGGAGCAGAGTTGGCAAGTGCCTGGTGATACCTGTGGGGTCACTGATACCTGCTAACATGCTGTCTTCCTAGAGTTTAATAGGATTGCAAGCTAGATTTGCACTAGAGTTGATGCTAAAAACTTCCTGACCTGCCATTCAACCTTACCACCCACCCACTTTTGAAAGTCCCACTGGGTTGAGCTCCCACTCTGCTGCTCTCAGCCTTTAGAGATGAAAACTGTATGAACCATTCATCTGAAGATCAGGCCCACGCTTCTCCTGTGCCAGAGTTCTGTGAGAGATGCAGGCACTGAGGAATAGTCAAGGTGCTGTTTCTTTTTTGGGCTAAGCTAAGTGTGTGATACGTCATACTAACCACAGTGGGTGTAGAAAGCTGCTCCTGCTTTCATCCAGTGCTTCCCCAGTAACTCAGAAACTGAGACTTTAGTACTTTTTGCTAAATTTCACTCTAGAGATAGTCTGAGATTTCCCTCCACATCGGAAGACACAAGAGAATGTTTCATACAATGCCAGCTGGTAATTAACACAGACTAGTGACAGGAAATATGGAGCTGGAAATGTTGCACTGAATTAAGCCATGCCTCCAAGGACTGTAGCATAGGAACTGCTCACTGTGAGGTTAGGAAGTTCAACAGCCTTTGTTAAAAACAGTCCCTTTTATTTAACTTTCGCTTCTGCTCTCAGTTTTGGGCTGATGTGATTCCAAAGAGAAGTTCCTGTTTCTCTTCCCTCCTCCCTTCCATTCAGAGGCCTGTGCAGTGGCTGCAGGAGGGGAAGGAGGGCGAGCAGGCGGTGCCTGTGCCGTGCCATGCCCAGGCAGCCCCGGCACGGAGCAATTCCAGCCCTGGGGCGCTCAGAGGGAGCCGAGCCCCGCTCCTGGCCCCTTGCTGGCCGTGCCCCGAGGGTCCCTCGTCACAGACAGCCTGGGAATAGCTGCTGGTCAGGGTGCTCCTTCCCAAGGCCACACAGGGCATCCATGTGGGCACAGACACCACGGACACCCTGGCTCAGCACACACACAAACCATTGCCACAGAAAGGGAGGGTGGGTAGTGGGACCTCTCCCCACGTTTGGGAGTAATTCCTGTGTGATGAAGCAGCATTTCATCCACAGCTGCTCTGAAATGGTCACAGTATTGGTGGGACAGTGAGATGAAGTAAATCTCTGGTTAAAACTGATCACCTCTCTTTATTTCTTTGAAAAGCCTGTGAATAAGAAAAAAAAAAAATGTATTCTGCCAGGTTTGTGGAGAGGCAGGTGGCATAGCAGTTAGTAAATCCTGCTCAAAAGCTTCTCAACCCAGTGGCCACTTTCACTCAAGTAGGAAAGAAAGGGTAACCAAAGAAAAGGACAGAGAAACAAGTCAGTATTACCTTCCTCTCCTCTACTCCCCTTCCCATCCCTGTTAAGTCTAGACTTTTGGATAAATCTTGTGGGACTCCCCAAGTGCAGAGTGCCATGTACAGCCCGTGACTGACAGTGACACTTGTTTCCAGGCCCATTTTGTCACCACAGAAATTTCTCTTTTATCCCTGTTTTCCATCAGGCAGTGAAAGGTGAGGAGAGCCTGCTGCCCTTCCCAGGGCAGGGGCAGCCTGTGTGCAGGGACACGAGGGCACGGGCACCAACTGCGTCCCCTCGCCCTGGGCCGCCAGGGGAAGGGGCTGCTCCTGCTGCCCCCCCGCAGGCTGGGAGGCTGTCGGAGCCCAGGACATCCCTCTGGCTGTGCAGGATTGCCAAGACCCCTGCCAGGGGGCTCAAAGCCCTGGCATGGAGCCCAAAACGCCTGTGGGTTTGATTATGACCCGTGGAGCAAATTACCAACCTGATATGAACATCAGCAAGCCACAAAGGGTTAAGTAGAATAATAGGGAAGTTATCACAAGGTGAAAAAGTAGATTTTTGGGTTTCTAGAATGGGGATTCAGGGGACAAAATGGAGGGATCTGGGTGTGTCCAGCCTTTCTCCTTCTTCTTCTTGGCCTCCATCTTCTGCTGAGATGTTGGCACTTTTGGATTGGTTTAGAGTAGAAGCTCACTGTCTAACATAGGTGATAGGTATTGGAAAGTAATTGTAAACATGCTATATGGAGTTTTTAGCATAAAGACAAAACATCGCCCCAGGGGCAGGCAGAGTGCCTGGAACTGTCCTGCTGGACGGGCCTGGGCAGGCCAGGAGAAAAATTTTTATAGATAAGATACAATAAACAACCTTGAGACTGAGAAATGAAGAGGTCTGACTTTTTCTTCAAGTGCTTGGGGTGGGAAAAAAGACTTTTAATATTCTCGGGGTCATGGTGACCAGCAACGGATCCTGAGGGGTGCCCAGCACACACAGCTCTGCTGAAGGCTTGCTGAATCAGGCAAAGTGGGGCTGAGCTATGGCCCAGTGCTCCTGCAATTCCCCCTCACTGCAAAAACAAATCCTTTCTAAGCACCTGCTTCCTCTTTGAAAGAAAGTAACACTCCTCAGTGAAAACCAGACAGCGGTTTGAAAGAAAAGTTTTTTAAAAAACCTCAAACATAGGTTTGTTGATCGCACACAAGGGGCTATTTTCTTTGCATAGGTGGAAATACAGATGTACAAGACATTTGCATGCACTGTCTCTGCAGAGTGCCCTAGCCCATGGTCGGGCAGGGAGCTCAATGCCAGGCAGCTCCAGAATGCTTCCAGAGCAGCAGGGATGGGTGACACAGTGGCTGTGTGTAACCCATGTGGGAAATGTGAACATACAGGCATGTCATCACTTTCCTAGCCTGTATATCTGACAAAATCAGAATGCTTGTTTGATGGTTGAATTGTCGGGCAATTGCTCTGAAGCAGTTGAAGAGCAGTACTTTTTTACACAATGTATATCTGGATGAAGAAACTCATTGTCAGGGAACATCAGAGTGCCCACCTGTGCAAGATGTGTCCATTGGAATTAAATAAACATTTCGCTACAACCTCCAGCTCACAAACTCTTCAAAATGCTGATTAGCAAATGGCAGGGGGATTTACCAAGGACAAATTCACTTGCCCTGGCTCCAACAATCTTGTCCAAATACTTATCCAAAATCTTGGGGACAGGATACTAGTCCATTCAGGCCAGCAATCTGACGCACATCCCTGTCCTCCTGTTGTAAAAGCTACGGCATGGCTGTAATAATTAATCATCTGGAAAGAGCCCAAGCCCAAAGAACAATGTCATGGCACTGAGTACATATTTACTCAGTCAGGGAAAGCAATGAAAAAAGGAGTTTGACTCCAAGCACAGCAGAAACACCTACCAGAGATTCACAAAAGCAGAATGAGGGTGTGGTCTCAGTGGAAGATACAGTTGGACTTTCGCAAAACTGCAGCCCAATTGTGACAAAAATGGAGTTGAGCTCAATGTTGTTGGGCAGGACTGCCCATCTGACAGTAACTGCACCCATATTTGCAGGAGACAACCAGTTTGGCAGGATTTTAAATAGAAATGTGGTCAAAGCAGAATAGTATTTCATTTTCTAAAGAGTTTCTGAAGTATTTATACTGTTTTTTTTGTAAGCCTGAAGGTAGGCAGCTTGGGAACAAGGTGGGCAGGCTCTTCCCTGGATCCTGGGAAGCAGAGGTGATAGGCAGCGTGGGATTTCCATTGGAGAAACAACCAAGTGTGAGTTTTCAGGGCAGCACTGCAGCAAAAGCAGCTACAGGAATTTTCTGGATGCATAAGAAGGTGTGCAGATTGTCAGCTGAAGGACGTTACTGCCTGAACACAGGACTCTGAACTTTGTGAAAGGCGCTGCTGCTACAATAAGGAGCGTGTAAAAGATCTTCAGATGAAGCTGAAGGTCATGGACACCACTTAGAGTAAGGTCTTCATCAATTTGGCCTCTGCCAAAAATCCAGAACTGGCCTCAGCCAATGCATATAAATTTTATCAGGCAGATAAAATTCTCAGCATAAATTTGGCACAATTTTTTATTCAAGAGCATGGTTTACCCTTCCAAAAAAGAGGGTCCCTGCTCTTTCCAAACTGACACAGCGTCCAGAAGGATAACCTGAGCTTTGGCCAAGCAGACCTGGTTTGCTGCAAGGAGAGGTGTCTAGGATAAATGAAATTGGCTTGTGAGTTACAGCAGTTCCCACAGCCTGAGCCCTCTGGACATCAGGGTCTGGCTATCCAGGCCCTGCACCCCAGATGCAGAGGCACCCCAGCATCTGAGCTGATGTGGGGATATCCTGGAGGATATCCTGGAGGATATGGTTGCTGTCTCTGTCCTAACAAGGAACTTGAGAGGTCACTCTGCACATATTAAGGGACATACAACATGACAGCTGTTGTAGCTCTAAGGGACAAACCATGTTCTTGTCTCCAGATCGACAAAAGCCATTGGAAAAAGTGACAGAGGTGCTGTGCTGGAGGTCCCTCCTCAGATCCCACGACAGCAGTTCTCTAGAAACCCTCAAGCACACTTTTCCTCCATGCTTGGTCTCCAGCTGGGTACAGATTTATCTGGGGGCTTTGGGGTCGTGCCTGATGACCTGACAGCCATACCTGCCACCTCACCTCCTCCACTGGGGGCAAGTGGCTTGGGGCAGGCAGCTTGCTCTTCCTCACACCGCTCTTTGAAGCTGAAGCCTATCTTTGCAACAACTTTCTTCAAGTTAGCACATGAAGCAACATCCAAAGGAGGACCAAAATAACCCAGGCAGCTTCATGCCTGATGAAACCAGGCTTTCTTTTGTAAGGTAACAGAATGGCTTGGCATTGTGTGCCATTTAGCACTGGAGAAAAAGAAGCTGCTCTTGTCTGGAGGGTGCCAGCGCTGTTGGACAGCGTGCCTCTGGTCACAGGCACGGCTCCTGGCACGCCGCTGGGGATGTTTGTGCTGCTGCCAAGGGAAGGGAAGCCAGTGCACGTCCTGCTGCCTCACCTGAGGTGACCCAGCTGGGACATTGTTTCAGCTTGGTGCGACTGTGGTGATTACGTGCACAGGGAGTGAGAGGGGCAGTAACTCTGATGAAGGGGGCTCGGATACCGCTGTCCTGCAGAGTGCTCCAAGTCCCACAGAGCAGCGAGAAGCTTCTTTACACAAGATGGTGTTTGGTTAAGTAAAGCATCTAAATAAAAATCACATCACCCTGACTTACTGGGATGGATGTTCCTTTAGCTAATCCCTTTTTTTCCCTTCATCGAGGCTATGTTACCTCAAATTAGCATTTGCTGCAGTCAAAGCGGATCAGTGAGATGGGATGATTTGTCCCTGCAGCTAAGCCTGCAGTGAACTTATTATCATCTGCCTGCTTTTAAGGACCTTGTTCAGATGGAAACTGAAGAGATTTAAGTAAAACTATTTAGAACCCAGTTAACCAGATTTCCATGAATAAATGCAGACTTGCTGTAAATGTAATTCCTTACTATTTATTGTGCTGCTCTGGTTTTGCTTTGCTTCTATCCCATTTGGAATCTGAAAGCATAAAACCATGAAATGAACAAACTCAGGTGAGGATAGCTTCAGCAGAGGTGGCCACTTGGCTGTGTGAAGGAAGGCCTGTTGTCCCTATGCCGTGAGCTCCCCAGCTCACAGTTACCTGTGCCAGTTGTGAGGACATTGACTCCAGCTGTGGCAGGAGCTGGCTGGGACATTTGGGTGCGTCCCCCAAGGGAGGGTGTACTCAGCCTGACACAGGGCATGCAGGTGCCCAGGCAGACTCCCCCAAACAGCTGAGGGGCCAGGCATGGCAGAGTGGGTTGTTCATCTCCAGGTAACTGATTCTAAACTGATATTTCTTTTTTTTTCTTTCAGAAACGTTGCACTTATATTTTAGTCATAGAATCATTTACTCCTAGATCATCAAGTACAACCTTTAACCTAACACTGCCAGGCCCACCACTTAACAACATCTCTAAGTGCCATATCTACACACAATTCATTTTAGAAGTATTCATTCTGTTAGAAAGGCCTTGAGGGGAAGCTGTGAGGAGTGGCTGAGGTCACTTGGTCTGTTCAGCTGGAGACTGAGGGGAGACCTTACCATGGTCTACAGCTTCCTTGTAAGGGGCAGCAGAGTCAGGCAGTGATGTCTTCTATGTGGTGACCAGTGACAGGACTAACAGGAGGGGCAGGAGGCTGTGCCAGGGAAGGTTTACATGGAATATCAGGTTCTTCATATCAGGTTCTTCACCCAAAAGGTGGTTTGGCACTGGAACAGGATCTCCAGGGAAGTGATCACAGCACCAACCTGACAGAGTTCAAGAAGTGTTTGGACAATGCTCTGACGACATGGTGTAACTCTTGGGGTTGTCCTGTGCAAGGCCAGGAGTTGGATTTTGAATCAACCTCAGGCAATTCTATTACTCTATAGAATTAATTTTATAAAATTCATTTTAGAAGAACCCTTTGAAATGCTCATGAAGAAGTCTTGTATCAGCTTTGGTCATATCCATAATTTACATTTTTTCTGTAAATTTTCCACTACCAATAACCATCAAATGCTCACGAAGTCTCTCTGTGATACCAAGAAACTCCAAATGGGAGAAGCAATATTCTCCCAAAATGCACTGAGCTGTGGCACTGTAAGTCCTTCCAGCAAAACAGGAATTGTCTCATTTTCTCCAGCAAAGTATGGCAAATGCCAAAGGAAGCTGCAAAAAGTTCAAACACAAGATGAGTCACACCGCGTGTGCTGGGGCAGCGGAAGCCTTTGGGGAAATGGCTTTTAGGGAAAGCATCTTGGATGGCCTCACCTGCAGGGCCTCTGTGCTGGGCCAGCGGGGATGTGGCTGTGCTCAGTGGGTACCACAGCACCCCACGGGAAGGTGCAGCACCCCAAAGGCACGCCTGGGGCTGTGAGGATGGTGAGGGGTGCACACCCCCCAGCTGGGCTCCATGAGCAGCATTGGGAGGAGCAGGGCAGGGGTTTGGGGCAGGGAAAGCCCCACACCAGTGAGTTCACCTCCGGGCTGCCCCGTGCCATGTTTTGTGCAATGCCTGTGAATTGGTTTACCCTCTTCCATCACGTGGCTGGAGGCAAAAAGGCTTTGGTGGCACAGTGGGCAATTCTGATTCAAAATCCAAAACACAGCCTTCTCCTAGTACTGTGAAGAAAATCAACTCTACCCCAGCCCAAACCAGCACATTCTCCACTCCTTATCCCACACAATTTATGCCATTCTTAGGTCCCACAGTATCCAGTAAATCCTAATTAACCACCATCCCCATCCCATTCTTTGAAAGATATACAGATATCATTCCCTTGGGACCACCCCTGCAAAACGTCCATAAAATGTCCATAAAGTGTCCACAGAACGTCCATTAAGTTCATGTAGTCCAAGACTTTGGCCCCAGCCAAAACCAGCACACTGCCTCAAGGGTGGTACAGGACTGAAGTGTTCCCTGCAGATGCCCAGAGCATTGTTGGAGGCTGCTTAGGAGAGGATGAAAGCACCAAGTCAAACCTCTGGGTGGGGGGTTAGCAGGGCCCTACAGACTGCTGGGGGAGGAGGGCAGGAAAGCAGCCAGGGAGGAGGGACAAAGGAGGAGCAGACTGGAAAGGATATGAGACAGACTCCAGCTGCAAGAGTCACACAGTGCACATGTGAAACCTGGCTAAAGGAACCAAAGATGTGAAAGGAAAACAAATGGAAAACAAAAATGAAGGCAGGAGGAGCAGAGCTGGGCTGCAGCAGCCTCACAAATAAATACGCAGGTGGCTGAGTGTGCACACGAATGCCATGACACCTGGAAACTTGACACAGCCTCTGGGGGCACTGAGACTGACCCCACCCCAGGCACTAAAACACACTTTAACAGCCATCAGCTCTTCAGGGCTTGCACTAGAAACAAGCCCACACCCCTGTTTATATGTTTTTATCTCTATATTTTCTTGCCCTCAAGAGAAGTGTATTCAGAAAAGTATCTCAGCTGCTGGATCTGACAGGCCTGTGCCTTGTCATGTGCAACAGGATCAAAAAGTGGCCTTTAAAATATTACAGTGGCTTGTGTGACAGTAATTTTTAAAGTTCTTAAAAAAAAAAAAATAAGGGGGGGGAGGCAGGAAAAAAAAAGAGATTGCCCGAGAGTAAAAATACTACCGAAAACTGAAACTTAACACCAGTGACTGTGAGAGATAACATCTCGAAA
The DNA here is from genome assembly GCF_047830755.1 of Zonotrichia albicollis. Lineage (NCBI taxonomy): Eukaryota > Metazoa > Chordata > Aves > Passeriformes > Passerellidae > Zonotrichia > Zonotrichia albicollis. The sequence goes on from NC_133823.1 coordinate 37,788,734, forward strand.
CGGGCACAGAGCAGCCGCCCAACTTCCTGCTGCTCCCCCACCTCTCGGGGCACAAACTGTCAGGGGTTAATAATGCAGCACCTTGGCAGATCCCCATCCTGCTGCCTGGGTTTGGACACCTTAAAATTCACCTTTTCCTAATAAACAGTCCGGAGAAACATATACAAAGGCATTAACCTTAAAGGGCAGGATGAGGTGCAAAAGTCAGCTGAGAAACCGTACCTCAGAAGAGCAGAGGGAATGAAGGCAGTGCCACAGCAGGTGCTATCAGGTGCTCTCCAGAGAACAGTACAGCACAGAGGTCTGAGAGAGGGGCTCCTCACAAAATTAAAATAAAAGTGACTCAGATTCCTTTCCACTGTCTCTTCACCAGTATTAGCTTGAATAAAACAAGGAGCTATTTCCACTGACATTTAACCTTCTGACACCAGTCCAAAATTAGCTCTGAACACAAATTCACCAAGAAGGCTGGGCAGTGCTTGAGTTGCAGTGGTGAGAAGCTTGGCAATGCACCTTTTAGCTGCTGCTGAATTATTTAGACCATGGGTGTGTAATTGAGAACAGAACAAACCCAAAGGAGCTACCTATCATCAGCTACTCATCAAAAAGCAATACACCAAACTTTGATAGGGCTTTCTGTGTCTTTGCTGAGTGATTTAAAGCTGCCACACACAGAGGAAAAGCTCATTTGAAAAGTTGTAATGTACCATAGCTGAATTTTGTTCATCCCAAGCCTTTGTGCAACTGCCTTTTCCTCCTCAGAAAGTCTGGGGTCTTGGGCAAAGCACTATTTGTGGTCCCCATGGTTTCCTTCCTCTCCACTACTATTTTCATTGTTGTTGACAGAAACATTGTGCACCTGCTGCTGTTACTGCAGAGGTGGAAATCCCCCTCAAAGCACTCACCAGAAAGGTCATTGAGCTGGTTCTTCTGCTGTTGCATCAGCAGGGAGGCAATGCACCCTCTCTGGCTTAAGAAAACACCCACACATGTGCCAGCAGTCCCCTCACTCGCCCCTTGTAATAAATCCAGTTGACAAAAGCAATTAACAGACAGACTGCAAAAGCAGCAGAAATGAAGCCAACCTGGCCTGCCACCTGCACCACCAAGTGGGATGATGCCAGAGGGGCACAGGGGCAGGGAGTGCTCCCCTGATACTAGGGAAACATCTAAGGAAGTGAGATGGGCATCCCAAGCATGGGCAGTGCCTTGGCCACTGTGTAGCTGCACAGGGAGAGCCTGGCCCTTACCTCCCTGCCAGCCTCCCATCAGAGATTCCTGCAGGCCTGTTGGCTGAGCGCATCACAGCATGGCACAAGATTAACTTGGAATTGCTGGTGGTGCTCATGGACAGGACCTGGCTCCCAGTGCTTCAGAGCTGAACTGGCAGGTCAAATAGCACTTTAACTGCTGGGAAAGGCTGGGTGGCTTTAATGGCTTTGTGCAAGCACGAGTAACAAACACCACTGAACCCTGGATTTCAGAATGAATGTCTGATGTCCCAGCCCAGAGAAATCCACTGTTGCATTCCATCACCCCACAGTGCATTTGGTCTGAGCACGCTGCAGAGGCATCACTGCCTCTGCAAGGTGTGTGCTGGCTTTGATGGATCAGAGTTATGGATGCACACTGTAACTCCCATGCTTGGATAGCTCCTGGGAATGTTTCAAACACACAAGCCCCGGCAAGAGGGGACTTTGCCAAGCACACACACTGCTCCCAGAGGGGGGGTGTGTGTCTCCTATTGCTCCCTTCTGGAGCAGGGTGGGGGTCAGTAGTTTTGCAACTCAGCTGCCCTCCTTGCAGGATCTAGAGGAGACAAAGCCAGGTTGCCTGGCCATCTGCCTGCTGGTGGCAGTTCTCACATGGCATGGCCAAAGTGGAGATGTGACCTCTTAACATCCTTCAGCTATGTCAAAGTTAACTCGTGGGTTAAGCTGAGGGTGCCTGCCTTTCTCTGCTGCCTACTCCTGAGTTTCAGATAGGTGACGCTAAGAGCAGCAATCCTTTCTTCTGGCAAGTGGTAGCTCTTGCTTTGCAAACAAGCATTTGTATAGCCCAGGGCAGCCCTTGGGCAACCAGCTTCTCACCCCAGTGACCAGCCAGGCTTACTGAAGGCAAGTCAGGCAGGACACACAGAAAAGACAGCTCAGCCCTCACTCTGCTCTGGCAGCCCTGTTGGGGGTCAGGCTCTATGTAGGCAGCTGAATCAGCCTTAGAAACTAAGAAACTGGAAAGGTAAGTGAATGACCAAATGAAAAGGACAGAAAATAGGAAGTTTACATACATAATTTTAACCCTTGCAAGTTTTTAGATCCGTTCCAAGTACAGCTTGGACATTCCTCTTACTCCCAACTCCAACCAAAGCTCTAACTTTGTCTTCCCAGGCCACCAGGAAGTGGGTGACAAAATTACAAGTTTTACACAGACCTATGAAGAAACTTGGAACTGTAGGATCAGGTTAAGAACACAGCTAAATTTTTCTGTTTAGTTTCCCTTTTCAGTAGCCAGCTAGCATCTCTCTCTGTGACACAGCCATTGCTGTGCATGTTATTGCTCATCAGCCCAATACACTCTGCTCTCAGCTCACACATCTGTCAGGCTGGTAGAGAAGGGTAATCACATCTGAAGGGCACTCTGTCCATGCATTTTATGTATCTGAATCAAACTGTGTCACACCCAACAGCTTAAACAGCTGCAAAAGGGTGAGTGCTCTCAACTTCTTTCTGTCTATGCCAGCCCCAAGTGCACAGTGCTGTGCAATGGGCACAGCCTGCCCACTGCCACAACCACGTGAGTCACTGTGCACCCTCACTGAGATACACTGCAGCTTTCCAGGAATCACAACTTGCCATCATGCAGCAATGTTGAAAGCCCTGGTCAATGCTAAGTTGATTTCTGATTAATTCTATTAATTGGTTGAAACTGCAAAATGAGATTTTTCCAGACAAGGAAACTGCAAGTAAGCCATGTGGGGATCTATGAGGAACAGTGGGAGTACAGCTGGGAGTACACCCTTGCATGGGGTGGGGGATGGATTTTGACATGATCCCTTCCATGAGGTAACTTGTTCAAAGCACAGCCATGGAGAAACAGCTGAAGAGGTGCCCAGCTCCCAACCTCTACATTTGAGGCCAAACTTGAATAAATCACCTTTGAGTTCTAGTTGTTCTTTCCACCTTGAGCTGCCTCAAGCACAGCACTTCCCATCCTGTTGGATGGGTGCTGCAGAAATTGCACAGGCAGCTTATGCCAACTGCTCACTCTGAGAGGTCACATTCACCTATCAAACCCATACCATCTGGGGCTTCTGAAAGATTAAAAATGAGAGACAAACAAGAGGATTATTAAAAATTTAACTATATACCATATTTATTATCAATCCACAGGATAATCTGATTGCTACATGAGCTCATAAAAGCTATTTCACCTTTACAAAATTAAAAAAAAATGTGCCACAAGGATGTCATAACTGCTGATAACCAAGGACTGAATCTTAAAATTATAAATTTTGCTGTAGAAAAGATTAAAAAAAATTATATTCACTTTAGAATTTTACTTTGAATAAAATATTCCCCTGTATAAAAAATAAAAAAGCTTGCTCTGGTTAGAATTAGAGTATTTTTCTTCTTTTTTAAATCTGGGAATTTGCATAATATCTCTGTAATAAGTTTCTTTTCTTTTTTCTATTGTACCACGCGGCATTCAAGCATAGCAGATTAGAAACAAACATGATGAAAGCAGTCTCAGAACATATGAAATCCACATGGAAAGTTTTAGTTTCCTTTCCCTTCCTCTATTCTTTAAAGACACTTTAGCAAGAATAGCCTTGGAAAAGAATACAGGTGGAGAGGGACCTTCAATGTGCCATTAAGTAGAGCAAGGTAATAAAAGGCCTTTTGTAAGTGCTTTCTTAATAAGGTGCAGAAGCAGACTGCAACTTTGCTAGTACTGCACTATATACAATATTCACAATAGATTTTTCTTTATTTAAAAATATTCCAGCTAGTTCACATTTTCTCTCCAATTCTGAGGCTTTCAGTTCCATCACAGCCTTGACAGCAAGAAGCGCAGCAGCACCACTTCCCTTGTGGTGGGTTGGTCCTCTTATGAAACACTGGAACCTGCGAGTGGGCCAAAGTTCTTGGGTTCTTTTCCTATGTAGCAACCTTGGAAAGATGGGTTCAGGTCTACACACTGACTGCTGGAGTCCTGAGTTAAAACCACTCCGGCACTGGAGTCAGACACTGCAATGTTTTCTATTGCCAAGGCTTTACCTTAGGGTTTGTCTCGTGTGCGTCAAGGGATGAACCTCTCTCAGAGAAACGTAAAATACAAAACCAAACAAAACAAAGCTAAAAAACCACACTGTCAAAGGCTTAGCAGCTCTTGACTCTTGACTGAGTGATGTCTGACGTTTTCTTGATGACGCTGGCCCGTGTCTCACGGTCTGGCTGGCTGCTGCTTGTGGAGGCTGTGGACACGACTTGTGGCAGAGGGATGTCTGGGAAAGGAGGCCAGGAGCTGTTGTAAGGCAGTGGGCAGCTTTCTTCTTTGACGGTGACTTGGAGGTCAGGCTTGTTGGCTACAAAAGTTGCCATGCTGGGAAGCATATGAGAAGTGTTCCTCATTCCTAGATTGCTGAGATACTGTTTGCCTTCAATGTTTTTTTTCTGCCAATGAAGTCGTCCCTAGAAATGGGGGAAGAAAGAAAGAAAGGAAGACTGTATAACTGAACACAACTTCGTGAAGTACTCCAAGTAACAAGATGAAGATAGAAATATCCACATATTGCACAGGAATTATCCTGCCTCTAGGAGCCTGAGCCTCTAGCCACTGGCTTAGGATGTCTCTCGGCCATTTCTCCTTTTCTGAAGTCATCTTAAATTTTGTTGCCTCTCCAGCACTCAAGAGGCACTATCTGCTCTTCTGAATGGAAAATAAAGGCCTTATTCCCAGGATGCCAGAGACAAAAATGGATACAGACATTTAGAACTCCAAATGGTCGTGTCTCCTCTGTAACCAGAGAGAGCATCTTCCTGTCAAGAGGCAGGCACAGAGACCCAACACTACCCAAGCTAGCAACACAGGCGAGGCTGCTGGCTGGGAAATCACTGTCATTGACAGTGCATCCCTCATCACAGGGAAGAAGTTCATCAAGGGAAGATGAGCATCCACTTGTTTGCCCACCACAGATGCAGCAATGGCATGTTCTGTTGGAGGAGGTCTGTGGAGTCACTACTGGCAGTCTACATGGGCACCACCCCAGCCAAGGCACCAGAGACCAGGTGGGTTAGCTGTGTTGTTATACAACTGGTGGTTCTCCAAGGAGGATTTAGAGAGCCTTTGGTGAGGGACACAGCAGGAGAGAGCTTTGCAAAAGGCCTAATGCAAAAATACAGCCGGAGCACAGGGCATCCAAGAGCCCTTAATGAGCTTCATTTGGCCTTTAAGTACACATGGTACTGGTCTGGTACAAGGTCTGGTACCTTGATGGCAGCCCCAAAATAAAAGGCTAGTGGTGTTTTTGTATACGTGCAGCTTAGGTTATTCTCCCCATGGATTCCTTTCACTCAGCAATACCCAAATGACTGCTCAGGAAAGCTTTCTGCCCCACCTACCTCAAACATTCTAGCTTAATTTCAGTCATAAGTGTAAGCATTTCCTCCAGTTGTATGAGTTCAGATGCCATTTAAGGAAAACAAAGTGAGCAAGCTTTCAACCAAGATAAAATATTCACTACCCAGCAAGGTCAATGCATCATGTTAACATACTAGCTGGCTCTGGTGATGGCACTGCAGAACACCTTATTGTGCAAACTAATCTTGTTGTTTGGACAGATGAGGAGAATTTAATTTGTAGAGATTCTAATTCTGTGACAATCATCCAAATATCTGTATCCCCGGAACCTTCCTGGTCTGCTTTTCTCCACTAGCTATTACCAAAATGAATATTCCACTGGTAGACAGAGCTGCAGTAGAGAAGGGGCAAAAATATCTCAGGGCATGGATTTTGAGACCTTGGTCCAAACTGCTAAAAATCCAGAAAACACTTACCTCTGCATTTTCTTCATCGCTTGGAACGCTGTCAGTTGTTTCACTTTCTGTCAAACAAAATAGAAACAAAAATGAAACTCATGCTGTTCTATCTATAGTAACAAATTCCAGCTCAGGAGGCCTGATGTGTGTCCAACAAGTGGAAGCAAACAGAGTCAAGTCAAACAACCAGAAAACATTGGAGAAGCATGGAGACCCTGCCACAGCAGGGCTAGACAGCACAGCTGCCTTGAACAACTGGGGTAAATTCACATGGTTATCACAGTTAACATGTCTATATTGTGGAAAAGACAGCAATAGAGAGGGAAGAAGTAGATATGTGCTTTCTGGGAAGAATCTCCAGCAAGCAGGGGATGCCTCCTCTCCCTTGTCCCTCTACAGCCACTCCAGGCCCTGCAACAGATAAAGTTCTGTCCAAATCTTTATCTCCTGGCAAAATCAGTAACAACTCCATCCTAGAGGATATAAATGTGGTTTTGTTCCATTAACTGTTATCTCAGCCTGCCACCTCAAGGGCTTGCTGTCACTTCTGGGGCTTTATTACTGTTGACATACTCTGGTACAGTTGGTATAGTTTTGCTTTTGCTACCACTCCCCAGCCTTTCTCAACCCTTCACCCGTCACTTGAGCAAGTGGCAATACCACAGTCTCCAGTCCCACCTCCTGTCCCCACTGCTCATGTCCTCCCTCACCCTCATCACTTGAACCAGAGCACAAATACAGGAGCACAGTTCCAGTGGAACTGCCATCCTCCTGCAGCTGCAGCTCTCCCTTGCAGAAGAGCCTGAAATGCAATGTACTGTATTTTCAAGCCTGCGTGTGCCTGAAGACATGTCTCCTAAGGTCAGGCTCCTGGCCCATGAGTGGCTGAGACTGCTGTGCCTCAGACACCTCTGAGACAGGGCAGAAACCCCTCTTTTCAGTCTGCAGTGATGGCTGCTGCCTTCAGCACAGCCACTGGGTCCCAGACTAATCCAGTGGAGGCCTGGGCTGCAGGTTTTCTTCAGCTTGTGGGGTTTTGAAACACTGTGTCCTGTTTCCTGGGAGGATAACCCATGGCATCTATCAGGATACCAGCACTCCAACCCCCTGAGCCCTGCACAGACAGGGCTCATCCCCAAGGAACACAGAAATCACACAATTCAGGGAATGATGTGATGAACTATCATAGCAGGCAAGAGAGCTCTGAAGCCCCAGTTTTCACCCTCAGCTCTGTGTTATGCATTTCAGTCCATGCAAACTGCTTTGCACAGCCCCTGCAACTCTGCCTTCCCAGAGCCCAACCTCATGCTCTGCACTGGCCATAACATGAGTGCTGAGTGCATGGATCATGCCTCATGGATTGTGCCCCTGCACACCTTCAGAGAGACTGGCAGTACCTTGCCATCCTCTCAAGGCCTGGCTAAGCATTAGGTTTAGGCAGGAGACTGTAAGCCAATGGGCTGAACCACTGTTTCAGCCCCCAGGATCTAAACTGTACCCAAAGTCCTTTTAGTCCAGCCCAGCTACTCCAGACTGCTGCTTCCAAAGCCAGCATCTCTTCTGTGCCAGAGCCTCCGCCACAGTGTGCAGTAAGCAGAGGAGCAGTCCAAAACATTAAATCAAGCTGCAATGCCCATGCACTGCAGGGCTTCTCCTTCACTGGCCCAGGCAGAGAAAGATGTGCCAGTGTGACTAAGCTGGCTAATTAAGCCATACTGGGGGGAGGAGAGGAAAAATTAATTCACACAAAGAAGACAGAATCAATCGAAGGAATCCACATAGAGACAAGTAACAGATATTCCTGGACATGAAGAAGCATGTCACAACAAAAACAGAGTGATGCAGCTGAAAAGGAATCCATCCTTGGTGTTTATACATAACAAAATGCCGAGTAAGAGATAGCACTATAGTTAGCAAAGCCAGGGAAGCTGGCCACACAGGCATGGAAAGTTAGAGGTGTTATTTCTTTCAAGAAGGGTATTTGAATCAGTGTCAAACATTGACAACAGCCTGGGTAATAAGAACCAAAAGGATTTCATAGACATCAGCGGATATATGAAAAAACTCACATGGGTAACTCACGTCATTTGCCTGAGTTACCTCAGAAAGGAACCAGGGGTGTTTTGAAATAAACCAGATTTATGTAGGACAGCTGACATATCTGGCTACTTTTTTTGGTTGTTGTTTTAGAAGAGCTCAACTAACTGTTCCTGCACAGCTGTTATGGTCATACTCTTTCCCGCCTTTCAGCCAGTAGCACCTGACAGAGCAAACCACAAGCACAGGGCCAAAGTTCCTGTGGTTCTATACAGGTCTGTGTGCAGCAAGACAAAGCAGAAATAGTCACAAGAGTGTCCTAGAAATTTTAGGGTTCTAACACACAGACTTCTGTCCTTGCTCCAGCCTCAAGAGCAAATACATCCTTAAAAAAACACTGGTTCATAGAACAATTCAGGTTGGAAGGGGCCTTAGGTAGTCTACAGCCCCACCTCTTGCTCAAAGCAGGGCCAGCTACAGGACTAGATTGGACTGCTTGGGGCCTTATTCCTACAGGTCTTGAAAACCTCTGAGGATGGAGGCAGCACAATCTTTCTGGGTATCCTGCTCCACTGCCTGACTGTCCTTGTGGTGAAACAGGTGATACTTGTTCTTATATTCAGCTGGACCATATTTTTTGTTTCAATTTAGCCTGCTGTTTCTCATCCTATTACCATGCACTGCTGTGAAGACCCTGGCTCTGCCTTCTCAGGAACATTCCTGCAGTAGAGGCAGCTGCTATGAAGTCCTCAAAACCATCTCTTCTCCAGGCTGAGCAAGCCCCAGTCCCTCTGTCTTCTCACAGAGTGAGAGGCCATACCCTGCATAGCCCTTCTCTGCATTGCTCCAGTTTGTTTGTAAGTTTCTTGGACAGGGGAGCTCAAGACTGGATGCAGTACTTTTAGTGAAACCAGCGTGGAGTAGAGGAGGATAATCACTTCCCTAACCTACTGGCCATGCTCCTGAAAACTGGTGCCTTTCTCTGTGCCTGAGGTGCTCTGGTGTCTGGCACTCAGCTCACTGCCTACCCACCTTTCTGCAGAGCTACTCTCCATACCATCAGCCCCTGCTATTGCTGTAAACATCTCTTCCTTCCAATGCACAGGACTCCACATGTGCCATTGCTCAATTTCATAAGGTTTCTGCTGACCCATTCCTGCAATCTCTCCAGGACTCTCTGGATGATGGCTCTGCCCTCAAACAAACTCGTGCACCCTATTTGGTGTCACCTGTGAAGCTCACAAACATGTCTCCAACATATCTTCTGCTCATTGATATATTAAATAAGACTTTCCCCAGGACAGACCCTTGCAGTACTTCACTTCTTACTGGCCTCTAGCTACAGTAGTCAGGATCATCAAGAGCTGCCTGGAAATGCCTCAAAAGCATGCCAGTGACATGAAACTCTTATCTGAGTTTTGGGCTAGCAGGTCCAGGTATAAGTTAAGACAACTGAAGGCCACCAAGGTACTAAGACAGCGTAAGGGGATAGCAGAAGTACTTCAATCTTTTTCCTTATGCAGGCTGATTGCAATGACCTAAGAGCAGGTAGGTCATGATTTGCTCATGTCAAGGTGGTCACCAGACCACCCTTCTCTATTATTGCAGTCCAAGAAACCACCATGACTTCCAAACCAAGACAGTGACTTCTGTCTGCATTTCAAGAATTTACATCCTGTAGCAGAAGATAAAAGATTGCATCATTGTCATGTTTGCAGAGATGGAAAAGTTTTCCAAGACGCATTTGTAAAGAGGAAAGATGTTTCAAAGGCCCTTGTCTCCCTCCTGCTAATAAATTTAGGCACTCTTCTATCTCACTGCCTTATACTTTACAAAGGTCTTCTAAATGTTTTCATCATTGCAGACTAAACACATTGGAAAGCATAATTGTTTATCAACATATGTGAGACTAACAGTGGACACATTCCAAAGGAACATCATACAATTCACTAGGGCCCAAAGATAAAAATTACTAAATACATACTTTATAAAAATGTGTCTAGAAGGAATTTCAGCCTAATAAGTCAAAGGCAAAACCATGTGTAAAATAATAAAATGCATGGAGAACTATTTATACTTAAATTTGCCTTAAAAGGTGACATTTGTGTTTCTACCCAGTCTCCTAAGGCTTGCAAATTAGCACCACGTTAAAACAGACAGGACAGTTTGGATCTGAAACCTTTTTACTTTCAAATGTGGCTTTGTCACATTTGTTTTTTTCACATTCCTATGAAATAAGATTTATATGATTATGGGAACTCTACATAGCATGTCCACACATACATTTGTGTCTGTTCACCCCTAGAAACTTCTGAACACACTGTTAGACTTGGATAAGGGATAAATGAGTGCCAAAGACTTCCTAACAGTTATAAGAAAATAAGGGGCCAGATGAAAAGGGAAACCATAACCACCCTCACAGGGAGTAGGGGGAAGCCTGTTATCTCATCCTCTTTTTAGGTATCAGAGAATCCAGATGGCAGGCAGACGTTGGAAGCCAGATGTCCACAGCTCTGCTGCTTGAAAGATCACTTGTTATCAGTCACTGCATGGCTCTTCTAGTCTGCAGCAACACAAACCCACTCCCCCCAGGCCCTCAGCTCCATATCTGCATATACACCATCAGTGCAGCCCTTAGCACTGCACACTGTGCTAGACACTGAGTAAACAGAGAGCAAAAAAGACCTTTGATCTTTAGTAAAGCAGGGGGCATGTCATTTGTACCAAAAATCCCCCTTTAAAAGATCTCTGCATTATACCTAATGCTCTTTTTCCATTACTCACAAGCAAAAACCTGCAGCTCACATTTCCAAACTGAGATCTGTCGTTTCCCAAGGAAATAGGCAGAGGACTGTGCATTTTTGAGTTTCATTAACAATTCAGAAGGCAGGTAGGTACACATTTCTGAATCTTCGTTAGCTAGCCTGGAAGAGCCCTCTTTCCCCCAGGGTCTTCCCAACATTTCCAGAAAAAGGAGTGTAAAGAAACACCAAGATGCTTACCTGCATAGGATGAGACAGGGGAGATCTGTAGAGGGTACAGCTGGCTCATGCTGAGGGGCTGTTCATCACTTTCTGTTGTCACCTCTACCACCTGACAAACATCGGGAGGGTTGGCAACTATCACCTGTTCCTCACTGCTGCCATCAAGGTGTGGCTGTCCTACAACTTGGGATTAGAAACAAAAAAATTGATTACTGATAACATCTCAACTCTGTTGAACGTCTAAGAGCCTGCTTGGTATCTGAGTCTTCAACAGTCTCAGCACTTTTTTCCATGCCCACCACCTGCTTTCAGGGGATATAAGTTTCAGTGAGAGTTCTAAAGGAAATCTGTGATCCTCAACAAGCAAGCTGTAAACCATGGTCTCTGAATGCTCTAAGGTAAACTTTACAACAGAAGACCAGAACCAGCATGTGAAAACCTTGCCATGGGGTCAAGCAAAACACTGTGGGACTCTGATGTACATATGACGTGAATCTATGGTAAATTTCTGCTCCAGTTAGATGGCTGCTGTCACTGACCCTCACAATGCTATCGATGGTATGCAGAAAACAAATTTGTACCTGCAATCCCCACAGTTTGTGACAGAAAGCTACAGTTTGGTTAGTTATTAACTGAGGGGTTTCCTATTCCCCCAGGCACATGATATTTAAGACCAAAAGAGCACATGAAATTTAATATCAAAGGAGTGTTACTTATTTCTACAAAGTGAAGCAACCATGGATGCTTTCCAAGTGTCCTGAAATGCTTTGCAGATATTAGTTGTTCTACACTATAACCTTTTGCAAAAGGTTGACAAACCAAGGTACCAAGAAGTTACCGAGCAAAGCAAAAGTATGGTAAAAGCCAGAATCCCATTTGTCTGAAGCTGCTTGACAGAATTTCCTGTCTTGTACAACTCCTCCTTTAATCCCAGCTCTATGAACACATGACAAATGCATTAATCCAGCACAGAACTGAAAGCCAACGAGTTAGATCAGAAGAATGCACAGGGATGGAGCCATCTCAGAGGATGGCTAACCTGAAACCATGGTTACCCAAGAGAAAGACTATAGATATTCTTTCACTGAACATAAAGCTTCACAAGGAACAAAAGGCTAAATTCTGTACAAACACAACACTGTGTTGTTCAAACAGTCCATTTTTTTTCTTGACCCATGAGGGGAAAAACACGTAGGCAATGAAATACAACAGATCTTGCAAGTTTTCAGTTAAGTAAACTGAATATACTAATTATTAAATTTGAAAAAGTCAAAAGATAGCATCTGTTCCTTGATGAACTGAGATAAATAAACATGAATGCACATGTTTATACACACAATCTGCTACGGCATTCTATCTTTAGACAGGGCTTTTTGAAAAAGAAAAGTGACAGGTAATTTTCCCAGGGAAAAGCTGCATATTAGTTTGCTTTGTGAAGTGCCAGGTTACCACTGGAAAATCTTCAAAACTTAGATGTGTATTTTAAGAAACAAAGCCAGCATAAAGAAAATTACATACATACTGGATAGAGTTTTTAAAAGTTGATAATTACAATTAGTATAATTATGTTTCAGATATTTTGTTTCACCTTTATTTCCCCTTTCCTGGTTCTGAAACAATCAGCTTTTATTGAGTGTGGTGAGAGTGGTGCAAGAGCACACACAGTTAATTTTTATCTGGGAGAGACTGATATTGCGCAAGCCACTCAGGGAATGAGCAGGCCATCTGCACTGTTTTATCTCTTTCCTCAATACCTGACAAATTCTTACCCACCCTGAGAGATAAAATGCACAGCAAAAACTACTGCTCACTTGAGAAATATGCCACAGTTTCCAGTGAGCTGCACCTATGGCAGAAACTCTGCAGGTGCTGTTTGCCTTTCATCCACTCTGGCTGATTTCCTGTCTTTCTGCAGAACAATTCTATTTTACCTTTTCCTCTCTGTTTACATTAAAATCCTTCCTGCAATCCTAAATAACAGCTTCTTTCTCCAGTCTGGATAAGCAGCACACCTCACATCTCAATAATCAAACAACACTGGGTGACAGTTTCCTACCTGATCCTCAGTCAGCGAACAGGAAGCACTAATAGCACTATGGTGCTACTCCTTCAAGCTACGAGCATGTTCTAATACTCTTACAAAGCAACAGCTGCTTAAATGAACTGCCATAAAGAGAGCAAAACTACTCACAAACTCCTCAGCCACACAAGTACTTCAGGGGAATGACTATGCAAAGCCCTGTGACCTAAGAAATGGGGATCAAAAATAGTCACTGCACATGATTTCTGCCGTCTTTCCAAGCAGAATACTAACATATTTGTCATATTTAAAAATGGAATTCTAGACAAAATGGTATGCGGGTCATACTGTTAGGAGCTCTTGCTGCAATGACAACCTCGGCCAAAAAAGAGCTGTCAAAAGCCCGGTCCAATTATTCTACTGAGGACCAATTATTCACATGCTGAGATGACAGCTAATTTCTAATGTACTGGTTTCTAAATGCAGCCTTTGATGATCCTTTTTGTTAGCTCAGTGGTGTTAAGAACTATCTCTGCTACTGAGGTGTCAGTGAAAAGAACCAAGTTTCTACATTTTGCCTGCTGGTTTGAACACCCAAATAAAATGGTATTCTATACAAACGTCTGCTTTAAGCAATGGGAAACTGCCATCTGATTGCAATTTAACTTCCATGTGACATTGCTTACAGCCTCTTCATGGCTCAGGACTATCTTGTGGGATAAGTCCCCACCATGAGAAGCCAGCTAAGAGTGCCTGGAAGTGCTTTACTCTCAAGGGAACCCTCCCAGTGGCACAGTACTGCTCACTGTCTCTGCAAATGGTGGGGCTGGCCTGCAACCACAATCTTGCATGGCCTAGGCTGCTGAGAAATGGGTCTACCTGACTGCAACTGTGGCATTCCCTGAAGTGCAAAATGCTGATGGAAAGATAAGTCTGGCAGAGGAGAAGAGTTTTTGAAGTCATCTGTGTGCTTAGTATGTAAAAAAGCATAGGGGTACTTACCTACAAAGTTCACTGTACTGTCAACTTCATTTTTTATACTGGAGGACAGGAAATAGTCAGAAGTGACAGCATTTAGCCCATTCATCCCAAAAGATGATTCAACTGGCTCTTGCTGGAAGGAAAACAGTACAGTTGGGTCAGGACTACTTTATTTTAGGACATAGCTTATCTCTTTGTTCTGAGATGGTAATAAATCCCATCACTTCTGCCTGCCATATACCCCCTGCTCTCTGCAGGACACTGACTTAGAACAAACATTTCTTTGAGGAGAAGACTGGGACTAATTCATTTCCAAATCTTGTGCTTTGAAAGGAAAGCTATTTTTAATCTTCAAATTTAGAGTAAGCCCTCAGAGAGCAAGGAAGCAGCAAGCTATTTACTACAAGAGATTAACATTTGAAACAAACAAGGAAGAAACATTGCTTTAAAACAGTACTCTATTTAATATTCATCCTCAGTCCCTTCCAAATATGCTCTCTTTGCACTCTCTAAAAGGAAGTCTTAGTTTCTGTACAGCAATTATTAAATTCTAGCCTTAATTTTTCTCTACAGCAAGCCTGAAAGCAAACCAAAGTGTTTACACTAAATACAGCCTTTTAGATCACATCATAAACATTACCACAGGGCAACAGCATTTGAAAAACACCACCTGTTCTACACAGACTGAGTTTTTTCCACAAGATGCCTCTCTGTAAGCCTGATACACTCAAGTGGGAATCTAAAAAAAATCCCTTCAGGGTAGACACCAAAAAATTAATTCCATTAACTCAGGATTTCTTTAAAAGGATTATTCTACATGTGCAACTTCCTCCCCACTATTGACTCTCTCACAGGTTTATTGTTTACAATGTCTAAAGTCTTCTGTTCTTACTCTACCAGCCCTGCAAGGCTGCAAGTTGTGCCCTGCTTGCTGAGGACTCACAGAGAGGACTCACAGAGCTGTCCACACCGTGCTCATTTTCACTGCTCTAAAGCATTTCAGCAAAGGCAGGCAAAGGTAAGCCTCAGGACCTGCAGTGCCAGCCCATCCCAGTACTGCTGAACTGTTATCCTTGGGACAAAATACTGGGGGCACTGTGGCAGGTTTTTTCCTGGATGTCACATGCTGTGATGGTGATCTACTCAAAAAGAATGGTCACTTCCACACAAGCACCTCCCCCGACACTAAAGCAAGGCAAACAGCACCCTGTCACAGCATTCTTGGCACATCAGAAAGGTGGAGAGTTAAATGTTAATGGCAACTAGGTCTTTGATGAGATGCACCAGTTCTGCTGCCCTACAGGTCAAAGACTTGGAGAGCTTGAAAAGATAAAATTAGCTGCTACTGATCCATTGAGGGTCACAACTGCAAAGATAGGTTAGGGCTGCACTCTGGAGCCCTGAGTATCTGGTGCTGTTTGCTTTAATTCACAGCAAACTCAGCAGCCCCCATGGAAACACTGTGCAGGCAGCACTTGCTCAACTTTACTGAGGCTTGATTACTGACAAGTTTATTTAGTAGCCCCTTTCAAGCTTCAGAAACAAATATGCATCTTAGAACTCAGATGATGGTGCCAGATCCACAAAGAGATGTGGATACTGGCACAGTTGGTGTTAAATCACCTAAATTTTGAGTGTTCAGATGTCTACCCTAAGCCAAATGCATGGAGAAAGCTGTCACTAGTATTTTAAAAATAACTCTCAATGTGGAACTGCATGGTCTAAAGGATACATCTAGGATAAAGTAGAAATTAAGCCTCAGTTCAGTTCTTTGTTTCAAAAGAGACTGGTTTTATCTGGGCTGCTCTGACATTTCCGTTTCCTTCCCATTATCGAGAAATCATTTTAAAAGAATTTAATGAATTGCAATGACAGACTCTGTTTGCCCAAAAGCCTGGTGACAGGAGATCTGCCTGTGGGGCAGGAGATTTGGTTGCCCCTTTGCTAAGGTGGAGCAGGGATTTGGTAAGGCCCAACACTCTCACAGGCACAGGGATAAGCAGTGACTGCCCTGAGCACCATGCTCAAGCTCAGCCGACCAGCAATTTCTGTGGGTGCCCACAGGGTCCAGCAGTGGCAACAATGGGAAGCTCACTGCAAGGCTCTTGCTATGCTGAAGTCCCTTTGCAGATCTGTGCTCAGATTCTCAGCTTCTCCCTCTGCTGCTATCACCCCACTGCAGTTACCAGGCAAAGTGTGGAGTAACCTCCCACTGGGCTTCACTAAAAAAAATTTCAGGGTAACTGTAAGGCATTCAATTCAAAACATACAACTTGGATCTCAGGAATTCTCATCACCAAGCAAAGCAATTATAAGAAGCTTTCATGCTCAGAAATGTGCATTTGCTTTAATTCACCTACTACCCTTCTTCACTACAAGAGCCTTCAACATCCACCAGTCAGCCTAAGAGTGGCTGAGTACAGGAAGAGCACCTCCTCAAATCCAAACTAGCCACTGCACAATTCTGTCAGAATGGGGGGACAGGAATACTACCTGGCTCCAGCTCAGAGCACAAGAACTAGCAGGAGGTATCACAGGTAGGTGGGTGTATGTGCTGGCACACTGCTCTGCTCTGACCAAAGCAGTTTTACTGCCTCCCTCTGAACATCAATCAGCTACCATCAGAGTCACTTGATAACAAGCACATGTGGCTGTAAGAGCCACACAGGAACAGGACAGTTACAAAGTGGTTCTTTTATGACAATTTAAAAGTCATAGCATTCTGACCTGTAAGTGCACAAGTCACAACTGCTGTGGCAGCACCTGCTGTAAAAACCCTTTCAGTGGAGGACTTTTCCCCACATTTCTGAGCTCACATGGCCCAGACAATCTCCTGGCCAGAGCCTGCAGAGCCTGAACCCAGGCATGGGTGGCACAGCCCTTCACAGGTGAGCAGCAGGGGACCAAGCTGCCCTTGCACTGTAGACACAGCTGCTACACACAGCCCAAGGACACCAATTTTACTGAAAGCTGAGAGTCTGAAATCTCTGAGATTTGCTTTCTGTTAAAAATTTGAAGGTGGGCTAGCTCCTGCTGCTGTGTAATACTGACCACCTTTCAGAGGCCCTTGGCAGAGGTGTGAAAGCTAGGAAACACCATGCCTCACAAGGAGGGCAGACATCAGTCTGGGCCCACGCTCAGCACGAGCAGAAATCTCAGGCTGCAGCTGAAGAGCTTTACAGCTGAGGCCTTCTAACTGACAAAACATGAGCACAAGATGCAGCTCTGACCCTTGCCTAAATGAAAATGCATTTCCAGTGCTTTACACACAGAAATTAATTGCTCCAAAAGGTAGCTCTATTGTTCAGAAGCATTCCTTCCCTAATTACTGTATTTCTCCTTACAGAGACAAACAAATGGCAAATGTATTGCTGAGACTGCCAGTTTTCCAACCTCCAGGCATTGTAACACAAGGGCTGTATCCATTGATGACGTAAGTGACGGCTTTAACAGCCTTCACATTTCAAAAAAAACAGCCCCAAACATCCCGGGTAACTGTAGTTACTTAACCAAACCACAAGCATTTGCAAGTACCCACCACAATATACTGTTGGGGCTGTTAAAAAATATCTGCAACAGATTGTATTCACAAGCTCTTGCACCATTAAACAGACACTTCTTACCTTAATCTGTTTGAATTTGTCATCCTTCTCAGATTTCGTCTTTTTTCCTGCAACAACAGAAGGGAGATTTCATAAAGTCCTGTGTGCCATGAGTTATCCTTCACACTTTCTATATTCACCAACAAATAGCCCCAAAATGAGCCTCAAAATAGCAGGACTTCCTAGTTAAGGGAGAACACATTTTGCCTAATTTTACCCTTCTCTTAAGGCCTGGGCAGCAAAAAATTCACCTCGAATTGCTGGTTTTGTGTTTCTTTTTTAAAAGGCTACAAAAGAGAACCACTATGGGGCCAAGGAAAGCAACCGCAGTCAAAAAATCAAAGTGAAAATATGGAAGAATGACAAATTAAAACACAAGACCTGTTTAAAAAGGGGGGGGGAGAAAAATATTCTTAAAGGGAAGAAAAATCAAAATATATGCCTCATCACATTTCTGATGCTCTCTCTGTAGCTACAGGAAAAGGGAGATTGTTAATTGATTTAATGTGAAAAGAGATCACAATAAACTTCAACCAATATTTTTGTAAATAGTTGCAACCTGGTAAGGAAATACAATTCATGCAAGAGTGGTGTATGCAATCATGATGGGCTTGGGAATCCCAAAAACCATACTGCATGTGACCTTCACAAAATGTCATGCACCTTGGCAGACCCTAGTGCTGCTCCCCCTGCTCTGATCTGATGCAGAAGCTCAGACTTGCTGGTGCAAGCTCAGCTGTGCCCCAGTGTCAGCACAGACGTGTCCCAGGAGCTTCTCCCATCTCTACTACATGATACCACAGGCAATTAGAAATGTTTGCAGCCAGATTCTTTTGCTCCCACAAATGTTTAGCCACATGACACAAAAAAGGGCATGTGAAAATACATGTGAGGTCCAAACTATCTCAGGGTTTTACAGTAACTGGACTTTCTGCAGAATCTTCTCCTGCTACAGCCCCCGTTCCCAGAATCTCAGCTTTAAAGATGAACTTCTGTAGCTCCTTCAGGAATCTACTGCCAAGAGACATGTTATGGTCCAGGGGAATGTGTTTAAACATATAAAATACACTATTGACAAGAGACTGGAAACAGTTTCAAGATTAATGTTCTACCTTTTGCACATTGATCTTCCTTTCACAGAATGATTCTGCCCCAAAAATGCCATGGTTCATAATTTCCAGTCACACTGACTTTAAACTGAAAATCTGCCTTTCACTTCTCAATCTAAGGAAGTAGCAAACTGTAGCTACAGGTGAACTGAATTGGAATTTAGACGAACACCTTGTGTCTGGTTTGCAGGTTATCTTTTAATCCAAAATTCTAGACAACAGAGGATACCAGAGGACTAAGGAAATCATTGTTCTACTGCATAAACTAGTAAGGAAGCCATATGAAAGCTAATGAGACCTAAATCAAGCAGCAATATTTCTACTTTGAAAGAAACCAAATACTCATGAAATTGACCTGGTGGTTAGGCCTTCTCCTGGCAGGCAGGCGATTTAATTCCTAAATTTGGGGATTCAGATGATTTCCCATTTCACCATTATTGTGCTCTGTGGGTTGGTTTTCCATGGTCTTTGTAACTAACAATGTGGTTTCGTGGTTTAGTGCTCTGAGTGTACTGCTCTGAAGACAGAGCCAGTTTAATTGTACCCTTGCTTGAAAAAAGATACCAAAATGTCTGCCACCATATTCTGAATGACCCCTACTGAGTTCAATGTGTTGAGCTCTAATCCACTCTAATCACATTCCTTGACTGAAGGAGACCCAGGACTAAATTCTGAACACAACTCCAGCAGCTTTAACAGACAAATATCAACAGCTTGGGGGTATCACATCTCATTGATCCTCTCTTCTGAATGCAGCCCATTTTTCATACAGGTGTTCCTAAGTTCCAGTCATTTCCCAGCCAGCCAGGGCACCATGTGCAGCTTGCATTGGTGGCTTGTTGCATACTGAGCTACCTGCAGTAGGTGTTTTTCTCAACACAATGCCCTCAAGAGCATTTCATGTTGAGAAGCTCTCCCCTGTACCTTTTTTGGAAGGTCTTTCAGATAAGGGCAGCATCCGGTACACCCTGAAGGCATTGTTTCCTTTCTTTATGCTTTTGTCCTTCACTTCTTCTATGTCAGGCAGGGAGTTCATAGCGCAGCGGAAGTTTGCCTTCCATGTCTTTGGATCAGGTTTATCTACTCCTGACTGATATTTCCCTGAGCAAGAAAAGAAAAGTTAGGCACATATGACATGTGATTCAAGATTTGAGGCAAATTAATAACAGCACAGGTTAGCTTCAAGGTATCAGCCTTTGGTTCCCATGGCAAGCATTCTAACAATAGCTGAGGTTGCAAGAGAGTGCTGTGATCTCATTCTCATGCACATTTCTAGAACAGATGATGAATGGTTTGTGCTCAAGAAAGACCCAGGGCATTGCAGATCTGATGTGACTCCATAACAACATGGAAAAGCTTGCACAGCATTTACCTTTATTATATCAGGTTCAAATCCATAGAAAGGCATAAAAAGCCTAAGGGCCTATGTCTACAAAGTGCTGACTGTGCTCTACTCCTGACAGTTTTGAACCCAATTGCTAACATTTAAATCAATTAAGCTTTACTGTGTTCCTCAATGCAAATGAGTTATGGCACTTCAATTAAGCTAGAGAGTATCATAGGCCTTGAAAAAACACTTAGCCTCCCACAAATCTGGAAACTTAAGTTCACTCTCTGTGTTAGTAAAAGCAAAGACAAGAAAGAAGGAAAATGTAACTTTAAAAGGGAAAACAATGTGAAAATCTGTCCTGTAAAAAGAGAGTTCCAATACCTGTGTGAATTGCCCAGTTTCTAAATAAGGGAGCATCTTTTTCAACATCCCAACCATGTCTTGCGGCATGCATCCAGGGAATCTGAAAAATCTTCTTCTCCTGGAAGGGAAAACAAACAGGAAATGCCAACACTGACAGACTTGAGGAATCTTCTGATGATTTTAAGTCACTAATTTATAAGCACAGTTTCAGCATCTCCAAGTGTTTTGCTCTCTTCTAGTATCACTGAAATCAGCAGGAAAATATCCACTGGCATCACCAAAGCAGAACAGAGTCCAAGTGTATGAAATACTCAGAAGCCACTCCATGGAAGACGAGCCTGGCAGCTTTCCGAGCTGACACATGGAACAAACATGCAGTGCTACATATTTCTAAGCTTTCATACAAAGGGTAGTTTTGTCAGCACAGACACTTTTATGGTTAGCAAAAATAGATCTGAAACAAAACAAGCATAGGAACAGAGCAAAATCAAGGATTTAGAATTCAGCCAATAAATACTAGTATGGTAAAGAAAAGAGATCTTGCAAATTTGTATGCCAAGAAAAAGAATATATCAGCAGTAGACATCTCTCCAGTGAGGATAAAAAAAACAGACATTCATGTGAAGTGACACTCATGAAGAAGTGCATTGAAGATACCTAAACACAGTTCAGAAACTTTAGACCAAAGAAAATTGCACTTAAAGAAATGCAAAGGAAAGTTTTTTAAAAATTTGGTTTTTTAACACACAGCTAAATCAGGGCATGCCTTACATGGTGTCAGTATAATCATTCCTCAAGGATCATGGAAGATCCCTGGCAACTATTAAAGATGATAGTTTTAGCATGTAGCTCCAGCTCTGGGGGCCCAGTGATTTTCAGAGCTTGAATAACGTGTTTCCTACACTCCTTCCACAAGCACTTAGCACACAGGATACTGGGCCAGAAGGATGCTGGATCAGATGTGCTTTTATGTCAGACAACATGGTAATGAATTCCTTTGTCCTGGCTGCTTCAGAACTCTTCACGCTGTTTTCTGCAAAGCCATACAAACTGAGCTTTTTCCACAACACTTGTTTTTTCCTCCCCTGTTGGGAAGAATACTTATCTGGCTTCATATGCAGACATCTTGCACTATAAACTGTCACTGCAGGTTCACATCCAATTATCAGTCTCTGAAGAGAAAAGTACTTCCAGGGCAAAATGCACCCTCCTCCTGCAGCAGCCACCTGAGCTATGCTGCCTGAATTTCACCCTAAAAGAACTTATTTCTCTCTACTGACTGCATACAACTCTAGACAGGCAGCTCTTACTTAAATGACTGCATTGCAGATATCTGGCTGGGTGAGATGAATCCTTCACCCTTTCCCCTTCCCCCAACAACCACTTTTCTTTCCTGACTGTCTGGTTAATATTTCACTCATGCCAAGGCTAGGTTTATTTCCCTTCCTTCCATGTGATCTTTTCTTCTTCTGAGCCTGCCTCTTGTCCTTCAACTCGTCTTTAATCCTTTCTGTCATATTTGCTTGTTCAGAATTTCATTTTTCCCTTCTTGCTTGGCTTCATCTTTAATTTGGTGCAAACAATTACTTAACATGTTCCTCATTCCCCTCAAGACCTCACACTCAATACTCCTCTTAATGCAGTTACATCACTTCTGTCACATGTCTTTTGCCTCTTTACTCTTCCCTCTACGTACAAGTAAATCATTAACACAGATACTTCTTTCCCCAACTCAAAGCAGTCAAAAGAAAGCCTCAAAGCCACTGTTTGGGGTCCACAACACTACTGCATTCATCAGACCTAGAATAAGCTTCCCTGCCTTTACTCTTCATAGACTATAATAAGCATGGGAAAAAAATCATCACTTCAACAGAAAACAGTTTCTATCAACAAGAACTTTAAGAATAGATCAGATTAAAATAGATCATATGATAATTCAAAACCTAGCAGACTGAACAAGACTCCAGACATAGCATCCTGTCATCATCAACTGTACTCACTGCTTCAAAAGAATCTGCAAGGACACTCAACAGCAGTCTAAGTGGTCATTACAGTGCTTCTGCTCATTACAGAAAGTTCTTCCCAATCCCAGATGTACTGAAGCACAATAATTATATGAAATTATAACACAAATTACAGAATCACAGAAGCTATGTGTATTACAATTTTATAATACACATTTTATTCTGTTACATACTCTGTGACAGCTCAGGTGTTTCTGTTTCCAGTGTTCAGAGGAACACTGACCTCTCACACTCCCCCTCCTCACATCCCTTCTGCTGAACAATGTTGTTTCATTCACAGCTCCCAGCTTTGTCTCTCTGGGAAAGTAAAGAAATTCCCTTCCTCCTTCATGCCACTCAGAAGGATAACAATTTCACCAAAGAGGTCCATAAGTATTTATGCTTTAAGCCCTGTAAGGAGGGGCTTGTTCTGGAGGTATAATGATGAACTGACAGTAGGGGAAAGAATTATGTGTCACCTGTACCTGATTTGTCATTTCTAATTGAGAGAGGTTTAATTCTTTCTTCAGTTCAGAAAAAGTCCCCAAGAACAGACAGCCAATGACAACCCAGAATGGTAATCATTTCTTTCATATTTAAACCTTATTTCCTTAAAAGCTGTGCACACACATGAGTTTCATTCTCTTGATTATCTGACACACCTTCTTATCTAAACTGTGAACTATCCTTTACCAAACTCTGATTAAAATACTACAGCCTATGAAGTTGATTCTGTGAGTATAGAACAGGCTGTTATACACGTGACACTTCATTGATTCCATGCATAGCTTTGTTTATGGTCAGGATTTAAAGCAAAAATAGAAATATTTTTGGTTTAATGATCCGTTGTTGGAATGAATGTGCAAATATTTTTTAACAGAAATGCTCAAGAGTGCAATATTCTTGTTGAGCATAGTAAAGACAATCCAGGATGATGCCAAATCAGAGGGTAGAAGTGGAGAATCAGAGTTTAATAAACCTCAAGGCAGAGAAATTATTTCAGGATTAGGCAAGAACACCCAGCAAAGGACAGCAGACACAGACTGTCAGTAGGAAACTTTACACCAAAATAGAGATATTCAAGGAGAAGGACCCGAACATGGCACTCAAATTACAAAGACAACAGCAAAAACCTGTCTCCTCTTCAGCTATGACCCCATTATGCAAGATCAAGGACCTACTCAAATTCACAGTGCAGCTAACTACGGAATGGATAAAGCAATATTTATTTACCCAGCCACAGCATGAGACTCACTGATGCAGGAAATTACTGAGAAACAAGGTTCATAGATGAAATTTAAAGCACTCCTTATAATTTCAGTCATGAGCATTTCTAGCTTTGAAAGATGAAAGAAAAGGTAGCAATTTCAATTGTCATTCTTCAACTTTAAAAATAAGCACCTGAGTACCACAGCTACTACTGCTATAGGGAGGATACCAGACTATTTGTCCTAGTCACTTAACCAGACAGGCAGTTCCTATGTTTCTGCCCCTGATTTTGTGCATTTCCACCCATTCTGATAATAAAGTAGCCTCTGTAGCAAAAACAGCTTCATGCTTTTCAGAGTGGTGAATTACTCTCCTGCACAGTGCAGAAAGCATGCCACATTTCCACAATTCATTACTATTCAAAGTCTCAAATACACTCCTAGATATTACTCAACCAATCATAATAAATTCAAATTGGGCACTGACATTTTTGAGTTCTTGATTGCACTCTCAAAGTGTCTTGAGCACTTAGTAAGAGCTCAGGACCAGAGATATTATGTTTGAGTCAGACAGGGGAAAAGTCACCCTATTTCCTCTTGAGTTGAGAAGTGTCAGAGAAGCCACACAAGTCTGAAACAGCAGATTGTTAATTCAACTCAGAGTCTAACACAGAAGAGTATTTTGAACACATCCCTCTGATGCTACTTGTTGAACAATGTGTTCCCAGGTTAAAAATAAAGTCCAAGCAGAGTCTACAGAAACACTCACTTCAACAACAAAGAGTTGGAAAATGCTTTTAAATGAGCCACAAATCCACCAGGCCAAAGCAGGACGCTTCAGATCTGGCAGGCGAGACTGGAGGAACAGGTTCAGCAGGAAGCATTCAGCTTTGCCCATCCTCCCCGTCACCCTTTTGAAAACCAGGAATGAGCTCATTTACCTATGCAGACCTCAGCCACTGCTATCAAGTTCCCCTTCAGCACATGCATGCACCCCCCCTTACCTTATTTAGCCATTTCAGCCCCGGTATTCTGTTGGAGTTGATTTGTTCTTCCAGCCAGGGCCGCATCCGCATCCTTTCGACAGGCATTGTCACCCACCTGGGAAGGAGCTGCAGGGAACAAGGGACAAGGTTACTTGTTTGCCAGGCAGAACTCCCAGGCAGCTCCCCCACCTCTGCACACTACACTCATTACAGCTTTGCAGGCACTGAAAGATGGTAAATATAAACATTATTGTAGCTCTGTGTGTGAGCCTCCCCTAAAAGCAACTGAGATGAAGTCTCCTTTATGGCAGAAAATATTCTTCTGGTGCACTTTTATTAGGAAAACCTTCATCTGAAGATGACACACAATATCAGCAAAAGTTTGTCTGCTGATAAAGGTGGGATACCAGAAGTCACAAAGAAAAACACTTACACTCTTGGAGACACCTCTTTTCAGTCCACATACCTGCATTTGCACACCTTATTTTGCCAAGGAAAAAACATGTAACGAAAAAAATAACACATGCAGGAGGCATCATTGTACTAGCTAAAATGATGCTTCGGCTAATGAAAGGGCCTTCAAATGGCAGTTTCAGTCCCATGAACTTGACTGGAATTAATAAAGGTACATTTTACAGCAATTTAGCATACCACTTTGATTCTAGCTGAGTAGTTTGACCCCCTCCCTCCAGCTTTCTCTGATCAATCCACTCACTGATTTTTAGCTGTTATTTTACATTTCAATGCTGTTCAGCTATGAAGTGAGTTCTTCACACACCCCTCAACTACACTATGCCCCCTTTTATTATCCAGTTAAGACTCAAACTGACTTCTTTTTCTCTCTCTCTCTCTGTCTCTCTCACACACATGCACACATAACCTCAATGCCACTTCCCTGTTTAGAGCTGTAAATTATTGACATAAGAGTCCAAAGTCTTGAACCTGAGGCAGAAAATTTTAAAAACATTAACCAACTGGCACTAGGTGCAGATTAAAGCACCACATTAAATGCCTGTTAAGCACCCTGGAACCCATCATTTCCACATTCAAGTACTTGCATTTAGGCTGCTGCTTCTCCTTGCCCCCTCTGCACTGGGCTCAGCTCCTTCCTCTCTCTTTTGCTCTTCACATCTGTGTTCTCTGCATCATTTGTAACTTCTCTGCTCCACTGTTCTTGTCACCTTTGATCTTAAAAATAAAAAAGAGAAAGAAAAATTTGAAAGCACGCAGGAATGGCACAAATGTAAATGGGTTTGTTCTCGCTTCCTATGGGAGTACAGGCATGGGACAGACTAACAATTAGGCAGTACCAAGCCCACACCCAACACAAGAGGAAGAAAAACGTTCAAAGTTTCCTCTCATTGCTCTGAGGACATGTATTTCCTTGAAACTAATAAGGAATTAAAATCTGAATGTAACAATAAGGTTCTTTGATGTGTTTAGAGAATTTACCAGCAGCCATGCTCACACTAATCTCTCAGCAAACATATTAGTATTTTGTTTACTACTCTGTGGAGCTGGGCACTCATGTTTCAGCTGCAGCCTCTTGCAGTAAACTACCAATTTCTAAAATAGCTCAGAAAACGTCTGCAACTGCTCAGCTCCCTTTCAGGTTCACTTCAGATATGAAAAAACAGCCAGCCCCAGGAATCCAACAGCAGACAAGCCCTTGTGCATATCCCCTCTTTGTGTAAGAGGGAAGCTCTTTTCTGGGCAAGGGTGATGTGGGTTCAACTTTTTTAGCCCCCAGGTTGGTGGCAAACAGCCACTGCACCCCCCTCCCCTTGGAACCAACAATCCTCATCCAGGCTGCAGAATGTGCACAGGAGATCTCTACCATCTTCCCCTACTACAGCTTGAGTCAAAGCTGAAAAATGCAAATGGCAATGTACTAAAAACATGAGCAAATTTTTATTTGTCTGACAAGGCAGAAACAATTATCTACAACAGATGCATTTCTTTGTAAGGTATCTTTGAGTATGCATGCACTTTGAGACAGTTCCTGGAAACACTGTGCATGAGGTTCAACACTCAATATAAATGTTCCCATTTAGCAGTCAGACTCATCTTCTGGGTAATGAGCCCCTAAGACAAATTTCAAGCCCATCTGAATGAACAACTTAAGACAGAAGGCAAAAACGTCATCTTGAAAGCAGCAGCAATGGATCCCACTTGGGACAGGCAACATGGAAGAAACAGAAGCTGCCTTTGCACAAAAGCAATACATCTCAGGAAATGAGAAAGCTGCCAACAATCGCTACTACAAGGAAGCCAGTCTTGCCCAAAATGGCAGAGTTGAGCCAACCTGTCTTTTCCCTCCCACATCCCTGGGGGCTTCCCCAGCTGCTCCTCTCTAGATGCTGCTGAGAGGTGCTCATCTCCTTTTTGTCACCCTGGGATTCCTCTGGGATTAGCAACTGCAGCTGTCAACACACACCTTCCCATCCATCACCCACACCAAGACAAATTAATCCCAGGTAATCAGGGGAGAAGTTTGGCTTGTGAGAAGAGAGGAGTGGCTCCCAAGACCTGTTCATCTGAAAGTAAACTCAAACCCAGGTAAAAATAATCCACAATGATGTCCAGCTGGAGGGAACAGCGAGAATCTTCTGGAGTTATGTCCTTCACAAAGGAGCAAACAGAGCTGTGCTTCTGCTCATCAAAACACAATCCCTAACCCATGCTCCTTTTAGAGCACATGCTGATGAAAATAAAGCTGGATGGCATCAGAAGACATTCCCAGACCTATCTGCCTCAGGACAGCAATGACCACAATGGTGCTAAAATGTAGCAGGGTTTTTATCAGTTGCACATTAACAAGATTCTTTTGATGAAAATACCAAGTCAACTCTACCCAGTAACTGCCTGCGGGAAATGAAGGTGCCTTATCTCCATCCAGGGCTGTCAACTGCATGATTTATTTGTACAGAAAGAAACATCAGCACCTGCAGTCCCTTAAAAGTAGCTCCTGTCTGTCCATAAATGGCATTACTGGGTGCACTTGAAGCCTTATTTCACTGACTCCAGGTGGGAGGATCTGGAGTCCATCTTTCACTGAGTACAGATTAAATCACCTGACTTTAAGAATCATTCCAGTTTGTAAAGACATTTGAAATGCTCCAAAATAGGCAGCAAATACATGTAAAGTTTCAGGGGCCATTGCCTAACACCACGCCAGCTTCACCATCCATCAGGATATATCAATTATTAAACAAACCTACAAAGTCAGAAACTAAGGTAAGCCCTACAAAACAGCAGGTATGCCAAGTTTCTTGCCAGCCTCTCTCCAGTGTTTACCCAGCTGAAAGAAAAAAAGTAGAAACAGTCAATCCTTTTAAGGACAACAAAACATCAACATTTATAATCTGGAGCTGGCTGTAAAACTAGATGCACTTACCCACCTATCTCCCACTCCTGGTCAGCCTCAATGGTGCACTTCCTCTGCACATTCACACTTAGAAGAAGCTACATAACAGCTGTTGAATTTTTTGCAACAAGTGCATGCCTAACAATATTTTTCAGAGCTGCCAAGGCATCCAGGTGCCACTGGCTTCACTGCTGCCAGGATCTCCTGAGCTGTGGATACCCATCTGCTGGCCTAAGCAAACCTCTCCAGAAACCTGGTTACTTTTGGCTGCCTGAACCTTCACCCTCTGGTTAACCAGGAGAGAAATGGCTTAATGCCTGCCTTGGGTCACTTGGCACCATGCTCCTCCACTCCACAGGGACCATGGATGGAGGCAGGGAGAGGAGCAGAGCCGGCTGGGAGGAAGGAAGGAGCAGAGGGGAGGTGCAGCACCAGCTCCTCCAGCGGCAAAGAAACACCTTGTACTCCATCACCCTTCAGTCCCATCCCAGTTTTGCTGCATGCTAATGCTACTCTTTACCTTGTCAGCCTTCTGAAGAAGTCCAGGAACTTAGCAGGCTTCGCAGGAAAATTATTAATATTCCCAGAGACCCAAACTTGAAGTCTTTCTGGCACTATGTTGATAATAATTCCTGTTTATTTTTTCTTCTGGTTTCTCATGGTGGAGGAAAGGAAGACTAATCACCAAGAAACACAGTTAACTGCAGATGGGACCTCAGAAAGCTTTTTTTCACTCTATCTAAAAAGAGGAGCTCATTTAAGCACTGTAAGTAGGACTATCTGCTAGGATATCACTCTACAATTCTTAGTAAGGCATTCTTAGTAATGACAGCAAGTCTTCAAAAATCAGTATCTTTAATCCTGCCTCCTACAAATGTATTAAGACTGGTAACTCCAGAAATTAATTTCCTTTTCTTGCTCTACTTTAACCACTTGTCTTAATGTTAGAGGGGACCACAGTCAGGGCATTTGCTGTTTCAGAGGTGGGAGCTTAAATACATCAATGGACATGAAGACATCAATAAAATTATTCCCAAACCAGTGGCAAGTGTGCAAGACATCAGCCCCAGCTCACTGGGATTTGCATAGAGGGGGAGCCCACTGGGAACCTGTGAAGAGCCATTCCCACACAAGAAGCATGGCCCATGGATTGGCTGCCACCACAGTTTATGGAGGGATTATTTTGATGTTCTCTGAAGCTTCAGTTACTGCACTATTCCTGCTAGTCCAGTGGTCAGTTCAGCCTATTTTTTGCAATGAGAAACTTCAAGAACACAGTGAAGGCTACTCCCCAACAAGGTATAAACTGGTTGCAATACGCATATTTTCACTCCACAATGATTGATAAAGAGCTTGCAGTCCCTCCCTACTCACCGCAAGAACATTCTAGTAAGTCTGACTTGTTTTTTCCTTCACAGAGATAACACTCCTGCCATACAGAAAGTGTAACCTTTGAGAATGAAGAGCTCTTCACTAGAATTACAGCAGCTGTAGACAGAAAGTGAAAGCAATGGCATGGCAGGCATTACATCTGAGCAGTACACGATGTTCTCTTTCCTTCAGTTTCACTCTGGCAGCATCTGGATAACTGAAAAGGCACAAAGGTTATCCCAAAACCACAAACTAATCTGTATCTGTGGGTACTTTCTTAAAAGTATATTCCTATGGAACAAAAAAAAAAAAAAAAAAAAAAAAACAACCTCTGGAAAAGCAGCTCTTCTTTCCCTATCACAAGGTACCCAGTTAAAAGATTTGTCAGTATATGGAAATATTATTAACAGCTGTGAAAAGTTATGGTGGGACAAGATCTTGGAGGCACATTTGTGAAGCAGGTCACAGCCTCTGTTCAAAGCTGTGGAAAAACATCTGTTCCTCAGAGGATATGTGCAGAACATTGCATGGTATCAATTTCTTTTCTCTGCAAATACAGAATGGGTAATACTATTTTTTTGAGAAGCTATCTTTACTTTGCTTTGCTGATAAACTTTTAAACTATTCCCTTTGTTTACTAAGGCTGATGCAGTCAAGAAAAGCATCAATCACCCCGTGTGACCAAAGAGATATGCTGAAATGAGACCATATGCTAAATTTAGGATTCAGAGAACTGGGTTCTGTATTTGTGTCTCTGCCAAGACTGTTCCAGCATACACGGAAACATGATCTTTTTTTAAAGAACAGTACTTGGAGCAAAATTCTGCTCTTTGGTCACAGACTGAACTCTGCTTTCATATAGGATTTTGCAATGTGACCACCTTTTTCAGCTATTCTGCTGTGAATACTGCTTTCAAACATTTCACCATCTATACTCTGAGAAAAGCCCTGCTTAGAAGTCAAACTTATCAGAGGGATGATAAGTTTGAAATCAGAATCTCACAGAAATGTGAGATTGACACTGAAAGGAAAGCAGAAATGCACTTTACTCAGTTGCTTTGATGTGGACACCTGAATTTTCCCTGCCTGCAGTGTGTGGGGAGACAAGACCTCTGCCTGGTACCTTTCTTATCTCCATGAGGTGGAGGAGGCTCTTACCACAGGTGCTGCAGAACATGCCTTCCTTCTGATAATACCAAATTATCCTACATCTGTTTTTGGAACCAATGGCAAAACACTTCATTAAAGAGAAGTAAATGAGGAAAAGTGGGCATTGCCATTCTTAGAGGTACAAGGGTTACAGGTTCAAAGTGAAATCCTCATGTAGAAATGAAGCAAGAAAACCCACAAAAGCCAGTAATAGACATTCTGGACTCATAGCTAGTTAGAAAGCAAAACCTACACTCTCTGGTCTTTTAACTGCATGTAATGGTGCCTCTTTTTCTTCACCATTATTCTGTCAGTGATGCCCTGATGAACAGGGAGGGATGGGGAGACAACCCTGGCAGATTTGTTTCTCACTAAGCACCTCTTGCTGTGAGCTCCATTAGCGTATTCACCATGGCCAGTCTGCTCCACAGACCCATTTCCTGTGTTGGCTGTAACACCTCGATCCATATTGTAGCCACAGCAATATCTTTCCTGCTTTTCCTAATGCTTTGGTGGCAGCAGAAAAGACTGTGTCCTTCCTGTCCTTCACCAAGAAAGAGTTCACTGCAGCCAGGAAAGGTGGTACCTTATTAACTCTGGTGCCTGCAGGAAGGATGTAACTTCATCGAGAAAGGCCAGAAAGCCAAGAATTGGAGAGCAGGCAGGATGGGAGAGCACAGGTCTGGGCAGAATGGTGTAAGGCATGGCCTGGCCATTAAGAAGAACCTGTACAGGCAACCACCAGGCAATACTTCACCTGCTTCTACAGATTCCCAAACAAAATGTGACAGGGCTACAACAGGACTATAGCTGCTAAGGGGAAAGCTTTGTGGGGTGAAAACTTGGGAAATCGAGCTCTCCATGACATATTCATGCTAGCAACAGCTACCCAACCTTCCAAGGCCCTGCAATGCAGTGTCCAGGTTGTGCCCACCTCCTTGCAAGGCAGATGGAGGAAGGCATTCAGCATGGACTCCTCTCCTGCTGCTGTACCCAAGAATGATACACAAAGTAGAATGAAGAAAAGCCCTTTTATCCTCAAGCAACAGAGGGCAAAAAACAACCAACCCGTCTTTCCCTGAAAACAAAACAAAAACCAAAGAAAACAAAGGCAAAAGTAACTTAAACATGTACTGAAATCAGCATTACAGACTGCACGTTAAACACGCCCAGGAAAATGTTCTGTGAGAACTCCTACTGTATATGGAGTGTGTTTCATCAGCCCTATAGCATTTCTGTTCCACCCAAAGGGTGTTAACATGCCCTGGCTGGGATTCAAACCTTACACATCAAAACACACTCTTTCCTTTGGTTTCCATGCACAGCTTATTCTCCCTCAGCAGCAAAGACATGAGTTGTTACTTTGCAGTGATCTCAGGCTTCATTAAAGTTAGCCCTTGGATTTGCAGACTAGAAGTTCACCGAAGAAAATCCATCTTATTTTAATACAATAAACCCATAAGGTTGTTCTTTTTTTGCTTCTGGACTTAGCCATGATGAAGCAAGGCTCCAGCCTCTCAATACCCACAATGAAATTTCCCTTGTGATGGCTCTACCTATCACAACACTTGAAGAACACAATGTCTGTGGCTGAGCACATCCACTTCTCTGGCACTGCAGCAGCCTACATCAGCTGGGAATTTGGGCCAGGCTTTTAACAGAGTGCTAAAGATCATCTCCACAGTATCCTTGCCACAATGCCCATCTGCACAAGCATGGATGTCTGCTAGTCTGGTGACAATACAAAATGATTGCTTTCGTTTCAGCTTTACAATACTTTGTTTCCTGGAGGTTTCTTTCATTTTTTTTTCTCAGGTGTTCAGGGAGTGAAGATAGGAGATGCCAGAATCTGCTGGCATCAGGATGACAATACATCTTGCCAGCTCCTTCAGGAGTCTCAAAAGCAGTCATAAATCTATTATTTATAATCAGTCCAATATCTGACTAGTTTTCTTCTTAAGCTTTGTGTTACATCTGACGATTGACTATGATTTGTCCTCAGTATCTGGGATTTCTAAATATTTTTCTCTCAAATGCTGCCTAAAAGAGAGGTGGTGACTTTTCTGTACTTCACTCAGACAAGTTTGGGAGGGACTTGTTTACAAGAAGAGATTTGTCATGGTTGTCAGGGAGTAATTAATTCCTTGCATTGGAGATTATTATCCTCAAAATAATCAATTTTATTCTGGAATTAAGCACTCACATGCAAATCCACTCCTGAATGCCCACAGGTAATTGCTGCTCCTGCTTAGCTGTCACTTGGAATCCATGGAAGCCAAACTCTGTGTGTTTTTAAAGCTGCCAGGAAAACTCAGCACTTGACACCTGATTCATAAAGAATTTTCCACCAAGGTGAAAACTAGAAGGCTATTAAAGCTCAAACAATTATAAACAATCACTTCACTAATGCAACTCACTCAATGGCATGGTTCTGTTAGACCCCTGCATTCTCATGAGCTCCATGACTAAGTTTACAGGAGACATCCCTAAAACTCTTAACAAGCACTTTTACTACTTGGATCCCTCTGAAAGCAGTGGGAAATTATGCATGCACATACCTGCAGGATCAGAACTTAAACTGTGAGAGTACCTTTTAAAGCTGGGACAGTCTTTATCTCAGTGTCCTCCCTAACATTCCTGTGCTAAGTACAGGGTGAGTGCCTTATAGGGTGCTATAAATTAGAAAAGAGCCATTGTAAAAGAAAAGTGCTTAATCTCATTGTTCCCACACTGATGGCTTGTGAGGCTCAAACAGGATTGCAAGAAGTCAATGATATTTTGGAGGCACTCATGGATGCAGAGAAAAATTATTCCTGACAGCAAACACTGAGAAATGTGTTCAAGGAAGAGTTTTCACATTCACTGGCCATGACATGCACCTGATATAATCCACCTTGCTTGGACTGGGCTTGCTTCCCACAGCTACCTTTCTTTGTAAAACATACTGTTCTGCAACACACAGCAAGAACTATTTGCACACTACACTAAAGTGTGATTTAATATTTGCTTAAAGCTTTCATTTTATTGTCTGGGCAAGGGCAGTTTCTACCACTGAAGTTAATAGCTAACCCACAACTCTACCTCTGCTATCCAAAGTTGTAATTGTTAGCACAGCACCCAGATCCAGCAGCAAAAGGCATAAACTACCTCTGCCTAACTTCACTGAGAGAAGCAAAAGCAGCCCTTTCAGCAAAGCAATTTCTCCTATACTTCTAAGAAAAGATATTCAAGAAAAGTGTACACTATTTCAGATTTGTAAAAAATACTCTTATGATTACTTAGACACTTTACAGACAGATCATGGCAGGCACATACTTGGAGGCTGAGATCCTCTGAATCACCCACTGTGAGCTGGAAACATGTCTGTCACATGAACTTCTTTACAGTTACAAATATAGCACCATGAAAGACACAGATGTGTTGAGCACAAAAAAGAAATTGAATTAGTTACTACAGAGATTCTGCTGGACACTGGAGAATTTAAGAAAGAAATATCTTTCTCTTGTACACACAGCTGAAAGAAGTGCACTTAAAGTGTACTAAGCATTAAAGGCTTGTACTTATGCTTGTTGAAATGATATGATCTAATGCTCCTTTTTCTAGAAGTGCTACTTTTTCCTATGCCACAAGACACACAGGATATGAATAGTTAATAGCATTGGTTACAAAATATGCTTTTAATTTAAAGGTTTTGTGTTGACCACAGACCAACAGCAATTAGCCTCACTTTGTGATCTGCAGCAGCTATTTCTGTCTTGGAAGTTTCCTAAAATACTACTGAGCTAGAGTGAGGCAACTCAACTCATCTTCATTTCTCATCTAAGCTGCATAAATATTATTAAACTAAACAATGTTAGACTTCTTCATATTCTCTCATCAATCTCAAATCTCAGAATTGTTCTGGCATCCAAAAATTTTCGTTTTTATATACTTGAATGCAATGTGTTCAAATGTGTGAGAATTGGACCTCTGGAAATAAGGCTTTTCATTTCATCCCAGCACAGCATTAGCAGAGCAGAGATTGTCCAAGCTTCTCGTCAACACCCAACCTTTTTTTCAATACAGCCCAGGAGCATGCATCTCCAAATAGGAGAAAGAGAAATGAAATCTCAAATCTAAATAGGAGAAGGAGAAATGACATCTCAAATTAATGTGTTTGAGATTACACAGCCATCCAATGTTTGGCCATCTTTTGACTAATTCACCAGGTAGTTCTCAATGTCACAAAGTACATTCTAGCTGTTGACTGATCTGTGGAAATTGAGTGAAACCATTCACAGTCATTTCATACCATTGGCAAGACTGATACTGGATTACACCTTTTGGTTACCGTTGATCTGGCCCTGGTCTAAGTGGATGACCTCAAAGGTGAAATTAAAAAAAAAAAAAAAAGCCAACCATGTATTTTATACCCAATTTTATTAGCAACTCAAACCTCACTCAAACCTCAACAAGACTAAAGCTCGAGTGCTCTGGCCAGCCGAGTTACTGACTCCCTTTCATCGTCCTGGACGTCATCACTTCCACTGTGCTCCGTGTACATGTTTGCCACAGATTTCAAAACAGCACTTCTGTTACTGGAGAAGGCACCACTTCCCATATCGCAGGGCCTTGGGAAGACCTCTGGCTGTGAGAAGTAGTACCTGGATAAACCAGGAGTGCAGCCCCTACCCTCCATTGTGTAGTTTGCTAAGGGAGTGCTGCTATGCAGCAGTCTAATTTAGATGACAGATCAAATAAATGGTAAAACTGATTTAAGTTTTCAAGCTCTCATGCTTCTTTGCTCTGTGCTTATTTCATTTTTGCCAACTGGGAAATGAAAACCAACGGAGTCGGTTTCACTTTTGTTTATATTTGGTTTCAATTTTATCCTCAAGTTTTGCTTTCATCTTTTTCATGTAACACTGTTGGGATTTCAAATGCTGCAGGCAAGCTCTCAGTAATTTAAAAACATTGCTCTCCTATCCTGCCTGTTTTCTTATTGCAGAATTATTTTTACCTTAGATAAACTTTTTAAGATGCTGTCACAATTTTAGAAAGTGTTTTGGGGCAGAGCTGTTTAGTTTTGATTTTACAGATTTATATGCCTCATCCAATTAAATTCAATACTTCACTATTTTCCACTTGATTCATGTCTCAGTTGCATATAAAGTCCTGAATACAGGAGTCAACAAAACACCTTAGAAGACAGCCAGTACACCAAATGCACAAAAGCCCACACCACGTACGAAATGTGTTATACATATATGTATGAAATGCACATAAGGAGCTGAATTTATTGCTACCTTAATTTATTAACCAACAAAGGCAGCGTCTTGCTTAGATAAAGCTGTAAGAGGCTTGCCTGGAATGCTGTCAAGCAACATGCAATATCAACAGAAATATCACAGTCCAGGCTTTGTCTTCTGTGCCCTTATCAGGTCCTTCAAGTCACATATATCCCTCCATATGTATGAGAAAGCAGAACTTAACCACAGGTCACACTTTGCAAAACCAAATGCGTAAGCAACCCTTCCTTCTTTTGTGCTGCATTAATCTTAAGTATCCAAGTCTTTTAAAAGTACTTAAAATAATTTTACAGCGAAAGGGAAATGGTTGGACAACATCCACTGTGAACAAAGGACAAATTTAACCAGTTTTGACACACCTTAATGCCATTCCTAACACCAGAAACACGCTGGGAGCTTCAAACCAAGCCTGTCAACATTAGCTGAAAAACCATCAAACAGAAATCTGCCCTCCTCTTTAATAGACAGGAATATGAAAATTATTACTTCCAAGCTTATCTTGAAAGATAGCAACCTATATAGCAACAACTGAATGCTAAAATAACTTAAGAGTTAAAATTTAAATTCTGCACCTGGGGTGAAACAATATGCCACATGCAGGCAGATTTGTTCCTGGATGTGTGTCCAAGGTGCAACAAGATAAAATGTTTGCTTTGTCCTAAAGACTGCTGTACTTGATCTAATGCAATCTGCTCCCAAGCAAACAAAGGGATCAGAAGATTTCCGGCATACAGAAAGCTGGGCTTGCAATATATTACAAATTAAGAAATCAAACATTACTGTACTGCTTACCACTTCTTTCTTTCTTTCTTCTCTGGGTCATTCAAAAAACCAGAAATTTTACATGAGCTTCCAAGAAATTGCAAACATATCCAGCACTAACTGTAAGAGCAAATTTTAAAACATTTTCACAGTTTATTAATAAGAAGTATGTGCTCTACAATGTATTATTTATGCTATATACAAACTATCTTAATTTTATATATGTGTAGATACGTAGATATGTACATCTGTATATATATATATTTACATACACATAGGTTGATATTAAACTCTAAACTGTTCACATAGATTCCATTCCACTAACTGTTAATTGTTGACTTCAGTTTTTTTTATTGGCTATTTTAATCTTAACACAAGAGTTTACACATACTCAATACAAAGAAGAACCTTCATACATTCCAATAAAACTTCTGAAAAAAATGAAACCAAAACAAAACCAAAAAACCCCAAGAGGAACTTATTTAATTAAACGGAATAATATTTTGCATAATGCTATTCATACATAAGGAATATGCACCTCAACAAATCTGTTCCTCTCATTCACTGTATCCAGAATCTTTTAAGCTTACTTATTCTTTTGTTTTGCACTTGAGAACTCAAAGGACAAGCCAGAAAATGTTTTGCACTAATCACAGTTTGCAGCAGCACTAGCTACAATAAAACTTCTGTAAACACTGTCTCATGGTTTATGTCCTCAATATCACAATCATTGCAGGCCTTTGAAGAATCAGGTTTCAAAAGAACAATCTTTACAATTGAGACACGGAGATAAGCAAGAGTAACACGAGATTAGTGTTGTATCTTTACCTAGAAACGGACCATGACTTTTAATACATGATGCACAAAACACAAGTTCTAATCCTGCAAATGTCAGAGGAATTGTGCAGGGCTACAACTCCAATGCAGTGTTGCATGCACACAGGATACACTTTACCTGACTGAAACTGGTGTCAGCTTAACAAAGGCTGGGGCAGCAAGCCCACATTAAACAGGATCAGCATAGGCTATTTTTTCCCTAGAAGTTTGGTAAAATCTTATGCCACAAGTTTCACACAACAAAGGGCAATAAAAGGCCTTGCTTCTCTCTGCTATCTGCAAATGGATGGTGGCTTATGCTTCTCAGTGGAAATTTCTACTAGCAGTTTTCAGCAATTCTCTGTCAGCAGTCAGTGCCCAAAATTTGATACTGAACTGTCCTGACTGCTAAGTTGCACAGCAAGTTTCTCTCCAAAAGACTGACTAATCACTCGTGAACCCGAGTAAACCCCAGACAAACACGCAGTGGTTGTGAGCACCACAATTTACAATTTACGTACTGCAGGACAAGCATCTGGTTTTTTGAAGTTGCCTCCCAATTGTTTTATTTGGGTCTCATTTATCTTGCCTCTTCACTTTCTTCATGACACTAATGATTTTGAAGAATATCCCCACGGTCCCTTCAGTCACTTCTTTTCCAAGCTACTTGCTCTTTCACAAAAGCTCATTGCTACCCTTCATCATCTTTGACATCCTCCTCTGTAGCTCAGCAAATTTCACTACTTCCTCAATCAGGAGAGGGGAGTAACATGCATTTGTAGTGGCACAATGGTGCTTTTTATTTCTTTTTTTAACTCCTTCGTAATAATTCCTAACCTGTCCTGTCCTTTACTAGCCACATCTTGGCACAGAGCTTATATTTTCATTGGATTTTACAAACTATATCATTTTTTTCCTGAGTAGAAAGTTAGTTCATGCTTCATTTTTGTGAAAAATTAGGATTGCAATCCCTTCCACATGTATTACACTGAAATTGGTCTGTACTGAACTTCATCTGCAAACTTACACCCACACTTTCAAAATAAGATTTTTCTGCAGACTTTGTGGTTCAGCCTTTGGGATTTTCATGCTCCAAATGAATTAATAGAATTGGAAAATCTGCCACATTCCCACCTGTCTCTTCCTGCATCCCTTGAGTCGCACAGGCCCTGGGCAGACTTGGGTGAGGGGTACAAACTCTTTTCAATGAGCAATCTGGTCATGACTACACAGCCCAAAGCAAACTGATCCCACCTTGAAACTGGTCCTGCATCAACCAGACACCAGCTCAGTAACGCCTTCAGAGAACGCCACAAGAGTCATGACACTCAGCTCCCTGGCAACATAAGCCAGGCCTAGTCTTTGTCACTGTTTCACATTTATACCCACGTTCACTAGTCCCATTCACTAACCCTTGGCAACCAACCAACCAACCAAAAATGCCCATCCTCGAGTTCTGGGTCTCCAGAGAAACCCTGGAAAAGGGACAGCTCATTTGTTACATTCTATTTCTGGAGCACCAAAGCAGGCCTACACAAGGAGTTACACACAAGAGGCAACATTTCAGCAACTTTCCATTTCGGTTGTTTCAAAACTCTGCAACAAGTATCACCTCCTGCCTCCTGCTTCATCCTTCCCAATGGTTTGTTCTCATACCATCTCTCACCGACGCTTGACTTTGGAGAGCTCCCCGACATGTTCACTCCTTTAAAAAAAGAGAAAGCCTCTTGCAAAAGAATCTCTTTAAACTCTTTCTTGGTGAAGCAAGGCTCATAGAATCTGTTTCACTCTTACACTGACTTTATCTTCCCTGGGCACTCCTTCTACACATGGATAACTTATCAGCAAGCTTCCTGGGTTTGATGAGCTACAAAAAGTATATTATAATTGTTCTCATGCCTTTAGCTGCATGACTCTCTAGCTTATCTAACTGTGTTTGGAACATTTGTTATGTTCTTTTCCACCTTTCCCATTTGAAAACAAAATCTTAACATTTGAAAGAGGTCTTTTTACTTGTACTGAGCTGCTTTGCTTGTCAGCCTGCTCAGCTTTTTTGGTATTTTTGACAGCTGACACACAACTGCTTTGAGCCTTTACTCTGAGTGTCTTTGAAGAATTACATGCCACTTGCAACAATTTTACACTTTTGGCTGCCTCTCACCATTTGATTAACTTCTTTCCTCCCTATATGAAGAACTACTTAGGAAGAGTAAACACTGCCACAACAATCCTTGCCTTTGCAGCTCCTGGAACAACATTGATTTTAAGGACATTATGACCAGGGTCATGTCAGAACTTGCTGGGATTTTGAATGAAAATTCTGAATTTAATTCTTGCTGGCCAGTACCTTTTCTAGAGTTGTTTCCCCCAGTGCATCTGTACAAGCTACACCCAGAAAGCAGGGATTTTGGCACCTGGGCAAATTTCATGTTGGACCATGACATAATCTACGCAGGGGCAACTGTGACCCCCTCATTGACAATCAATCATATTTGCTACCCTTGGAGCTTCTCTACACTCCTTTAATAGATGACATTTATTGTCAACATCTAGGTTGGGCAGTCACATAGCCCTAATCTCTCTGCTCTTCCTACACAGGCCTAGGACATCAGGACATGGGACCCTGTATTACTTCCCCAAACAGTCATTTCCTCTTTAACAAAAAGTTTCCCACATTATGCGTGTGCAAGCTACTCAGTCCTACTCAGTCTCCATGCATCCACAAAGTTTTTGATATTCCAAGTATTCTACCATGAAGATGTTTTAACACTATGAAGGTGATGCATCACTTCAAGAGAGAGTATCATGGCAAACCTAACAATCCTTATCCATCAGCTTTTTCCCACTGTTTGGTCTTGGAACATATATTATTATATATACTGTACATATTAGCACATGTTTTCATTGAAGGTATACATAACCTGGCTGCAAATTTATTTACATAAAGCCTATTATTCTAATGTAGACTCTATTTATTCAAATAAAGATTTTTATTTTCTCTTGAATCTTAGCACAATTTTTTCTTCATCATTTTCTCAACTCTGTATTAAAACTGCCCCTAACTCCACTTGGTCCCACACATTTAAGACCTTTCCTCAATGGAGAAAGGGGCCTTTAACCCCTCCTTCCTAACAGCCTGCATGTTACTTCTCATACCTCTTGGCTGCCCATTTTTACACAGCATGCCCTGTGATGAGCAGCTCTTTTCTAGAGCCTGACTTGACAGCTCCTAAAATCTGTCACTTCTGTCATCAGCAAGTAACTGGCTAGCAGTGCTAATACATGTGCCAAACAATGATAGTGACTGACTGCTCTACCTGCCTCTGCCAACCTGCTGGGACCCCCAGCCTCAGGGAGGTAACACAGGCTCACAGGCTGGCACCTTGCCGTGCCTGTACCTCACTGGAGAGCTGCAGTGGGGCACACG
Source organism: Zonotrichia albicollis (assembly GCF_047830755.1). NCBI lineage: Eukaryota > Metazoa > Chordata > Aves > Passeriformes > Passerellidae > Zonotrichia > Zonotrichia albicollis. The sequence continues at coordinate 37,829,575 of NC_133823.1, forward strand.
AAGTGGTACTGTGCCTGAGGAGTTGGAGCTTTCATCACACCTTTCATCATGGCTTACCAGCAAAAGGAAAGGGGCACATGAAGTAATTCCCTGGCAGCATGTTACCAACAGGGCCAAAGAAGGACACTGATGCATCTGAAGGGGCTGGCAGCAAAGAAAGACTGCGATTCAGACTGAGACCATCTGCTCAGAGATCAGTTCTGCTGCTTTTGTGCGACTCTCTGTGTTAGGGTGAATTTAAATGTTGCTGCTCCACTCCCTTTTTATGGTACTAACACCGGCATTCTGCAAATATTGTTAAGACTTAAATAAAATAACTGTAAACTTAAACACGTTGTGTTTCATCTCCAGAAACTAAGGTTATCTTTTATAACTGCTCACACCTTCAAGAGAATGCTGTCTGCAAGACCTGAGCACGGTAAGGTGAGCTATAAATTAAAATCGTACACTCACCGGAAGGAAAGTCCTGCACTCCGGAATTCCTTTATCTGAGCTCTGTGTCTAAAGAATAAAGGTTAAGACACAGACTCTGCTGCTTAGGAGCTCACACTAATCAAAACGAGAGTTAAAGACCTAAGTACCTCTGAGAATCTGGGCCGAGGGATCCAACCCTTCAGGTACTTGCAAATTCGATCCCAGCCATGGCAAGACGCTGGACATTTGACCCTGCGTACTGCGCACAAAGGAAATCCTTGTTCCTAACTTCCCTCTGGGGTTACACTGCAGCGCTGGGCTCTGCTCGCTGGCGTGGGGCAGCACAGAGCCCGCCGAGGCGGCCGCGCCGCCGTGCCCGCACGGGAGGCCCTTCCCGCCGGGAGCCGAGCGCCACTTCCTCCTTCCGCCGCTCCCGCGGAACCCGCCTGCCCGGGCCCCGCCGCCTCTGCCCCTCGCCGTGCCCTCACGCGGCGGGGATCCCGGGCCCCGCTGCCTCCCGGGCCCGGCGGGCGGCGGCGCTGAAGGCCGGGGGGGCGGCCCCGCCCCGCGCTTGTGTAACGGGCGCTCGGCGAGGCGGGCCGGGCCCCGCCCCTTCCCGCCCCCGGCCCGCGGGGGCAGCGCCCCCCCCGCATACGGACCCCCGCCCGCGGCCCCTCCGCCCGCGCCGCCGCCGCTCCCCTGCCCTGCCCTGCCCTCATCGAAGCCACCGCGCCCCGGCCCCGCAACAAGTGCGGAGCCCCCCGGCCCGGCCTGGCCCGGGCCGCGGCCCTCCCGACCCTGCGCCCCCGCCTTTGTCCGTGCGCCCGGGCTGCCTCCCCACCCGGGAAGCGGCGGTACCCCCCGGCCGCTCCATCTCCGCCGCGGCCGCCTCTTCCCTTCCCCCCCAGTTCTCAAACGTAGCGGCGGAGTCGGGCTCGGCCCCGGTCGCTGCAGCCCGACCTTTTGTTTTTAAAACCGATGCGCATCTGCCCGGGAGCCCCCGCTGCCCCGCACACGGAAACGGCAGCAATGCGGAAAAATAAAATGAAAATTAAACGCGAAGACAAGAATAAATAGGGAAAAAAATAGAAAATAATTCAAAATTACCTTGCCGGCCCGTTTTCGCGGCCCTTATATAATTCCTCAAGGTTACCTCCGTTGCCAGGGGACACGAAATGGAAATGAAAACAGGCGCTGAATAATCGCGGGAGCAAAACTAAAAGTTCAGTGCCTCCGCCCGGGCGGAGAGAGGGCCAGATCGAAAGCAAAACAAGGAGAGGAAGCGGCGAGGCCGCCGGCGCTTGGAAATCCCCCCGCCTCTCCGCCGGGCCGGGCCGGCCGCGCAGGCGGCGGGGGCAGGGCTGCGGCGGCGGGCGCGGAAGCGCTGAGCCCGTCACCGCCGCGCCGGGTACAGCACGGCACGGCACGGCACAGCGCTAGGGCACGGCACAGCCCGGGACTTCGCCACCGACCCCCGCCCGGCACCGGCTCCCGCTGATCCCCGGTCTCCCGCAACACGCAGAGCCGCACCGAGAGCCGGAGCCAGCCCCGAGGAGCGCTGCTCTGGGACGCACAAACCCAGCGCTCAAAGCAGGTTTTCCCGGGGACCAGAGAGGAATCCCTGCCGCTCAGCTCCACCAGCGCGGACTGAATCGCTCCTTGCGTCTCCAGCCCCTCTGCTGAGGTGGGAGTCTTGGTTTCGGTCTGGTACACGCGCATGCGAGAGCTGTCATTGCCTTTGGAAAACTACAACGTCGTAGTTCCACAACGAGGACAATTACAGATCAGATCCTTTGAGCCCAGCGAGGCTCAAGCGGCTGGCTTACTGCAAGACAGAGCTCTTGGATTTCAACGGATTTTACAAACTGCCGTTAGTTATGGAGTCAGTGTAGAGACCAAAGCTTTCTACAGGGTTTTGATAATCCCGATTCAAACTACTGTAAATAAAATCCACTGAGGTTGCAATGTGCCATTCCTAGCCCTAGCCATAAACGAGAAAGGAAAAGAGCACTTGGAGGCTGGCGCAGATACAAAATGTAGTCATTCCAAAGAGCTGTACATGGAGACAGAGGTGTATATATCTCCCTCGCACACATATCCATGTATGTGTGTGCTGTATGCACAAACATCCAAGGCACTCAGGCAGCCAAGCAGTGCAGCTCCCTGTGCTGCACACGATGCACGGGGTGGGAGAAGTGCCGGCACACCGGGGGTTGTGTGAGGAGTGGCATAAAGGAGTGGTTAAGGAGCCGTGTGCTCTCCAGCTGCGCAGCAAATGGAGGGGGAGCTGTTCTCCAGGTGCTGTGGGCGCTGAGGATCTTTTGTGGCAGCATCCCTGGACGTGCAGAGGACACCGAGCTAGCAATGAGATAGGGAGTCAACCCTTGTGAGACCTCCTGTTGTGAAAAGGCTTTCCTTGCACTGAGAACACAATCACAAAACAAATTAGGTTGGCAGAGACCATGGATCTCATGGATGTCAGCAATCTACCACCTCCCAAAAAACCACTGCGGCCTAGAAGGTGGCTGTGGTCCGCATGTGCACCAGTGAAGTAGGAAAGGTCAAGGAGGAGGTTTGGGAAGTAAGACATAGCATGCCAGGTAGAACAGTAAAATCAAGCATCTCCTTCTAAACTTCTCTAGAAACATTCCCAGCAGTAAGGAGAGATCCACATTCATGTGGAGGGACACAGGTTCCCAGAGCAGGTGCACAAGAGAAGCAAGAAAGGTCCTGCTCACATGGCTGACACTCCCAGACACTTCCAGAAGAGACTGATTTCCATGAAGCCACAGTGGAATGAGAGTGAGGGATGTGGGACACCTGGCTCAGATTGGCATGTTGACTGAATAATGTGCAGGGAAAGGAAATATTCAGCAAGGCATGGTAGTGACAGACCACAGCTTATGTAGGAGGGTCAGACCAGGCTGTGACTATAGGGCAAGGGGCTATGAACTCCATGACAAAATAACAGCAAAATCAGCAATCTCCAATAACTAAGGCAAATTTTCACAGACTGAAGGTCCAGCTAGGATAACAGTAGGGTATTAGTGCCCTCTGACCAGGCTAGAGATGGTTACTATGGCCAGGTTGGATTAGAGAGGAGTAAACTGATGGAAAATGAGAAATTTCTAACCAACTTGTTCCCACTCAGAAATAAGATCTAACAGTTGCAATAACTCATGGAAGAATTGGTTCAGCACTCAGAAGCTGTCCCAAAGCTGGTGGAAGACGGCAGGGTGAAATGCAAAGAACAGAATGGGGAGGGCTGCAACATGCCTCCGTTGCTCATGTGTAACAGGAACAGCAAAGATCCAGAGAAAAGCAACAAGCACAAACATGGAGCCACCCTGATGTTAGAGTGATACAAGGATTTAAGTGACCAAGATTATACGTGATGGAGAACTGATAACAGAAAACAGACCAGAGAGAATAATGAGTAGAGAGGAGTAGGGGTGGATTATTTGCTTTCTTTTCTAATATAAGAACTAGAGAGCGTCAAGTGAAACTAGCAGGTGGCCAATTTAAAGCAAACAGAAGGAGGTGGATCTTCATGCAGTAGGTAATTAGACAGTAGGACATCCTCCTTTGAGGTGCCAGTAATTCACAGGGGATCCCAAAAAAGCACCTGTACACATTCACAGAACAAAAAAACTCCACGAGGTCTATTAAATGCAAAGACACCAACTCTGCCTCAGACAGCCCCCAAAGGCACCAATTTCTAGGGGCTAGAACCTCTTTGGTACCCTTCAAAAAGTCCTGCCCGAATAGAAATGCCCGCAAATGGTTGAGGGCAGGAATGCTACTCGCACACCTCCCTCCAAGCAAAGAGTAGAGTGACTTGGGCTGGCTTTTGCAGTACTCAGTAGTCACTATTTTTTCTATTATGAGCTTTTAATTTGTTTGCAGAATGAGCCAGCTGTGAAAAATACTGTAGTTTATGTATCAGTAAATATTGTGTAGAAGAAATACCATCATTTTAATACTTTAATGTCTCATTCAGTGGACACTAAGTGTCATTGCTGTGAATTACATGAGTTGGTTTTGGTCAAAGGGAACAGTGAGCTTCCCTGAGACACACAAGCCAAGGCATTGGGCAGAATTTGCAGCTCACTCTTGCCATCTCCTCCTACCACCTTCACCTGTTCTCAGTGGAGAACATTCAAGATCTTGATGCATTTTGTGCACTGACAAAGGCCTTTCCCTACATGGCTCCTAGCACCACAAAATCAGAAGTTACACCAGAAGTTAAATCTTCTGTTGTGGTTCCTTCTTTTAATGCTGAAAGGTAATGGGAATGGGCAGCTTTAGTTTTCTAAACTTAACTTTCAGCAGTGACTCATTGCCTCCACAAAGAGACTTTAACCTCTTGTTACTTTGCTGTTTCAGTGAGATATGGCAGCTTAAAATCAGAGAATTTAACCCAGAAGAATCACGTATCCACTGCCTTTCTTCTGCAGAACTGCCAACGTTTGCAACTTATTCTTTTAACAACCTTCTTTAGGGATCTGGCTACTGGAATTAGTTGCATCCATTAGCATCCTGCCTTTTGTTCACAAATGAGTCTCTTTTTCTGGCCTGGAGTTCATTTCTGTGAGAAAAAAAATTCAGACTGGGAATCCCTTAAGTTCCAGAAGGTAAATAAATATGCAATATGCCAGCCATTTTGGTGTGGGTTTTTGTTTGATTTTGTTTTGATTGTTTTGTTTTGTAGGTTTTATAGTATTTTTGAAAAGTTTAATAACATTACATCTTCCCTTTCTGGTGCTTTTCTTGTGAGTTTTACCCTGTCTTTATGTGGAGCTGACTATACCATTGTTTTTGTTCCTAAAATCACTGTCACAGGCATTGGGACTATTCATAAGTAGAATTAAAAAAGGTGAATTTTCTCATGGAACTGGGACTCAAGCTTACCTATTCACTTACAGCTGACCTGTTTATTTTTCTGATACATTAAAGTGGGAAAGCTAATTTATGTTACAGGACCGTATCAATAAAATAAATCAATTACAAGAGTTATATAATTCTTACTTTAATAGTATTACCCACATCTTCCTGAGTGCCTAAGTTTTGGAGCAAATGCACCCATGGGATATTTCCTTTGGTTTTGTTTGGGCTGGGCCAGCAGGGACACCCACCTATGAGAGGCTTAACAGGGTGTCTAAACTAGTGAGTACTTCTCAGCTCTCATATTCCAGCTGTGCTGTTCTTCTGATTGCTGAGAAGTGAGATCGTGGGAGTGGGGCTTTGTTTTTATAGGTAATAATTACAGAAAACTGTTCCAGATGGAAAAATCTATTTGCTCAGACCAGATCTCTAAGAGTAGCTTCTCTAAACTGCAAAATAAAACTTTTCTGTTGCAATTCAAAGCCTCTTGTACTTTCAGAAAAGACAAGTGTCTTCACAAAGGTGCTGTTTTATCCAGCCCTTAGCAAATTTGGTCAGAAAGAGCCAAGAGATAAAGCAATAACCTGTGACAGACATTATTCTACTAAGAAAGTGTTATGCTTTCCCAATCACATTGGTCTGGCTGCAGCCAGGTGCTGCAGGAGGACAGGTAACTGGGAAGAGCATGTCTCCTGAGCCCAGAGCAAACACATGACATAGCAGAACACCATTGAGGACTGTAGTGCCTGTTCACATTACTTGTCACTGCTTTTATTTGTCTGCACTACTTCAGCCCACGGCTCTGCCAGCTCAGCTGCTGGACACAATTCACTTTATTTAATAGGAGAGAAAGGGAGCCAGGAATTCGCTTAACAGCATTGTGAGATAGTTTTGGTTACTCACATCTCCTGGCCCACACAGTAAAATGTAGGAAAAACGTTCTTTAAAAACACATAACAGCATCTGACATTTCAGGGCTGGAGTGGAGTTTGGCAGAGAAAGCCTGGATGGGAGGCAGGCTGCTTCAGCAGATCACACCTGAAAGTGATCCTGCTTAGCCCTGCTTCTATAGAGTGTTTCACTGTAGTGGAAGTTTTATGGCAATTTTCCCAGTGAAGCTGAGGTAGAATATAAAGAGAAGTGATATGTTGTCTATTGGCTCGACAAAGTAGAATGAATATGTTTCTTCACAATAATAATCAGGTATTAGGAGCTTTGCTTCTCCACATGTATGAACACATCCTTTGATTTATTAATTCAAAATGTATTTACTGTTTAAAATAGCTCAATTCTCTTTGTAGAGGGGGAAGACACTTTTCTCTTTTCTCCTTCCTGTTTGTAGTGGATTTTCACATTAAAAGGAGACTTTGCAAGGATATGCATTGCAGAAATGTTCACCAGGCACATTGCCCCACCAATCACTCTCCCAAACAGATGATATTCTTCCTTAACTCCTGCCGTGGTCCCATGGCTTTGTGGGGAGAAAAGTTCCACCCTGTGACAGGGGTGTTTTCCTCCTGTCCAAAACTGGAGGACAGGAGGACAGAGGGAGCCAGCCCACACACTGGACAGTGCTGGGCATCCCCTGATGGATGACAGCCAGCATCCCAGCTCCCATCCCCACTTGCCATGGTCCGTGCCAGTGCACCCCTTTGCTGGGTGCTGGGGGCTGACAGGGACATTGCCCATCTCAGAAGGAGAGGCAAGAGGTGCTGGGATGTCACCTCGCTCACCTCTCAATGGTGAAGGAGGCATAGGGGGGTTAAAAAGGGGCTCCTCCTCAGGAGGTTTCCTGCTGACAAAACAGGAAATTCTCTGTGCGCCCCCCAGCTTGCCAGACCCTGCAGCAGCCTCCTATGCTACAGCCTTTCCTCCTTGGTGCACTCTCCAGCTCATACTGCAACACCACCCAAAGTGACCACAAAAAGAGAAAAAATAGAGGGACCCAGTTATAAACAGTAAATTTAAGGCTTTTCTATCTGAAGTTAAAATGGTCACTACGAGTTACAAATTTGTTTCCAACTCACCACTCTCTTTAAAGCTTTGGCTCTTTCACCTTTTCTAATCAGTGTTTAATCATTAACAAAAGGGTAATTTTTGAATAACATGCCCTGTCTGCTGACTGCCTTCATGTATGTGGCCTGGCAACACTGATCTCCAGAGAGCTTTTCCATACCCTCTGCACATCCACCTGACCATCCTCTCAAAGCAAGAGCAGATACAGCATCTTTTGGATGCACTGTACTGAACTCCTCTGCTGCACCTCCAGTACTGGCTTGTCGAGTCCAGCAAGTTAATTTTCTGAAAGGCAGCAGCTTGCCCTGCTGAGCTGTTTCTGGAGTGCAGCTCATCCATGACTCATGTCTCCTGTAGCCCATCTTGCTGCATTTCTTTTCTGACAAGTCATTTCTGCCACTCTGGCTGTTGCCCTGCTCTCAGGTTTGCTAAGCCCACAGAACTGAGGCTTTCAGAAGTGAGTGGATAATCAGTGTCAGCATCTGAATAAGAAATCTTTCATGGCATAGTAAGAGCTGACATCAATTTCAGGTAATCTATTCCCAGAATCTTCCATTACTACTGATATCTTGATAGGGTTACAGGGGTGTTATGTGGCATATTTTTGAGGAAAATGCCTTGAGTTCTTCAGAGAACTGCTGTAATGCAGCTGGGAAAATGCTGAGTTGGTATCTGAGTGCAAGGGTTCTCAAAACCATGGACAGGGCTGCTTTATCACTTTAAAAGAAAGAGGTTGTGGGGGGTTAGGGTGGAGGAAAACTCCTGGCTATTAATAGAGAGCATGAGTAGGAGCTTTGTTTTGAATGGCCTCTTTAATTAGTGACATGCAATGCAGAGGAAGGCTCGTGATGCACTCTACCTGCTGACTTCCCAAGCACAGATCAGAGAGAGGCAGACAGATAAAAGACCATTGCCATGCAGGGGAGGTTTGAATAGGCCAAGCTAAAATGCCCAAATTAAAAAACAACCAGGAGATCAATCAACCTCGATCTTGAGAGGTACTGTCTCTTAAGGTAGGCTAGTGGAGTCAGTGCCAGCTCAGACTCAGGAAATTTGTTACCTTCCCAGTCTTACCTGTCTGCTGTGAGTTTTCCTCATTACCTTTATTTCTCTCAGACTGTGTGGAGGATAAGTTCCCAGAGATAACAGCTGTCTCTTCTTACTCAGTGTTACAGTGTCTGGTACAAAAGTGTCTCTGTCTCAGGAATCCTGCTCTTGTGCAGTGCTACAAGAAATACTATTGCTTTGTATGGTGGTTCTCCAGTAGCTTGTGTTTTTAGAATTCCAAATAAATCAACAACAATCAGAAGCAACAATGTAGGCAGTGTAAATCTAGGAAAAGGGTCCATTCCTTAGCTCTGTAAGTCATGGCATGACACCTGGACCCATGAACCCAACTGGATTTCAGTAGTACATTATGACAGTGGGACTATTTTGAAAAATATAATTCAGGTGCTTGTGGTCACTATTTGCACTCTGCTTTCAGTAATTACATGTGGGGTGGCAAATCCTCCTTCTAATGAAAGGAATACTCCACAGGTATGCATGTTATGATGCTTATAAGCAGTAACCAACCCTGCAGGAAAGCTTTAGTATGCTGAGGCAGAGTTCCTTCTTTCACAGTAAAGTAGTTCCATGGGAATGCTGACTCACCAGCTCCCTGTATAATAGAGGTGGAGAAAAAGCAATTATGTATAATTTCAGTGTATTGTTTTTTCCTCCTGCACTGCCATTTCACTTGTGGAATGGATCTGGCTGAAGAGTCAAGAGCTCTCTGTATGGGAAGGTCTTATGAAATTATACCTTGGGCTGGATTCGTAAAAGTCCAATAAGCAGATGCTAATAGTGCCCAATCAGCTTCAAAGGAAGGGTAGTGTTTCACTGCTTGGCAAGCTAAATCTTAATGCACATAAACCTGTTGTAAATAGTTTGTGGAGTAGCTGCAGAGAATATTTACACAGAAGCTGTTAGATCTGCTGGCAGCGTTTGTGCAGATTTCTCCACTCTTTTCCAACTGAATTGTGCATCACATTTCTTCCCAACCTGGGGAATCTTCTTCTTCTTCTTGGAAGAAGAACATTTCAGCTCATCTGCAAGTGCTTGCTCATCTGCTGGTACTGGTTCATGACCACTTGTCCAAAGCAGTGTGACTTTTAGCACCTGGCACTCTCAGCAGCAACATTTCACTTCAGCAGTTGAGAATTCACAGCCTGTCCAGCCAGTGACTTCTCTCCCTTGGCCAGAGCCAAATACCAGTGCATTAAATGGCTTCATGCGCAAAAGGGAGCACACATGGAAGATAGCTCTGAGAAGAGCTTCACTACGTGGCCTATCATCACATCTGATTACTCATGTCAAGAACTTCAGCCATACTGTTGCTTTCCTGTCCCTCAGCTTGACAGCACAGCTAAACTATAACACCAACCAGAACTGATCAAGATACACTATTGTTTTTTCTCCTTAAGTCACAGGTCTGGATTAATAAAATCAATAGGATGGCTTGGGTTGGAAGGGACCCTACAGATCATCTAGTTCCAACACACTTGCCATGGGCAGGGGCACCTTTCCTTAGACCAGATAGCTCAGAGCCTTAAACAATCTGGCCTTGAACACCATCCACAACTGCTTAGGGCAACTTGTTCCAGTGCCTCAGCACTCTCAGAGTAAAGAATCTCTTCATACCATCTAATCCAAACCTGCCCTCTTTCAGTTTGATGCCATTCCTTCTTGTCCTGTCACTACATGTCCTTGTAAAAAGCCTCTCTCCATCTGTCCTGTAGGTCATCTTCAGGTGCTGGAAGGCCTCAGATAGGTCACACCAATGCCTTCTCTTCTCCAGGTTGAACAACCCAAATTCTCTCAGCCTTTCCTCATAGGACAAGGGTTCCATCCCTCTAAACATCCTGTTGTGTCTCTTATAGATTCACTCCAAGAGGTCCATGTCCTTCCTGTGCTGAGGACCCCAGAGCTGGACTCAATGCTCCATGTGGGGATGTCGCCAGAGTGGGACAGAGGGGCAGAGTGACCTCCCCTGCCCCGCTGGCCACACTGCTTTGGTGCAGTAGTTGTCATAGCCCTAATGAGCTGAAGACACAAGGAAGGTAAAAAAGGACAGGTTGCTCAAAATGTCCCTTTGTCCCGCTTTGTTCATGGATCTGGAGAAAACATGACCTCTCCCTAAAAGCCCAGTGCTCTTCAGATCCTCATCTCCCACTTTGTGCCAGAACTTCAATGCTGTTGCTTGTACACTAAGGCTGGTTATTTTGCTAAATTAAAGGAGATGCACAAAGGACAAAGCCCACAGGGCTTGGAGGGTTCATTGTGTGTCCATTATCACAGGACTGCTGTCCACCTGCCTTTGTTATTGCATGATTGTGGAAAACTGGGAATAGTGGATGCACAGCCCCCAGCCCACCTGACCCAACATAGCTGTCTGGATTTTGCCGGGCCAAAGCCAGCTAATCCCTGCTGGAAGTTAAACTTCTGTAAGGCAGCAGGGCTTGATGCACTGCCAGGTACCACAGCCATGAGGGGGACACACAGCTAAGACCTCAGGAAAGGCCTCTCCTTGCTGCCCAACACTGTGCCTATGCGGCTGGCAGGGTTGCCTGTGCCTTAAAATGCCTTTTCTCCCATCCCCTCCCAGCCCCACTCAGGACCTCACTTTATCTCATTAGATCTGAGTTCCAGTTCTCCCATTTTCCAACCCAAATGCCCACCAGACCCCAGGGAGCTGAGTTGCAGAGTTTGGCTGTGGCTGTGCTGCCGTGTCCTGTGTACAGGGAGCAAAACCAGCCTGGCCACAGGCAGCACCTGCAGTGCTGTTGACTTATGCCTGCAATCAGTGTTTGGAGTGTTTTGCAATATTTTTCAAGGCGGCAAAACAAATGACCCTCCATTTTAGAAAGGAGGTAAATGATGAATTCCACTGCAGATACCTCATCTCTTGCAGTTATGGGGTGATCAGGACATGGTTGAAAAAAGAAGCCTGAAGTGGAGGAAGCTTGCCTCTGTGTTTTTACACTTTCTCAGCTCTTTGGGTTGCACAGGTTCATGGCATTTTGCTCCAATCCTTTGCGGGGCCCTTGCCCAGAAATATCTTGTTGCTCAGTGCCACATCTACATGTATATCCATGCTGGAACCTTGTTTCCCAGCTTAAGTGTGACACCACCATGGGATTTTTTTCCTTGCTATCACGATTCACCTGCAGGTGTGACTCCAAGGGACACGGCTTAGAGCTCAAATCCAGGGTAAGGCCAGTGAGTGAACTGGCTCCTAGCAAATCTCCCCAAAGCTTCATACTTGGAACCTAATTGCAAGATAGTGGCAAGTTTAGTGGGGTAATTATCACTCCTGTGAAATGTAGATTCTTTTTAAATCATCTCCATCATTAAAATGAAGGAATAGTAGAAGGTCACAATGTCTTTTCACTGCTTTCATCCTGCTCAGCTGCACACAGGTTTCAACACCCTGTTAGTCTCTGGGCCACCGTAGGCACCTGTGATGATCAGTGCAAGAACAAATCACCCTCAGCAGCGGTCACTCACCTTCTCCCTGATGGAGAAACATGCACAGGAGTCCTTTGCCACAGCCACAGGCACCCAGAAAACCCTGATGAGACCTCACCCCTTCGTATGTGTGGCATGAAAGGAACATAAACAGGAAGAAAAAGCCACAGGAAATTTGGCAACTGAAGTTTCTCTGCTCATAGGGTTTGGGTTTTTTTCTAATTCTATGGCTATGTCTTATGTCAGTAAGGAACATTTGCTTTCTCACTCTGTTTAGACCTTGGTTAAGAAGCATATCCAAGGTGTTATCCCTTTAGGTTATGGATTGTTTTTTGTTCTGCCTGGTAATACCAAGCTCTAAAGATTCACACCAGGGGATGCTGAAACCCAGCCACAGTGACACAGCTTCAGCCAGAACGTGTGAGGACTGTATCAATGGGAATATTGTATTGATTTAAATGGGTTTCTAGAGCTTGGCACCTGTGAATGTTGCTGCTGTCACTTGTGCATGCACTCCGTGTCAGTAATAAGACAGCCTTCAGTTGCAGGACTTGTTTCAGTCACTAGGACAAGGCTGATAATTACTATTTTGTTTTGAAGTAAGGGGGGAAAAGCTATGTGCTTTGTAGCATCTCTCAGAGCACTCTTTTTAATCCTTCACAATACCTCTTTTTCTGCTTCTTTCAGCAAAATTCTCCAATCTATGAATTTCATAGATGAGCTATTTTACTCCCAAATACTTCCAACTTTCAGCAGTGAATGAGGAACACTCCATATTTTCTCCTCCTTTTGTCCTGACTCACCTCTCCTCAGGGATTTCTTCATTCACAGACACAAACTCCATTCCCTCCTGAGTGCTGCTGATCCATGATCCTGTCAACTGAAACCCAGGCTGTACTCAGGGGCAGGACAGAGTGAAAACTGAAGCTTCCAGGTCAGTCAGTCCTGAATAATCTCTGTCTCTATCGGTCTGCCTGCACTGTGAGCTGGCAGGGAAGCAGCACAGGGAGACATCAGCACCTTTCCAAAGGGGGAAGCAGCCTGTGATGGGCATCAGCAGAGCCCACCTTCCCTGCACACTTGCTGCAGAGGATCCGTGACCCGGTGTTTGCAGGGCACCCTCACAGCTCCAACTCTTGCTCAAGAGCCCCACAGCTTGGCTGCTGCCAGAGCTTTGCTGGGCCTTCCCCCGGTGCCTTTCCCAGGGACACCTTCCTGGAGGCGGCTGTGCTGCTGCTTTTCCAGCCCACCCCTGGTCATTGCTCTATTCCTCTTGCATCTCCCGGCTGCTTCATTGCTCTTTCCAAGCACAGCTTTTTGACACAGCTTGCTGGTCTGTTTGCAAGGCCTTTCCTGGACCCCATGCCCACCAAAGCCATCCTTTCCCCACTGCCCAGCAAGTGCTGCTCCACTTTCTTCCCAGTTGCCACTCCCATTTGGATGATGCTCTAGAGCTGAATCCTGCAATGCTCCTGGCATCTCTCCAGGTACTCCTTAAAATTCCTCTATGCTAACTTAGAAAAACCCACAGCAGGTCCCTTTCTACACTGCCTGGCATCATTTCCTTGCCTCCTTTTCTGCCCCACTGGTCCTGCCTGCTGTTTCCTTTGCTTGCGAAGTCACAGAATCACACAATCATTTAGGGTGGAACAGACTTTTAAGATAATCAAGACCAATTCTTGGCTGATTACCATCTTGTCAATTAGATCACAGCACTAAACATCATGTTCAATCTTATCTCGAACAACTCCAGGGATGATGACTCCAAAGCTGAGGAGTTTGAGTTGGATGACTCCAAAGTTTGAGGCTGCAAAGTTTGGGCCTTTCCAGGGAGCTTTCCTGGAGCTTTCCTCAACTCTCTGAAACAGCACAGGTCTGGCAGCCCCTGCTGCTCAAACTCATGGCTGACAGAATCAGCTGCTCCTGGGTACATTTTGTGCCCACCTCACAGGGCTGGGCAGGACCCTCAGCTTGAGCAGGTGCCTCAAGTTGCTGTCACTCACAGCTTGCACTTCTCCTTCCCTGCCTCCTTTGCCCTCTCTTTCTGCCAAGTGCCATGAAATGCTTCCACCTGAACTCAATTAGCCCTGATGGTTTGCCTGGAGGTTTTTACTTCCAATATTTAGGGCATTCCCTTACTTTTGGGTTATGCTGGTTTAGTCTTTTTCTATTGCAGGTCATTGTTGTGTTTTAACTCTGAGGTAAGCCTGGCCCATGCCTGGCCTGGGGTCCCTCACAGTGACTGTCCTCCCTTCTTAATTTTCTTTCCTCCCTGGCTTGTTCCCCCTTGTCCTTCACCCTCAGTTTTGTAAGGCAGGCTGCTTCCTCTTTCCCCCTCTCCCTGGGACCATTTTTTGAGTATTTTTTTAGCACTTCTCTTTTTCAGACTTGCTGTGCGGCCATAGATGACAGAGGTTCAGCATCTTTAGCAGACCCTGGAGTAACCCTCTGCTTCCAGCTGCCTGTGCTGCCTGTGTGGCAGCACATTTTAGTCTAATCAACAACTGCACAAACTATTTATAATCAGCTCTCTCATTACATTCCTGAGGTCAACATCCAAGTTAAAAGACTCAGTGTGGCTGCAAAGCCTCTTTCCTCCCAGAGGTTTCCAGAGCTGCTGGTCAGCCGTTCAAGGCTGCAGTCAGAGGTGCCACTTTCTGACCTCCTGATCAGGTGTCCCACCTCACTGCTGCCCTCCTCGCTTCCCCTGGCCTCCCCCTGTCTCTCACAGAGGTGCCTTTGGGAAAAGCTGATCAAACATGCCTGTGTTGGCATGGCCCAGAGGGTGAAGTCTGCATTCCATATTCCTCCAGCCTCTGTCCTGAGGGGACACAGCCTTGCAGCACCCAGCTGGTGACAGAGATTCCATTGCTTGCCCTGCTGCTGTCCCTCCCTGCTACCCAGGATGTTGTTCTGTCACCACCACAGAGCCAGGTCACTTGGAGCAGCTAAGGCGCCTCTTGTTTTTGAGCTGCTTTCAGTATGACCCAAACCCCCAGTATTATTTTGTGACTCACTGGTCAGTGCCAGCCTTTGGGCTTCCCTACAGAAACCTGGGGTGCTGTGGGACACCAAGCCCTGTGCACCACTGGCCCTTAGAGGTGGTCTAAAGCAAGCCCCACTAGAGCAGGATGCTATCCAGGGAGGCTTACACATCACATGCAGGCATAAAATACAGGCACTAGTGAAAGGAGTGGAAGAATCTGGTTTTCCTTTTGCCTTTGGATGTGGGTTGGTCACCCTGGTGGAGGGAAGGCTCTGGAATGTCCTTACTGCAGCCATTTAATACCTGAGGGGTTCTAAAAAAGCTGAAGAAGGACTTTTTGCAAGGGCATGTATTGATAGGACACAGGAAAATGTCTTCAAATGGAAAGAGGATAAATTTAGAACAGATAATAGGAAGAAATTCCCAACTACCCAGAGAAGTTGTGGATGTGCCATCCCTGGAAGAGTTCAAGGCCAGGTTGGATGGATCTTTGAGCAATGCAGTGTTGGGGAAGCTGCCCAGGCCTGTGGCAGGGGGCGTTGAAGTTAGACAGTCCCTAAGGTCCCCTCCAAGCCCAAACATTCTGTCAGTCTGTGCTTTCACCCAGCAGCATTTCAGCAAGCAGGAGATACCAAACACAGGGCTGAGCTCCTGCTGTGCTGCTGGAGACTCAGAAAAGCTGGATTTGTCTTCTGATGCTTCTCCCATCTTCCACAGGTCTCAGGAGACAATTTTATCACAACAGTGCAGGCATTCTTGTATAGAACACATCCTGGGAAAGAAAAGGTTAACCAAGAATTATGGACTCTTGGCCTTAAAGGTCAAGCCTGAAGAGCAGTGAGATCAAAGCCCACTTGGGGTTTTTTATAGGCTTCCTGAGGTCTTAATAACAGGCAGGCTGAATGAAGAAAGCAACACCTGTGGGGTCACCAGTTGCAATGGGACCACATGGCAGGTGGGGAAGCCACAGCCTCCTGAGTGCATGCCCAGGCTCAGGAACTCCTGCAGCCACAGCATCCCCATCACCTAAAGGTCATCCCTCATCCAGAAAGCTCATAGACCCAGCTGAGGTGAGGTAGGAGTGTGCTGGGCACTGGGAGCCAGCTGAGGATGAGGAGGCAAAGAAGAGTGGAGAGACTCAGCAGGAAAAGCACTCAATGCAGAGAAGGTTACTCCTGCCTTCAACCAGCTGCTTGCATTGCATCATGCAGGAGAGGTGTGGGCTGTGCATTTGAGGAAGTGGCTTGTAGCTGAATGGAATGAAAGGGAACACAAAGTGTTCTTGTGTTCAGTATCAGAAATAGAAAGAGGAAATGCTTGCGTCTGTTGAGAAGGATTTTGCAAATTTAAATCACCCTGTTAGTGTTTACTATTAATCATGTTTTTATGCAGATGTTGGTAAATTGCACAGTGATGGCTCTTTCCACTACTCTTTGTAATGTCTTGTGGTTAAATAAAGAAAACCAACAATTTTTAATGGTCATGGAGTACTGTGGTTGGTACATCTTTGCATCAGATACTCCCAAACCACTCACACAATATTACTACTGCTTTATGCTTATTCTGGAGAACCTGTTACTGGTCATCCTTCAGAGATCATGAGACAGACTTGCAAGGTACCTTTCTGTATACCTTTTGAAACCAGGGGGACCTATTAGATCATCCAGGTTGGTCTTCTAACACCCCATCCTATGGAATTTCATCAGGTAAGTCCCTGTAAAGATCACCATGTTCAACTAGGGAGAAATATTCTGGTCTCGTGCTCAGAAGCAAAGGTAGAGCATCATTGCCAGTCCTTTGACAGTGGGGGCAGCACTGGTGAGTTATTTTACCTGATGTCAAATCTTGCCTGCAAACATTAAGCAAAATCACTTTTGGAAAATGACTGCTCTGCGTTTTGTTTTCTGTTGAGACCCTTTAATTACATAACCATCTTCATGACAGAACATCTTGGTCCCTAGGAAGAAAAGAACATTGCTTCATTTGTTAGGAGAAGACAAGTCCTAAGTTTTTGGTTTGTGATTATCCAGGAAAATTTGAACTTCAGAATTTGTTTCAAAGACATAAAATTAAAATTAAGAGCTTACAAGGTTTTGTCCTCTCTGTTTCCACTAATTGTCATGATGGAAGCAAAGCAAGCTATTGCACCAGCCTTTTTTGAAGACCATCACCACAGATACAGCAGAAACCTGTTTTGGGGGTGTGCTGTGGATTTTTGAATTGAATGTAAGAGGACTATCAGTGGTATGACAGGGATCTGCAAGGGGACATGCTCCATAGTTGGAAGCATTCTCTGTGTAGGTCTAGGACAGCACAGACAACCCTTTTTGCCCCCAAATCAGCCAATTCTTGTTTACTCTGACATGCAAAAAGACCGTGTGGCTTTCTTGGGAACAGCAATACAATGTTCTCCCATACTTCGGGATGCAGGTCCCAGGATGTGATAAACACACCAGCTGACAGCAACCAACCAGTGACAGCTGTGAAAGCATTGCTTCATTCAGCAGGCTTTGGATTTCATTTTGCATGACTCATTGATGTGGGCTCTGGAGATTATTGTGCTATC
This sequence comes from Zonotrichia albicollis, assembly GCF_047830755.1. Taxonomy (NCBI): domain Eukaryota; kingdom Metazoa; phylum Chordata; class Aves; order Passeriformes; family Passerellidae; genus Zonotrichia; species Zonotrichia albicollis. The sequence continues at coordinate 37,846,950 of NC_133823.1, forward strand.
TGCAGTGACACCCGGTGGTGATGAAGCAGTAGTTTGTTTACCTCTGGTCCCGGTCCCTCAGAAAGGCAGGGTTCTGTGACTGTTCTGCTGCCTGCAATCAAGAGCAGGAGGAAATACACAGCTGAATGGTTGTTTTTCCTGGTAATGAGTACCATTCCTTACAGAATATGAGGTGACAAGTCTTAATTTAGCTGTTATTATTCATACTGCTAATATTTCTAATCACTAGACGTGATTTCATTTGCATACTGCCTGGCTTTAGCAAAAAATAACTGACACGCATGTGATTGCATTGTAATCCAGTGAATGTATAGTAATGCAATTTAAAATTCAAGGAGAAACCATAGAAACTTCCAAGAGCAATGCATCAAGCACAGAAGGAGACCCAGTACATGTTAACAACATCATAGAAACAAAGAGTGATTTGTGTTGGAAGGCACCTTTAAAGGCCATCCTGTCCACCCTCCTGCAGCAAGCAGGGATACACTAGACCAGGTTGCTCAGATCCTGTCCAACCCGACCTTCAGCATTTCCAGGGATGGGACATTTACTGGGCAACCTGTTCCTGTGCTTCACCACCCTCATCATAAAATAACTTCTTCCTCAAATTTAATTTGAATCTACCCTCTTTTTGTTTAAAACCATAATCCCTTGTCCTGTTCCAACAGGCCCTGCTAAAAACTGTCCCTACCCCCCTTCAGATACTGACATGCTGCTCTAAGGTCTCCCTGGAGCCATCTTTTCCCTAGACTGAGCAGCCCCAAATTTGTATTTTAAGTAAGTTCCATGGGTTTTCTTATGGAGCAGAGCACTAAAAGTGTGGATTTTGTTCTCAAGGAAAGACTGTTTCCATGGGGCTTACCAGCATTAGAGTCTGACTCGCCTTCTTTTCTTTTAACAAACTCATATTTGAAATGGGTACTCTCAGGGACTGTCAGAGGAAGAAGGCAGACGGACTGCATTCAAAATAAGGATTTGCTGAGCCAAGGGAGTATTTGACCTGCTGTAAACCAGGCAGCATGAGTTGCCTCCCCAGTTTACGCCTGAGTCTTTACTTTCTTCCTCCTTCCATTGCTTAACATTAAAAGTGCTTATTCAGAAAAGAAATTGGTGCTGGTCTTATTGGTTTGGGTTTTTGTTTGTTTTGTTTTACTAGAAAACAGTCTAAGTTCTTAGGTATCTCATATGCCATCTTTTTTAAACTCTTAACTAATTTTTGAAAAGTTTGTGGCTCTGTTGGCTTTTCAAGTCAGCAAAATACTAATGTCAGAATTCTTAAAAGCCTTCTGGACATGATTTAACTGGACTTTACAATCCAGATAGTCACAGACCTTCAGGTGGAAACAGTTGTTCACTTTCCAGCTCAGCTTAGAAACTGCAGCCATGGCTGGCATGAAAGGGCTCCCTCGTGGACGTGAACTGCTCCCACCTGGGTGGTACATTCACTTTCATGGAAGTGTTTTCACCCAGCCTTTCACCTGACTTGGCTTGGCAAGGAGGCAGTGAGCTACTGAGCTCAAGGATAACTAGGAAAATGTGATCTACTAAGAAGGTTGAATTTGGGTAGGAGGCAGTTAGATGAATTATTACAAATAAGGTGTTTAGGAAAGACATGAGAAAAATAGGAGAGACAAGTAAGATGTGAGAAAAAATGATGTTATCACCTCTCCCTCTGCCTTCTCCAACAGGCTCTGTCTCTACAAGCAAGTCCTACAGACTGGAACATCATCCCTCAGAAGTAGCTAGGTGCCTCCTTAGCACTGTGAAGGACTCTACTGTCTTGGAGTGAAACGTGGCTCTTGTCCTAAAAGGACTTCATGGGAATACCTCATTTCCCAAGCCCTACCTCTGCTAAATGATTGGTGCTTAGAGTATAGAAATTCATCAGAAAATAAACTCCCCTGCTTCCCAACTAGTCCTCAGAGAAGCTGGATGGGGCTAATCAAATTTCTGATTATAACCAACTCAGCACTGTAAGTCTGGCCATGTTCAGTAAGATCTCAGATGCACAATGTGGGCTATGCTCCAAGTCTGGTCTCACATGTGCAAGTCTGCACATTAACAAATAGTGCAGGTCACTGGAGCAACAGGCAATCTAACAGATTCTTGTTGGATTGCCAGTGATAAATTCACTAGACCTACATGATCTGAGAGCACAGCACTATGCAGAGGGTTTCCAGGCATGCTCTGGTACAGGTGGAAATCTCACTGGAGATGTCCCTGCTTTAGGAGGAGACAGGAGCAAGCCCATCACCTTGTCTGCATGGTAGTCACATTCCCATCCTCTGCCATAGAAGATTTCAAATACTTTCTGGAGAAGTGAAAGTGAGACTGTAGTCAAGTATCCTGTTATTGTCATCATGAACACTGGGGTGGCCCAGCCACTTTTATACATAAGAGGGATATGGAGAGAGTTACAGAGGGAGAAACTACAGAGACTGTGGGTCATGCCCAGGGTAGAGCAGGCCGTGTCACTCTCTCTTCCATGTGGCCAGCTGCAGAGCTAAGGTGAGATCAATGAGAGCCCCTGCCCCCACCACCAGGCCAGCATGCCCACTGTAATCCCTCCAGCACCAAATCTCATGGCATACCTCAGGAAATCCCTTTTCCACATATGCCTCAGTGTATCTCATGGCTGCAGGCCTCATTCCTCCAACTGGCTACTCATTGTAGCCTAGCCTAGGTTTTGCTTGGCTCTGTTTTAAGGACCATTGGAGAAGCTGTACAGTAATTTTCCTTTAAAGGACCAAGACAAATTCAGACCAAAACTTATTAAATCTAAGGGAAGAGCAAACTCTGTGACAGGAGATTTTTAATAGCAAAACAACTAATAACTCAAGGAATATCCCTCTGCCACATTACTCTGAAGAAGATTAAGAGAAGTCCTGTTAGTTATTTACAACATAAAACCTTGCAAATGCTTGTTGTAATTCATAACCTATGAGAAGGCCTATTTAATTTTGTAACAGGAGCATGGGCAAGAATCTGCCCAGAAGTGAAATTTCAAGGAATTAAAATAGACCTACCCTCTCTCAGAGAACACTTCTGTAAGAGAGAGACAGAATTGCTCCTATCCAGCTGGCAGTCATCAAGAAACTCATCTACAATGTTTAAAATTGCCTCCCCTGCATCCCTTTTGAACCTGCATTTCCCATGTCTCAGTCACTACCATCTGGCTATACAATGCTTTAAAGGGGATTCTTTTCAATTTCAGGTGGTAAGGCCAATGGGGGAGAAAAAGGACAATAGTAATTTGAGGAAAGGAAAGAATTAAAGTTAAAACTAATCTGCAAAAGCTACCAAATCCTAAACAAATAACACACATAGAAAAGCATGATACAATCCAGGAAACAGTATTTAATTAAAAAAAAACACATACAAAATGACTCTTGCAGTGGACATCAATTTTCCAGCATTGTTTTTGCTACAGAATTTTAAAAGGGTTTCAAGTCTTGTTTCGCAAGCACCTATAATAATTCCATATTCTGTCTTCCACTGATCTTAAAAAGACTGCTGCAAGTTGAAATACCAGCAAAAATGTTTTGCAATTTTGTAAAAGTCTGTCTCTCAAAATTCAGAGTCAAGATATAAATTTACTATTTGTTAACACATGGAATTACCTTTACGAAGTGGAATTTCTCCAGTACCACAAATCTAGGTTTTCACACAGATTACATGTGACATACACAGAGCCAACCCATTCTCATTTAAGGCTAACTAGAGGAAAGCAGACTGCTCAGAATGCAGACTTCCTTTTGCACTAGTTCTTATAGCTCCAAATATGCCCCAACAGCTCACCCTTAGGGAGCTGCAGAAAAAGACATTTTGGAAGACTGCTCCCTTGGGCACTCAGCTTCAAGGTCAGAATACAAAATTTATTTTGAAACAGCTTCCATGCTGATATAATTGTTTTATCTAATATTCCATACACAAAGTTAGTAAATTATCACAAATTATCAGGAAAAACTGACTGTACTTCTAGACATGCTTCGTAATTGTATGCAAAAATATGAAATGGCTGTTTTCCACAGTTTATGCCCAAAAGTGTAAAAATAGTTTAGGTTATAAACTAACCCAAACTTTAAGAACTTGAGTTAAGAAGAAATGTGTGATGACACTACCATCATATTACCAGCAATGACATTCTGAATCTTCTTGGTAAGATTTGAAACCAAACTATTTACAAGAGCTGTTTATTTTCTGTGTCCCTTCGGCAAAGTGAAATGTAGCACCAAATCGCTCCAATAAATGATCTGATCTTTCTTCAGTCTCCCTTTCCTCATTTTCTGCAATACTCAGAGCACTACTTTTAAATCTGCTTCAGCTACTTAATGCAAGCTAAAGAGCTTTGCATTTCTACACGGCCACAGATACTATGTTTTATCTCTAACAACAGACATATCTAACTTTGAGACACTTCACTGTGCCAAACACAGTAGTGAACAGTTATTCAGATTTAAAAGTGGTATTTTGTACTAATATTGCATACAAAATGCAGATAAATAGCATGAACTGAAAAAATATTTTAGGAAGGGAAATAAAATTCTTTGGTGAGCATAGAGACAATACATGGAATCTGTTTCTTTGCATTAAAATCCTGTAGAGTTGAGCAGGACTCATACTCTGCCACTTTGCGATTGACACGAGTTAAAATCTGCATGAGTTCAAGTTTCCCTGCATGTTTCTTCAGCATTTCACACAGTGACTGAATAAACCACGAGCCTTGAACTGCATTCCTCCAGGAGTAATAGCCTGTGGAAGAGAGCAATGTCAAAGTGATGAGAGGGAGCAGCCTTTCATACAGGACAGGTCAGCAATTAGGAGAACAGTGCATTGTTTCCAATGGCAACCAATATTTTAAATAACACAAAACCACCAACCAACAACATTTAGACTTTATAATCTCCACAGATTCCAATTGAATTTTTTTCCTAATCCTGTCATCTTTTATAATCTAAGAAAACCTTATGTAGGAAGAAAATCAAAAGTCAGGAAAGTTACCTTCTGCTGCAGCAATCTTAGTCATTAATCACTTACTACTTTTCATGGGGTACACAAATACAAAGAGGTGACAGTACAGATGGAAAATGGGTTTCAGTGTCATTAATTTCACAAATGCGTGCAGAATTAAGGACTGAACCTACCTCTGCTAAGTGGAAATAGGACATATGAAGGGCTCTGCCACTACCAATTTTGCTTAAGGATGCAATACAAATACCGTCAATAGACAAGCAATACGCTGGTACTTATCATCCACTTCTGCACATCTGATTATTTTGTTCTCTGAGAATAACATCTTTTCCTCTTGCTGTAAATTGTTTGCACAACTCCAATTAACTGAATTTCCAGCAGACGAACATTTGAGGGTTTGCTAGTGAGAATGATATATTCAGGGTTTGGTAAGGGTTTTGTAGGAACTGAGAATAGTAAGTACTTCAACAAGAAATCAAGTCAAACTAAAAAAGTGATTGAGGGAAGTAAATATTTATTTCCATGAAGGACTGTATTTGGTCTGGCTGAGGAGGAAGAGTTCATTTTCCTACAGCAGCTCTCACAGTGCTGTGCTCTGCACTGGCAGCTGGAAACGTGCTGATATCACCCCAGTGCCTTGGGGCGTGATCAGCACATTTGGGAGCAGCGCCCTCGAGGGGCTGGGACTGGGCAAGAGCCTGTGAGGGGACACAATAGGACAGCTGACCCAGAGTGACCAAAGGGCATTGCACACAAGTGAATTCACCCACTGGCTGGGTGCCACTCCAAGCTGTAATTCACAGCATGAGTACAGGCCGACATGGACACAGTGCCTCACCTGGAGCTGTAGAGTAGGCATACAGGAAGTCTGCCTCTACAGGTATTTTCTGACACATCGTTTCTTCTGATCCACTGTCTGTCTCAATACCAGCATCTAATTCTGTCCCTCTACAAGCCTATTTGGTAGAAAGAAGAACGGAAAAAAATGTTAAAATAGAAAAGTAAAATCATGTTAAAACAGAAAAGTTAAGGCAGCGATCATTATAAAAACAATGATATTCTGTGTCTTAAAAATTATATCATGATTAAAAACTGCAAAAATAACAAGAATTTGTCACACTTTCATTAGACAGACTCAGAAGATAACTAGTAACATTTATTTAAATCAACTACACAATTTGAGTATTCATTCAAAAGTGCACTCAGAAACTCATTAAAATATTACCTAATATTTTATTTAATACATAGAATTAACACAGTGCCAGCTGTTATAAATACAGCCTACCTAACAGGGAAAATCATGCCACTTTAGATCTGAAGAGAATCATACTCTGAAAGTAATTACATTCAAATCTATTTTAGAAAAGATGAACTTTTTGCACTAATAATTAGTGGGAAATGGTATTTTTTTAAACTATCTGGCTGATTTGATCATCATTGTTCAGCTGTACATCACCTGAATGAAAAAGAGCTTGGGTTTTCCTGCTAAGCTTCTGCACCTGTCACCTCTGAAAAGGCTTGTTAGTGCTTTCAGTTCAAGAGGCCCATCTGTACCATAGATCAATCCTTCATCACCATGGCTCAGCAAGACACAAACAAAACTGCTTCGCTCGCTGTGATCTTCTTCAGAAACTTGAAAGAAAAAAGAGAATTATCTTAACTTCCTGTACTCCGTAAAAATTTGGAGCATTTGATCCTTCCTAGGTCACAGAAGTTTTTAAGAACTAATTAGCATGTTTAGAAACCTCCAAAGAGTTTTTATTTCTGAATACAAGAAGCCTGCCTACTTTACTTCAGGACGTTGGGCACAGGTAACCCCAAATTAAGGGCCAACCCTCCCCATTGCAAGACATGGCCACAGAGCTAGGCCAGGAATAGTCAGGAGACAAAAAGGGTATTCCCACAGTGTCTCCAAGTTGGAATGATAAGCTCATTCATGCTATAATGGTCAGCCTTGTGATCTGGGATTGGACTGATGGAACACCCTGGGTTTTGGGAAAGAAAGGAGAAGTCCTTCCTCTCTTTCCAACTGGGGACGCTTCAACTACTTGGATTACATGGGAACTAAATGTAGCATGACCATGGCTGTTGCTGCTCCTGCAGGTTCTAGCACTACACTTCTCTCTCACTTTTTACCTGTGATGAGGTCTAGAAAGATCTCTGAATACTCTTAATTTTGTACTTACAGTGATTTAAGCTTGATATAAAGTGTTTGTAGTTTTATGCTTTTTTTTATGTTGTGGTATACAAATAGCATAGGATCTATATTCTCCAATGTCTTTTGTTGCCTGACATTGTGGGAAATGTACTTGAGGACCAAGATGACTTTTTCAAATTTATGAAAAGATAAAAACAAGGTTAAAAGAAAGGATCCAAAAGAAATTATGAGTGGTAACTCAAAAAGATGCAAGAGTTTGTAGATGAAAAATAAAAACAGTCCCTAAGTCTGAAGTCTTACTGTTTTGTGCTTAACAAAACACTAAATTTCTGTTCTGGAAGAAATTAATTGTTTCAACTTTACTCAAGTGATGTACACTCAGGCATTTCTACAATTATGGACAATCACTGCATTTAGAAGAGTCACATTTTCAGCTACTTTCAACAGACCAGCTACAACAATACTAATGAATTAACCATGTCTGGGAACATTTTCTGGCATAATTATTAACTGGCACTAAAGACCTACATCTATGTTATCAAACACGTTCATTAAAAAACAAACAAACAAGAAAATCCCAAACAAAACCCAAGACCAGGATCACTGCAGGCTAACTGCTGTTGGGAATAATCACTGGAACACTTTCAGTGTTTCAGTATGACCTGGAACAGTGTGGGAGAGCACTAGTGGGCATGAGGCCCAGCCATGGCAGAGAACCTTGCACCAGTTAACTGGCATGGCCTGTGTCCCAGGGCACTGATACCATTTAATGTACGGGTCTAGATGCAGCCAAGTCCAAAGCCAGCAGGACTGACACAGCAGTATAAAGCTCTCACTTGAAAGAAGGGTGTTTTGTTTCACAAGGTAAGCAAAATGGGTGTTTATCCAAAAGAAAATTCAGTCTACACACCTGCAGTTCTGGTCCCTCAATCAGAACCCCTCCTTGGGCCACACCATTAAGCAATAAACACAGAACCCCTCCACCCAATCTAGCAGCTTTCTGTACAACTCACAGAGCTTCAGTGATCCCAGGATCAGAATATAAATCAGTCTGCATTTAAGTTTCAGCCTTTTTTCCATCCTTCTTTAGAAGATGAGAAAGGATACGGATACAACAGTCATGGCACAAAGGATGGAGAAACAGCTAAGATGAATAAACACAGAAACTATGATGTACATGTCATCCTTAGCAATAAATCACCAGAAGGTGTGAAAAAGCATCTAAAAGAACCCAGAAAGAAGAGATGTGAGGGCAAGAGATGTATTTGGAAACAGTAGTTGACTTAATGTACACACAACATATAATAACTTACTCTTTTTCAATAGTTTAAAAATGTTCCCACATGAAAGATCATTGTTGATCTTTACTTTGTATTTCAAATTCATAAAAACTTCTCTGATACTTGCAGCATCTGCATCTGTACCTGAACGGGACGACATCCCTGTACACAAGAGAAATGTGTTATTTTTTCATATTATATACATGGCATGGCCTGATTGAGCCAAATTACTTTTCTTGTTTATAGCTGTATCAGTCTGAAATATTCCATTATTCCAGATTCACTCTAGCAGAGACAACATTGCACTGTTACATGGGCATATCATCTCCCACCCTCTGTACCTATTGTAGATTTATCTGCATCTTATTTTTATATCTACTCCCCTATTTAAGGACATAAGAATTTCATTTACAAAAGGTAAGAGAGACTTGTACTGCAGATCAGTTTTCCTCCTCATTACTGCTACACCCTAATGCGTTCCCTTTATGCATATTTGGGAGAATGGACTGAAATAAATCACACCCATGACTTAATTTTAGAGTGCAATCAAAACTGGTCTGCATATTTAATTTTGAAGAGTAACGCACGGCACAAATTTATCTAAATTAAGGAAAAAAGTAAAGAAAAACTTGTGAGTGGTACTGGTATGTGGCTGGAAGTTCTTATTGTTGATTATTACACATTCCCCCATCTCTGGATAATCCATTCTGTAACTGTAGTCTGGCAGAATTCCAGAGTCCATAGACTTGCTAGCAGGTAGGCTCTTTCTGCATAGAAACCAGACAAAATGTAGGTGTTAATTTCTGATCTCTCTCTTCAAAATAATGATAACAATAGGCTATTTTAGCAACCCCAATGGAACTGGTGAGGTTGCATTTGTAGCAACCTTCTGTGGAACTTGCAACAAGTTTGAAATTAAAAGAATCAAGGAAGAACTGTGTTTAAAATTGTAATGCCTCTGTGCAGGAGAATATGAAAACTATGAAAACTTAGTTTAAGGATGCCAATTACTGTATCAACAAGAAATCAGTTGGGCTTTTTTACTATCATCTTTTGAAATCTATGTACCTAGAGGAAAGGTTGGCTCTGAGAAAGGAAATCTGTTCTGAATTCTAAACAAAAGTTATTATCATTGAGTTTCCACATTCAAAATCTAAAGAGATGTGGCAGACGTGTGCTCCTTTCTGCTTAAGCAATAGCTGCCAGCGTGATGGCTACACCTGGATGAAGCTGACTTTGGGAGACAGCCAACACAATGGCTGAGAGCCATAAGTCTTCCTCAACATCTAGGGGCTAGCTGAGCATGCAGCATCCCAAAACATGGCTCACATGCAAGTAAGTCACTTGTCCTCCTCCACACACAGCAGAGTCACATCTCCCTAGAGCAGAGATGCCTCTCTCAGTTACTCCTCGAGCCTGAGACACCCTTGCCACAACAGCTTCTTGGTAAGTAGTTGGTAGCATGCTAAACTTTAAAATCTTAGCTCAGTGATATCAAGGATTGATTGTGCATATATTATCCCTTAGACATAAGCTGCTGAGCAGACGTCAACTGAAGACTTAAACCAAAAGTACCTCACTTACCCTTTAAAACCTGGAATAGATTTTGCATCTGCCTGATCTTCCCCCAGATGTGGTCCATCTCCCATTTCTGTCATTATTGCTTTCAATTATCAGCTTGAAAATGCAAGAAAATAGAAGTATTATGAGAGTTCACAGAATAACTTTAGCCTAGGATATTAGTAGGCAAAAAAAAAAAGCTTTCTGAGTAATCTCTACACATTTCATATTTGAAAGAAAAACATTATTGCCTTCTAAAGGAGCTCTGGGAAAAAGTCTGCAGATCCCTATGACCAAATCTTTCAAAAAATCTACAAAAAGCAAGGTAAGAGAGAAACAAATCAAAAACAAGCCTTAAAACATTGTAATGTCCCCAGATGCATTAGAAATTAAGAACCAAAAATCAAGCAATACAAGTTATTAGATATGTGCAAAGACTAACACAGATTAGAAATTAGGTCATAGTAGTTTGAGAAATGAGTAATTTCTCTGCATTCCATTTCAAATGAAACATCACTGCATCCCTTTCTAACTGATGTATGTGAAGGCAATTGCAATGGTAGTAAAATAAAACCACGACAATATAACTTAAATCATTTGATGGAATGACCTCTATGCTGTGGGCTATTTACTTTTATCAGAATACAGGCCAATAAATTATAATGGATACCAAATCAGAAATCAATTTAAAGCATTAAACCTCCTCCATGGTTACTTTGTGTATACTCAAGGAACATACTACCAAAAGTTACCTTAGACTCAAGTGTCAGAAAACAATTATGCATCAAATTTAAACCACCAGATAGGACAGAGTAATAATTGCTTAGTAGTGTCAAGACCTCACAAAGGTCAAACAAGGCATTACAAGGCAAGAATTTTAAAAAAACTTACTTCAGCAGATATATTTATGGTGAATAAGAAGGTATGAGTAACCAGACCAAGTAGCAAGATTTGCTGGTCAGATATGATGAAGATTCTTATTTAAGGTTTAAGTTCTTTGGGGCAAACTATACTTGCCACCTTACATAATGATATTATTATTATTATTATATTAAGTCTCAACTTTGTATCTGTACTCTTGTTAGTACAACACAAACACCCCTTTCTGTGGCAACAATTACTGATGCACCAGAAGCAGCAATTTGGTTAGGTATAATCTGCATTCTTAACCTGTTTCTAGGAAGACATTTACTTACATTTTTAGTGGCTTCAAAAGATCTTCTGTGTTGCTCTGAATATTATTTCAGAACACTGATGTAATTCAGTCTTCTTCACCACCAAATTATTCCAGACTTGACAACTGTATTATGTAATGCAAGAAACAGGAAATTTCCTGAAAATCAAGTGACCAAAATACAAAATAAGCTTCGTATTTTAGAAATATAATGTCTGAAATACACTTTATCATTATATTTTAGATATTTATTTTAAAGACAGTATCATAGGGTAGGAACTAAATCTACAATGCTGAACTAGACTGCCTAGCTTCTTGATCTGGATTCATCCATCCTAACTTCAAAGTCTAATTCATTATAAGTACCCTGTGGGAAGAAAAAGGCAAGAAACTCCAAAAGGCAATTCAAATATTTATGACCTGTGCCATGACAGAGATCCAACCCTATGCCCTAGAGAGCAGGGCACATTAGCACTGCCAGCGAAGTCTAGTCTACAGTGACAACTGGTGTGTGCACCCAGCTCTAACTGAAGGGCAGAGCTTCTGATCCCCAGCAATTGAAAAGAACACCTCTCATTGACAAGGATGCTTTAAAGTTCTGCTCCCGCACAGCCCAGCTTCAGGAGTTTCTATGACTTTTTCAACCATCCCTACTACAATATCCTTTGGTTTGGGTCTCAGCTTTCCTGAGCTCTCTGCCTCAGCAGAGTTTGTAGGAAAACATCCAAGCAGACTGACCCACCATTCTGATGCCACTCATACTCTTCCTTGCCCTGGAGAAGAACTGGGTGCATGAGCACAGCCCACATCCTTCAATGTGGCTGGGATTAATAAGAGATAGGGAAATTATTAACTTCCTTCATCTGTCCTTTGGCTAACAACAGCAATAAACAGCCAAACCAAATAAAAAAGCACAGCATCATGTGGCAACTCTATCATCAAAACCAGCTAGCAGGTGCACAGACAGCAGTGCAGCCATGTCAGCACAGAAATCAACTTCTGCTCAACCCCAGCTGCTGACCCCAGGTGCCTGGCACTGTCAAGTTCTGCAGTGCCACGGCTGCAAGTCCATGAAGGAGAGAGGGTGAGCTAGTAAACATGTGCCTCCATAAGCTGTGGCCAGCTCCTGTTTATCACAGGAACCACACAGCAAGAGCCCCTTAAAGACTCAGCCAAAGCACAGGGAAGGCCAACACACTCTGGCCAACAGATGAGCCCTTGGAATCTGGAGGGAGGCTGAGTGGTTATTGGGCTCTCCTGCACTCACATCAACCAAACTGTGAACAGCAGCAGCCTTAACTAAGCAAACTGCAGAACCCTGACAGCACTGAATGCTTCTCACAACATAAATGCTAAGGCAGGATGCAAACACTAAGAGAGATATTCAACATTTAAGTGACCTTAAAATAAGACTTATGTCTTTGACACTTTAGTGACCTTAAATTTTAAAGCTCTCAAACTGCTGTCCTTGATCCAGCACCAAAGAAACAAAGAAATTGGAAGTAGCTAGCAAAACCTACAATTACAACAAACTATATTAGTTTCTTTTTGAAAAATTTAAAACACAACTTGCAATACTGTATCGTAAAAATATTTCTTACTAAGGCCTCTGGGAGCCTACTTCACAGCCTACACTTTCAATTGTTCAGTGAAGTGTTAGAGCTTCCAGCACTCTGCTTCATCACAACTGCAGCTTGTCTGAGAGACTTTACAGAAGCAATAGGGATTGTCCAGAAAAACTGCTTATAACATGTTGAGTACTTGAAACGCACATGGCTTATCTTCAGAACAGAATCTGTAACTCTCTTTTAATATCCACCAATTCCTGAGCACCCTCAGGCACCAGGTCACCTGCGCTCTTTAAAGAGCAGAAGACACCCACAAAGACATTTCTCTTTTGTTGCTCGGCACTCAAATCCGTGTTTGAGCCAGCAGGGTGCTCTGTGCTCTAAAGCACCGGTCAGGGTAACAGCAATGCTCTCAGGAGGATGGTGCTGATTCTGACAGGCCACGAAGAATTGCCTCATCCTGCTTTAGCTAATGCAGTGATGCCATGCATCTCCCTGCGGAGCATGATCTCATCCTGGTGGGGGGAAGAAATCACGGCAGTGCTTTAAAAATTTATTACAGATTTTTATTCTGCTCTTTGATATTATTTTCTCTGAAAGCTTAGATAAAATGAGGTTTCAACTGTAAGGAAATATAAAAAAACAAGTTCTTGAAAAGAACAACAGCATTTTTATAATCTAGCAAAATATATTCTGTAGATTTTAAGAAGCTTATTTTATAGTATTGTATCTGAAAAAAAACACAATTAAAAAAACCCAAAAACCATGAGACAGAGACAGCAAATATAAAGGTGATGCTACAATGATCTTTACATATACCAAGTAGTAAGAAATAAAGTGGCTCTGAAAGGTCCAAAGCTATGTAAGCTACCAAAAATGACCAATGTCTCTCTGTACAGCAATAATGGCAAAAATATTTTCCCCGACATAAATGCAGTTGTTTTAATGCTTTTCTTTTGATAAGAGAAAGCCATAAATAAAACAACTTTTTACTCCATTCCAGTCTGGATTTACTTATTCTGCCTGGATCTAAGGAGAATAAATTCATATCATCATGTGTCACCACTGCCATAAGAACCACCAGGTTTCTTTTTAAAGCAACAGTTATTGGAAACGAGGTTCAATTCTCATCAACAGAAATGAATGGTATAGTGCCAAAAATAATACCAAAGCTTCTGAGATGGGAGAAAGCAAATAATTAAACTGTCTTTAGTTACCAACTGGATCCTGAAATATGCAAACCACAGGAGACAACACATATTTAGTAGCTATCTACTGCTACAAAGCAATGAGTACAGCACTATTAAAACACATGTTCAAAACAGACATCAGCAATGTAAAACAGCTCCCTAAAGATAGGAAAAGAGCAGTTTCCTACATCACATGACTGCAAAAGAAAATGTCAAGCATTCAAAGAAGTATTTTTTGTACATGAATGCATACAAGACATATGATGCTAATGCAGACATGCACATTAAAAATTTTCCCCTCTACAATGTATAACGCTAAACAACAATTATCTGACTAATAAGAGAAGGAAAATATAGATACAGACTACATGAAAAAACGAAAAACACTTGAAATACACCATTACATTTTCTGTGTGACACTATCCCCCTACTAAATACTGCTACCACAGACGGAAGGAGGCTGAGACTGCTCTTCCCATTGCTTCTGGCCTGGATGCAGCTGCTGGAAAGCCCTGACACTGGGCCAGCATTCTGATCTTCCAAAACCCAGCATGAAGCTGTAAAATCAGCTGAATTACTCTGAGTGTAGCTGGGACCCTTGAGTTATTAATTCACCTGTAGCTATTAGTCACATCACTACCGCTATAAGCAATAGCCACATCGTGTTCCTTAGCACGAAGGGCACGGTGTGCTAGTTCTAAACCTACCCCACCTGGCAAGCAGACACCTGAAAGAAGAACTGTGAGTTACAGGGTAAAGGACTACAGATGGCCAGCCCGATCCTCCAGCCCAGAGGGAACAGACAGGACACAGCCCGCCTTTTCCATGCTATCAAAAGTCAGCCACAGCGCCTGCCAAGGCCCCAAGCACGCTTTCCGTCAGGGCAGACGGGGTTTAACACGCTTTGTTCTGGAAGACCCAAATACAGCTCCCGACCCCGTGTTTCCGGTCAATGGGGTCACCAGAGAGCAGTTCGGAATTACAGCGCCTTGCTTTGTTTTCCTTCTTTCTGCCCTCTGTTTCAACAGCTTCTCCACAGAGACAGGCTGAAAAGGCACAAGCTAGCTACCGTAAGGGTCTGCAAAGCTAACACCTGAGCCATGGCTCTGCCCCCAGGCAGGGGAAGCGGCGGGCGCTGGGCTGGCGCCGGGCCACTCTCTCCTGCCTGGCCCGCGGGCAAGGCCGGGGCTCACCCTCATCCGCCCCCGGCACCGACCGAGAGACCGACCGACCGACCGACGGAGCGCCGGGCCTGCGGGAGCCCCGCGGGCAGCCGGGGGAGCGGCGCTCTCAGCCAGGCCCGCCCCGGGCGAGACGCTGCTCCCCTCCTGCTCCCCTCAGCCGACTTGCTCCGGGAGAGACGCGAACGGCCACGCGGACCTGGAGAGCCACAGCCTGGCCCACCCCCCCGCTTTGTTCAGCCCCACCGCCGCACCCACATCCCGGCCCCGGCCCGCACCCCAGCATCGCCACCACCCACCAGCTTCGCCGCCTACTCGCTGCGCTCCGACCACGTTTTCCCGAGCCTGGCTTAGCTGAGCGCTGCTCGGCGCGGAAAAAGCCCCGCCGCCGCCGCCCGGCCCGCCCGGCGCCCCCTGGCCCCGCCCCGCGCAGGGCGGGCAGCCCGCTCCATGGCGGCGGGCCGCGGGCGGCGGCGGTGAGTCCGTGCCGGCGGGAGCGGCGCGGGTGAGGCGGGCCCGGCCTCTGGGCCCTCTCGGCGCGGAGAGAGGCGTGCGAGGCCCGGCTGAGGAGGAACGGGGTGGCTGCTCTCCTCTCTCCTGCTGTCCCGGAGCTCGCCGGGCCGGGCCCTATGGCGGAACACTGAGCCGCCGCGCCCTGCGGGCTCTGGGCGCTGAGCTGGGTAGGGCTGTCCTTGCTGTTCCTGGGTGTGAACGGTGTAACCCAAACCTTGCCAGGTTTGCGCTGCTGCTTGAGTTCCTCTGCCTGCTGAAATAAATGTGCCGTTCTGGTACATTTACACTGTGTTTGTGCGGCCTCATGTTAAATGCAGTGTGCAGCTTTGAGCACAGTGAGGATGGTGAAGGGCTTTGGGGGGAAGGAAGCCATATGAATAGCAGCTGAGGTCACTTGGTCTGTTCACTCTGGGAAGATAAACAGACCAAGATGAAAAGAGGCTAAGGGGAGATCTCACTGTGGTCTTCAGTGTCCTTGTGAGGAGAAGAGGAGGGGCAGGCACTGATCTCTGTGGTGACCAGTGACAGGAACCAAGGGAACGCCTGAAGCTGTGTCAGGGCAGGTTGAGGTTGAATATTAGGAAAAGGTTCTTCACCCAGGGAGTGGTAGGGCACTGGCTCCCAGGGAAGTGATCACAGCACCAACCTGACAGAGCTCAAGAAACATTTGAACAACATTGTTGTGTACATGGTGACTCTTGGAGGTGGTCATGTGTAGAGCTGGGAGTTGGATTAGAGATGATTCTTCCAACTCAGAATATTCTGTGATTCTGAAAAAAAATGGTGGTTTGTAAAGGAAATGGCTATTTGGAGTAATCAGTGGGGATAATTCCTAAATGAGCAGCCCCCCTCTTGGCCTCAGTGAGTGAGATCCCCGTGGGTGAGCTGGCCTGTCCCATGGCAGGACCACCCTCGGACAGGGTTTTTGCCCACCTGCATGGTGACGGTCCCTGGCTGCCCACACACCTGCCTTGCACAACAGCGCTCTGGCGCTGAGGGCTGGTTTTGCCTTCATCATCAACTTTCAGGTCAGTTGGTTTCATATTTGTACATTGACCTTCAGTAGCAGAAGTCAGATAACACTGGAAGCTGTGTATTGCAGCTTCTCATAGCAGGCACTAACCTACTTTTGCAGATCTTATCACCGGGTGTGATGTACTGATTTTGCACTTGCAATCCTAATTTGAGGAACAGCTTGTCCAGAGGAGTTGTGGGGTCTCTTCCACTGGAGATACTCAGGAACTGACTGGACACAATCCTGTGCCACGTGCTCTAGGATGACCCTGCTTGAGCAGAAGGATTGGACCAGGTGACCACTGTGGTCTCTTCCAGCCTGAGCCATTCCATGATTCTGTAATTGTAGAGGCCACTTCCTCTGCTAGGAGGGCAAGATGAACATTTGTGGTTGGGAAGATGAGTAGTGTTTGTTAATGTGCCACTCGTAAGCTCAACCTAAGGATAGCTAGGCTAATTTTCACTATTGTTAAGGAATTTAATGTGTTCTTCTAAGGCTGAATCAGTAGCTGGGAGAAAATCTCATGGATTTATTTGTGTCAAGGACTGTGAATTCTGCCATAGAACTATGTTGCATGATACACACCAGCCAGGAAACAAGTGTAATGTTATTTTGAGTAGCAGCTGATTTGCATGTCTCAGCTTCAGTTGTCAGCAGGTGTGGGTAATATGTTTTGCCATTATCATGAGAAGTAAAGGGAGAAGTAGTCTTCCATAAAAAGAGAAAATGAAATAGCAAGTTCTTTAAGTCATTGCTCAGGAGACATTTTTCCAGACTCTCCATGCAGTCATACTGCTGAGTCACTAACACTGAAGTCCAAACCTGTTGGTGACAAAATTTCTTTCAGTCAAGTCAAACACAAATAAGTACTGCCCTTACTTCTGGTGGGACATAGGAGAGGAGGATGAAGTGAGAATTTCCCAGTGAGCTCAGAAGGCTGGTCTGTAAGTGTTCATTGTGTGTGCTCTGAATAGATGTGTTGTGGTGTGGTTCACACAGGAATTGGAATTGCCTTGAAAAGGCTTGACATGTTGGACTCTTGAGAGACCAAGTGTTTGGACTGCAAGAAATATGATAGGTTTCAGTTTAAAGTAAGGTCATTGCCCTTCTCCCAGGTTCAGGTATCCTCCCAGCTGTGTTTCTGCAAAAATAAGGCCTGATATAACTAGAAAGTGTAAAATTAATAAAGAATTATGGGGCTTCTCCTTTACTTTCCTTTTTTATTGGTCACCCTGTGGGAAAATGCTGATGTAGGGATGTCTTTTTCACCCACCCAGTTAATTTACAGCCAGCAATATCAAAATGAAACCGAAAGTTTTGTTAGCATTTCTGAGAAATGCCAAGTGCCTATAATCTAACTTTTCATTCCCAGAGAAGAAACTAAGAGCACAAAAAAGGAGTGAAGAAAATGCACAGGTCAGAAGATGGACAAGGAGGATAGAGGTAATGTTTGACCCCCGTTGCAGAAAAAACATTCTGGTTTTAGACTTGATGCAGGCCCTGACTATCAAGACATTGGCAGGCCTAGAGCAGTGGGCAGAAATGTCAGTGTCCAGAAACTTCTGCTGTGGAAAACTTGGAGGGGGAAATGAGAGGATCTAAACTTTGGACTTTGGGGCTCCACAAGAATATTTAAGTACTTACATTTGCCTTGTGGATCCAGCTTGTTAAAGGTTTGAATACTTTTGAATATGCTCATTTTCATTTTTATCTTTCACTGCAACCCAGGGGCTGTTAGGAGAACCAGGTGGTTGTTCTGGGCAGAACAAGAAGATTCCCCTTCATGTTCCTTCTTGCCTCTCTTCCTCTCTTTCACAATTTCCTGGCAGTGCTTTTTACTGATTTGCAGGTGTTCCACTTACAAATAATTGTACATATGTGTGTTTATGCTTTGCTACATTACTCTGCAGCATTTGGATTCCTTTATGGGACTAGAAGCTTAAAGGTTGCAAGATAGCAAGACTTAATGCATGGTTCTATTTCTTGGAAAGAGATAAGATTGCTGTTTTAAGGTTGTGAAAAATACATGAGCTTTTAAAGCAGGTGAAAGTATGAGTGATCAATAGCAAAGGTCAGCAGTGGAGAATGGAGCCCTCATTTTTGATTTCAGTTCTTTTACTTCAAGATACAGAGCTCAGAGCTAAAGTCCTGAAGTCTTAACTCCTCCTATGAAGTCAAATATTGTACTTCCCATACAATTAATTATCTCATTTGTCTCCTCAACCACAAAGGAAAAATATTTTTTTACTCTTAGCATTTTTTTACTTTTACTCTTAGTATTTTTTTACTCCTGATTGATATAATGTGCCTAGCCAACAGTTTGTATATTTTCTGAGGAGTGTAATACCATTCTGTAGACAAAAATGAAATTTCCTAGGCCTTCTTTCACTGTCTTTATTCTATTGTGTTTATTGATAGTGTAAATATGAAGCTCTTGTGCTTCCAAAACAGTGTAGAGACATTTAATATTAAATTGAATATCATAGCAAGGTTGGGTGTTGATTTGGAATATTGGCCACTCCCAGTTAATTAATAAATTACATTCAACAAAACCAGAATCAAAAGCAGTGAGGAGTGCAGGATATGTTCAAATTAAAATTGCCTTGCAAATGGATTAATACTGATTTGACTATCTGTAATTGCTTTAGGAGAAATGAAGAGAAAATGGCAAGAAAGACTGAAGAAAGTGGAAGAACTAGCATCTCACTATGAAAGAAATCCTCTTCCTACAGTTTATAGACCAAGACTGTCCAAACCCTCTATGCCATCCTCTGTTTGGAAAATATTTTCTCGACAGGCTGAAGCATTTAATTATGTGAAAGCCTGTGAAGAGGTATGTTAGGTGTTAGGGAAATGCCTCTACTCTTTATATACTGCATCATAAGACTGAACATCATTTAAAATTGCTGCTGGCAAGTGAAGTCTTTCTCAGTTTACAAGATCTTT
Organism: Zonotrichia albicollis; assembly: GCF_047830755.1. Taxonomy (NCBI): domain Eukaryota; kingdom Metazoa; phylum Chordata; class Aves; order Passeriformes; family Passerellidae; genus Zonotrichia; species Zonotrichia albicollis. The sequence continues at coordinate 37,866,506 of NC_133823.1, forward strand.
TTCCTCCTAATCCTGAAACTGCAAGTATTTTTTTTTGTCCTTGTAGGTCACGTTGCACTGGAGTTCTCTCTAAGTTGAAGTACTAGCTCTGTTCTAACATACAAGCTGATATGTGGTGTTAACTTTGAACAGTAAAAGTGCTTTTTGGGAACATTGCAGTGATAAATTTGCTCCTTCTCAAGATGAACAAGCTGTCAGGATGGGCAGGAGAATGGGAAGGTTAGTGAGCATTGAGTAGGAAGAAAGAGAAGGGAAAAAATGAGGAAGAAAAAGAGATAAAGAAGAGGCAGAGACTAAATAAAAACAATGCAACTCTCCAGTGGCATCTGAGTAGCAAGTTCAGATGATTAGAAGTGATTAGCCAAATAAATATTGTGTGAAAGGTATCCTCTGCTTTCAGTTTAACACTTTTTAACTTGATTGCTATTTTTAAAGAAAGTATTGTGTTTTTCTCCATACTTGTTTCAGGTATTCAAGTAGTCCTAATAGCCTGTTTTCCAAAATGGGTTCTCATTGGCTTGGCAGTGTTTTTTTTTTCTATTTTCTTCTCAGATTTCCATTTTTGGATCTAAACAACATAATGTCTGAAGAATATTTGCCCATAAAGCTTATACTGCCACCATGTCCATGAGGCTGCTGCTCCTTTCAAGACATTGTTCCTCCTCCCTTTAGATCCACCTGATACGGATCAGAAAAAACAAGAGTTTAAAGAGAAAACAGTTTAAATTACTGCACAGCAAAGAAAAGCTTCAAAGCTTTACCCATGTAACTGAAATCAGAATGATGTTCTAAATTAAAACTAGATGGTACTGAGTGTGGAAAAGGATAAGTGATCTGTTTATAGTTCTCTAGTATTTACTAACCTTAAACTGATGCCAAGTAGGAACTTAGGGAGATTTAAACTGGTTTTTTGAATAAAACTAACAAAAAAATGTCAATGTTTTCACTTCAAAAGGATGTTCATGTATTTGCTTTGGAAAAGAACACACAGAGTGGACAGAGGTTTTACCTTGTGACAACATATGAAGAGCTTTGGTATTATTACACGTGAGTATTTGAGCAGGTGCCCTGCATGTTACTAGAAGTTAGTGGTACACTGGATATCCTGCCTAGTATTCCCAGGAGCCATCTGCTGCTCTGAGTAGCACAGAGCTGGACTGGGTTCCCTGAGGTTTCATCTTGGAAATGGGAAAAATCTTTACAAGGACAAAACAATATATTCTATAGTGGGTTTCAACTTTCTTTTGAGTAGCAGGTTGCCATTATTTCCTGTGAATTAAGTACTCTGTCTGTTGAACTGAAATTTATTAAGAGTAGATTTGCTTTTGCTGTCAGCTTTCCTCAGGGGATCATACCAACACATGACAAAACATACTTCTCTGACTAGTCACACACCAGTTTCAGTGGGCGTTAATGCAGGTGTCTGCAAACTGATTTATGGGTTTGCATTTGCATGATGGAGTTCCAAGTATTGATAATTCAGTCGTGTACTGAACTTTCCCCCCCATTTGTTTCTTTTACAATAAAACATTTGGCTGTGAAGTGAAAGAAATCAGACTCAATCTTTTACATATAAAGCTTGATTTTTTTTTCTGAAACTGATGATGGGATTATTTTTTAATTTAATTAGAAAAAACTCCATATAACCTGTTTGTGCTAAAGACATATGAGTGATAACCTAAGTTTTTTTACTGTAGTTTTCATAGTTCCTTGAATTCTCAACATTTCTGTATGTGTTGTAAGACTGAGGGGGCATGGGGAGGAGAGTACTCTACAAAATTAAATCAAAATTAAATTCTAGGCCAGACAGTCTTTGCTGACACTTGATGCTGGTGTTAGTTACAAATTTTTCAGAGCATTATAGGGCTACTGCATTTTTCAAATATGGATGGTTGATTGCAGAATAAAATATGTGAGATCCTTGTTTGCAACTGATAAGCATGTTTATCATGCTCATAATGTTTATCATGAGGGGTTGTGATTTGTTTGTGTTTCTCCTTAGTCAAGGTTGCAAAACAAGTCTGATGCATTGCTATGAAGTAATTCCTGAAAAAGAAGCTTGCAAACTTTATTTTGATTTGGAGTTTTACAAACCAGCAAATCCTGATGCAGATGGCAAGAGTATGGTCATGAAGTTAATTGAGGTAAACTGGAGCGAAGTCATGCTGTGGATGAATATGAATTTGTTGTTAATATAATAAGAAACAAAAGTATTTATCACTTTATATTGATTATGCTATAGCAAAATTAAAAGAATTGCAGACCGAGTGATTATTTTCAATTAAGTAAAAATCCTGTTTTAAATAAAGGAAGGGTTTGATCTAAGAGAGACAAAAATTTAACTGAAAGACAAAAATAAAGAATGATGGCTGTTGGACTGTTTGTATTCATGGTAGGTTTACTTTTGAAGATTGTGTTATGTGCTCTGCCACTTCAAAGCTGTAAAACTGCAGGAATGTTTAGGTGCTCTTTAAAGTAGCATCAACAGAAGTTCCATTCCTATATTCCTCAGTTCATTCCCTTTGCCTAATGGTGAAGTCCTATATCAAGGCTTAGGTGAATCTCTCCTGAAAGTTTTAGACTACAGTTCATTATAATTGAGTTAAATGATGATGTAGAGAGCATCATGTGGCTGCATGTACCAATTTGGTACCTAAAATTAAATACCTTTGATAATTATCAATTTTTTAAAATAGTGCAGTTTCCATTTTATTGCAATTTTTTTTTGGTAAATGAACTCTCTGCAAGTTCAATATGGCATTCATATATTTTTAGAAGAATATCTTCTGTTTTAATAAGATCCAATTGTGAGTGGATATCTGTTTGTGAGACTTCTGTCACTTACATGTATCTAGCTAGAAGTGAACAAAAGTAAAATATTATTGAGGTAATTCCTTCATAAATAACCCTTAATTGATACAGAATCTGGAGGGGTTTATCCATTGTGAATTTTTGCTCTGAAATGTAGAGATTCCTCAGGTTAAGAAGAGGATTTTGGATTTGCTGGGTAGAGGATCTGAGCTGCTGAAACCCAAAGCTTCCAGATCTTTAGGTTCTGAGTCCAAGTCCTAAACACGAGTCATAAGTAGCTTGGTTTATGGAAGGGTTTTTTTAGAGCTAATTTAGAGTGAAATCTGTTTTCTGCTTAGTTGTGTTCATTGGGTGGTACCAATGAATTAGCTAAATCATCCCAGTGAATTAGCTCACCAGTGCTGTGTATTATGACAGCCTCCATCTTCTACTCCTGTGAGTCTGCATTGCAAACATTGTCACTGTGGGTGTGAACTGCTTGCTGGTGGTGGAAAACAACCTGCAGGCTAAAGCCTCCTCACCAGACTTTGACCTGAGAAACTGCAAGTCTTATCAGCTTATCACTGTTAGTTAAGTGACTTGCATGTTTAAGGAATAAAGTCTGTGTCAAACTTGGTTAAAACTTGATACAGGTTAGTTTGAATTAAATTATTTGTATGCTCAAAATGAGGGGAAAAAAAGAATTTGAGAAATATGTAGATACAGCTACTAGAGTAAAACAACATAATTAATGTCTATAATTTCAGCTTGTCAGCCAAAAATTAAAAGAATTTTATGATGTAAATTGTTCATCAGATGATGTCTTGAACTTGGATTCCAGTACTGATGAAAAATTTAGTCGGCACTTAATTTTTCTGCCCCAAAAAACTGTGTTTAAGGATAACACTCATATTGGTAAGTGTGTTCTTTTCTCTTACATCTAGAAATAAAAGGTGAGCTTTTGACTTTATACAGTGACAACTCACATACGAGTATTTCTTTTAATGGAATGATATGTGGAAACAAATGTGTATTCCCAACATACACATAATTACTCTATAGGAGTAATTAAGCCTCATTTTTTCTCATCTTCTACTTTCTTTTCCTATAATTAGCATGTGTTTACAAAACTGCAACTTTTTTTGTGCCTGTATGTTTTATTTAAAAAAATACTGATTTCTATGAAACTGGCAAGTCTGTGGCTCCTTAATTTTCGGATTAATGTCAGTCTTAACAATTGAAGCTGCTGGTTTTTGCTCTAAATACAGTTAATTTCTGCTCAGCACTTTGTCAAAAAGACAGGACAAAGATGATTTCAAGCCGCCTGTGCATAAACATGCTTAAGAGAAAGCTGAAAGCAATTTTATTTGTTTACATGAGTCAGGATTTCTCAGATATGGAAACTCCAACACAAAGAATTGCCAGTTTAGGGTTGTCTTGACTCATTTGTGTGGCCCAGTAGTCCTGTAATGAATTATGAGGAAGATGATTTTGATGCTTGATATGCTGAGTCATTCTGCTGAGATGTAGCATGGGAGGAACAGTATTTCATCTTCATTCATGTTCCCCATGGAAGCTTCATCCAACAGTGCAGAATCATCCTTGCCAGTATTCCTTCCACTTCATAGTTTTTTCCCCACATCTGTGTTTATTATCTTCTCTTGCTTTCTCCCTAGAACTAATTTGGCCATGGTTTTTATTTGTCTGTCTTTGGTTTCCATCCAGCAGAGCCTGGAGTTACAATGGCAGTTGAATTACAATACTGGGAGTTTGAAAAGTCATGACAAAATACTTCTGTAAAAGTAATTTTTTGTTTGAGTAAGCTTTGGTCAATCTCTTACATCAGTAAATACAACATTTCAATCATTCTGAAAGTGAAATTAGGGAAAGCAATAGTGAGGGGACAGACACAAGCTTTTTAGAATCCTAAATCTGAGCTTGTTAGTATTTAAGTTTTGGGGGGTTTTTAAGCTGTTTAGTACAAATTCTTGTGAGGCATTGGTTTTTCAGTCACTGGCCAGAACCATCTTATACAGTGGGCTGGTCAAAAGATTTCTTTTTAAAAATCCAGAAGGGCTAAAAAAATCCCTGAACTTCAACCACTTCCATCTTGGCTGTTTTGGAAAATGTTTGCACAGAAACTCTCTAAGTTCTTTCTTGACTCATAAATGACTTCTCCTGCTTGTGGCCTTTTTGGTTGTTTTTAAGGTAACTTTGTGAGAACCATTTTGCAGCCTGCCATAAGATTAATGCAGAGTAGGGCTGCTGTGATTGCAACAGAAGAAGCAGGGAATGTTTTCCAGTGCTCTGCAGGAGCTGGATTAGATGGTTCTCTTACAAACCTCCCAGCTGTTAAAGATGATTCTAAAGACAGGCCAGCCATTGCTCATGAAACAAAGGATGTGGAAAGGCCACACCAAGGAGAAAATTGGGATTTTTCCTTCCTAATAGTAAACGATAAAGAAGGCAACAAGCAGCTTTTTGTGGATCTAGGTAAGTGTAAGTGTTTTTAAACCCCTTTGGGATACAACAAAGATTAAGAATGAAATGTTCTTTTATCTTTGATTAATGTTGTCCCTATGGTCAGACTTTAAATACATGCTGAAACTGCCATCATAAGTGCTGTGCTTTAAAGGAGCCTTAGATTCATGGTCTATGGAACTTCTTATATTACTACATTTAATTATTTTGTTCTGAAGTTTAAAGTAGTTCTTTCCACACAAGACAATTTTTTCCCTTAAGGACTTAGTGCTCCCATTTGGATTGAAAGAGGATAGCATATATTGCATTTTTGTTATTTCAGTTGAATTAGAAGCTGCTTAATAAAAGAAGTCTTACAGGCTTGGCTTTCTGTATTCTTCTACATCTATGAATTGAGCCTTCTTTCCCTATTGGGAATGGCAGCTGTTAGCTTTCAGTGATGAAATAATAGAAATTTTGGATTGGGCACTTCATGGCCCAGCTGGGCATAGCCTGTTCATGGTATTAAAATGTTACAAATCTCCAGGAGCATAACTCCCATAGTCAAACTAGAGTTTGAAAGTTCCATCCTTCTTTAACTCCATATCTGGTTTTTTGCTTTTTGCCTTATCTGAGGGAAATGAAAATAGCTTAGCACACTTTTGCACAGCAGTGTGTTACACATTTCATGACTTTACCTTGGGTTTTTTATTCAGACTTTTCTGAAGAACTTCCATTCCTTCAAATTCTTCTCATGGAATTCAGGATCACTTTTATTGTGGGCCTCTTCAGTATGTCTGGTCTATTGAAATGTAATCACAAAGTTGGCTACAGTAGGCTTCTCTGTACTGAGTCGGAAAGGTTACTTTCACCTACTGTTCAAAATTCCTTCAAGCATATTTGTAAATGGAATTTAAATCAAAACAATTTGTTTCCTTTCTCACTTCTAAAGAATTTGATGTTAGTTTCCCATAATTAACCATCCTCAGTATTTATGTTATGCACATTACCTCAGAACTGGAAAGCTAAAGTCAAAATTGCTGAACTACTGAATTATATCATGAGGCTGCAGTGATAGAAAGCTTTTTGATGTTCTTCTTGTATGAGCTCTGTAAGTGCTTTTCTCTTAATGAAAGTCAAATGCAACCTGCAAATAAAACTCATCTTCTCAATTAATTATTAGATAGATTGTGCAATGTTAAGATTGTTGTTTTGTTGTTTGTTTTTGAGACTGGAATTAAGCTGTCCTTATACATGTCTCAGAAAAGCTGTGAAGAAGTCCACAGAAAACAGAAAGGTTGATTAAGTTCTTTCTGGTTAAAATAATTGTGCAGCTTTTTGGGCTCAGTTGTATTTCACAAAGTTATTGTGAAAGGACCAATTTGTTTTACTGAAGGGAAACTTTTAACAATTCTAATGTCAGAACGATTGAAATGCCTATGTAGAGGTGTTGAGCATTTGCCTTTACTATTCTGTAACATAAAAGTGTATGTGTGTGAGTGATCTTGCTGTGGTGCATTTCTTCTATGGGATGTGAGCTCGTCAGTTTTTGTCCATTCATTAGACTCTTAGCTGGGCCTAAGGAAAATGGTTTAATTTACAAGTGCTCAGTATCTTAATTCCTAGCCAGCACTGCTGTGCTAAGAAATATCTTTTTTCCTGTAGGAGTTTATACAAAGAATAGAAATTTCCGGATGTATAAGTCATCAAAAGCAGGAAAAAATGTGATTCTGAAGATAGCAGAGGATAATAAGTTCATCCCCAACTGTGAAAAGGATGTTTCCTTGGAAGAAGCATATTTTCTTTCCTCTTTAATCTGCAACGTTGGGTAATTACTTAATTCCAGTCAAATGTACATAGATAGAATAAAATATAGATAAAACATAGATAAAATATTTTAATGATAATTCTCCTGTAGCAGTTACAAATAACTATTATGAATGAGCAGTTATTCAATTAACCTTGTTACAGTGTAATTTAGGAGTTCCTAGTAGAATTTCTTGGTTTTGAAGAAAAAAATTTCTTGGCAGTCTTGTTATTTTGTTAAACCTGCCTTCAAATCTGTTACAGCCTCTGAATTGCCTCATTTCTCTATACACACTCAAAATGCCAAAACATAACCATTGTTAAGTTGGTCAGATTCTGTGTAGTTCTGGAAGCAAAACTTAACAGATTTCTAGTCAGTTAAATATGAGAATTCTGAATATTTTTCAAAGTAAGATAGGAAATAAAAGGGTTTCTGTCTGTTTTTTTGCACACCAGATGTCCCATTTGATGCAGACCCCTCCGTCAGCAGGGTACTTGTACAGACAATAATCAACTTTTCTGTATCTAATCTAAACCTCTGATATGTCATAACTTATCTTAAAAAGATCCTAATCATTGCTGTAGCAGAAAGGTTAAAATAGTATTAATATATTTATTGAAAACATGTATTTGTTCTGACTTCAGGTTTTATATCCTGAAGTGTTCATTACGCTGAACTGATGCCAGTAAAGCACACAGTGTATTCAGACCTTAGGCATCAGCTGAATCCACCACAAATATGGATGAGAAATTCTGCTGTGTTGAATTCAGACTTGTTATCATCTGGCTTCCAGTTAGCAATGTGGCAGAGAAACAGTTCATTGTAGAGGGAGGGAAAAAAAAAGAAACCTTCCAAATGGTATATTTGCATCAATACTACATCTAGAGCACATCCTGCTGTAGGAGTGTGCACCAGCAGTTGTTCAATGGATCCTGGGACTCTGGCCAGGAACCAAATGTTGCTGCTGGGGAGGAGGAAGCCCTGTCCTGTGGTGGGAGTCAGGGAAACTGCCAAGGCCAGAAGGGGAAGTGCTCCAGGAACAGGGAAAGGTGCACAGTGAATCACAGGCTGCTCAAGGTTGGCAGGGACCTCTGGGGGTCTCCTGGCTCACCCCTGGGCCCAGGGCTGTGTCCTGTTGTTCTGCCCTGTGGGATGTTACAGGGAGTTTTATTGTACTCTGTCAGGCTGTAAGAATCTCACTCTGTATTCTCCCCTTCCTTTAGAGCGAGTGATGACATAAAAGTTCTGTCTTCTGGCTTTTCAGAGGAGGAGAGAAAAATGTCTGCTTTTTTAAACAGTAAAACTACCAGAAGCAGCAGAGGTACTTTAAGCCTTTTCTACTGCATAGAAAAAAATACTGTTAATGTAGATGTTGTGTGACTTGTACACCTGGTAATTTCTGGGAGGGCCTTTCTGCAGGAGGCAGAGTCCATTGCACTGAAGGATGCTCTGCAGCACCGAATGCCACTGACCCTCCTGTGCCACAGCCGTCTTGCTCTGTCCCAGCTCCCTCTGCACCTTGGCCATGGGGGTGGCTCTTTAAAGACCTACAAGAAAGCAGCAGTGGCTTTCTCCCTGGTTTTATTTAAGAGTGTGATGTGATTCATGTACATTTTCTGCCTGTGGGCTATATCAAGTGTAAGTGTTCCAATATCATATTACAGTGGGGAACCCTGTAACAGTGTGTGCTTGTGGCCTTTGGTTTTGCAGATCCCATGGAAGGTTACCAGGGTTCGCCATATCCAGAAATTGATCATTTTGTTCGTTCCTTGGTTAATAAAGATGGGCTGCAAGGAGGTAAAGAGACCACCCTACATTTACAAATGACTCTTCTGCAGCACTATTTCTAAAGAATTCAAAGATTTTGGTTTTTTTTCCTTAGGGATAAGACAATGGAGTTACTTCTCTCTCAAAGAACTACTTATTTATGATATTTCTGGTTACCGCTGGTGTGAAAATATTGGAAGAGCTCACAAAAGTAACAATATAATGTATGTTCTGTAACTATTCAGTTTTAAACAGCTTATTTAAAAATATTTAAAAATATTTTAAAAATAAATATTTTCCTGAGTAACTGTTATTCTCTAGAAATGCTGAGAAAGCTCTTATGGATAGAATCAGCAACTGTTACAACTTCTGCTGTCTTGCTCTGTGGGGATACAATATTTTAATTACAAAAAAAAAAATCCACAAAACCAAAGAAACTATTTATGCCCTCCCCACGTTTACTTTGTGATAACTGGACTTTTATTTCCACTAATTCTTTGCAGTAATCTTCATGGTATTTAAAATATGGGCCCAAAGATGCTAACATAAAAGTCACAATACATTAAAGCTATTAAACAATACTATGTTTTGATACTTCCCAGCTAGGAAGCTGAAAAATAAGAAAGCAAGCAGATTGCTTTTAAATTAATTTACAGTGCTTCTTAAATTACATTCTTACATTATTAAAATGGCTCTGTCATTTTAACAATTGAGAATTGCTATTTTAGAATGGTAATTCTGCCACATGAATCAAGATGAGTTTTGCTAGTTACTCTACAAGGACTCAGGCTTCCTAGTTTTAGCAAAATAAATGATGGAAAGTCAGTTTTTTAGACTATACTAGAATTATGGTGTATAATTAGTATAAATATTTTAACTTAGAAATAATTTTATGTAACATTTAAAATCACCGCAACATAAGGAATGTGTTTCTGAGAAACAAAGATTTTCAAAAAACCTCACAGCAGGATGAACTTGCTGTTTCTCAAGTGAGTTTCTTGAAGTTTGGTGTTTCTAAAGCACAGAAAGCTGGGTGGCCTATCAGCTGACAGAAAATAGTGATTTCATGTGGCTTTTATAATTTCATTATCTGTAACAGCAGCAGCAGCAACAAAATCTTATCTTACAATCAAGTCCTATATGCTGATCTTAATTTGATGACTTTCTCTCCAAGCTTAATGTAATGACATTGACTAAATTTCACTTTCAGATGTTAGTCTTAAAAATTTATTTCTTTAAACTTAAGAAATCTGAAGTTTACTAAAAATTGTACAAAACAAGTACATAGTAAATATGCCAAGAGTATGAAAGCAATGTCCTTAGCTGAGGACAAACAAAACCTGTTCATTTAGTGTTAGTTTCCTACCATATGAATTCACTTCATTTATGTACTGATACTAAAAACCAAAATAATTTCCTTCTTAGGATTCTGGTAGATCTAAAGAACGAAGTCTGGTATCAAAAGTGTCACGATCCTGTCTGCAGAGAACAAAACTTCAAATCACAAAGTATGTAGCCTGTGATCTCAATTATACTTCATACATTTTGGAATGTTAACTTTAATTAATGTCTTATATTTGATTTAGGTTTCCCATTGCCGCCTGGGATATGCCTCCCATCCCTTTTCAAAGAGGTACGTTTTTGTCCTGGTGAGATGCTCAAGTTCTTATGAGGCACTGGAAGCCCTTGGATATTCCCACTAACATCCCAGCCTGCTGGGAGAGCTCCACACATTGTTCCAATGGTATAGGAGAGGTTCCCAGAGCAGCTGTGCTGGTGTGGTAGCTCCATATATTCATTTTTAAGTTCTGCAGCAACGCTAAGTTACTGGAATTGTCTGACTTCCCCTAGGACTCAAGACTTTCTGTTCTGATGTGAGCAGCAGTTCCCAATGCCTAAGCCACAGGGTTGCTCCAGGTGCAGAACTGAGAAACTGCCCAAGTTTAGCTGTGCTGTGCATGTCTGACTTCATGCAAAATAGAACAGAACTGGTTCTGGAACACTGGAGTCAGTCAGAGCCAAATGAAGGCAGTGACCCTCATTTCTGAAATTCATTTATCTCCACTGTCGTGTACTAAAGCAGCACATTTCCCCAGACAGGCAGAATATTTAAACTGACCTGATCCTGCACCTAGACTCTAGGTGAACTCCCTGAACAGACAAGTTTTTCCAGTGCTTAGGCAATAACAATTGGTATTTTTTCAACTTAAAAATTTAACTATACAGCTCTAAATATCATACAGCAGAATGGCACCTTAAGCTCTACTCAGGCAGCTCATCAATAGCTATTCATTTTCAGAAAGTGTCATTTAACTGTATTTTCAGGTCCTGACAGTATCTTTGAACAGACACTTAAGTTAGTCTTAACCTTGTATTATTTTCTGCAGCTGTATTCAACAGGCTACTTGTAGGGTGCTAGAAAAACTGGATTTCTACTCCTGTTAAAATAGGCTTCCACAGGTTAATGTGGCTGTATATAATAAGCTGGAAAGTCTTGTAGTGCTGGCCAGCTTTCTGCAGTGGCCATTCTGTGTGACAGCACAAACTCCAAACTGGCAGAGCAGCTGAAGGCTTCAAGAGTATTTGCATGTGAAATGAGCAGTGTTCTTGTTTCTCAAAGGAAGAAGAGTCCATGCTAATGGAGGACAGGGGGCACACAGAAGGAAAAGTACAGCCACATTCTCATGTGTCAGACTTGTCAAAAAGCTCAGTATCTCCAGGGAACAGCTGGTCTCAGGACTTGCTGTTGTCAGACAGTGAGTGGGAAAACACAAGTGATGATGCCTGTTTCCTAGAAGCTGCTGAAGATGTGGAACTAGCTGAAGCTGCAGATGACAGTCTGAATCATGGCATGGAAGAAATCCCAGATGAAGTTCTTTTGGAAGCCTTAGGGAAAGAAGACCTCCACGCTAAAGAAGGCAGCTAAGCACAGGCCTGGCCAGCAGTGAATGACACCTGGGTGGCTCATGCTGGTGTGAAAGGTCCTGCAGGGCGGTTCACAGGCACCCCCCAGAGCTGCAGGACAAGGAATGGAGTGCCTAGTGAACTTCAGCAGGCGTGAGGAGATCATGGAAGGCTGCGTGGGGGCTGAAGGGAACGGGACTAGAATACTCATTATGAATGTGCTCCAAGCTCAGCACTTTTAACGCTCTTTCCTGCACAGTTTCTGTTTTGTTAGTTGTATGTCCAAGTTTTATTGAGAAGCCAACAAAGCAGACTTCTTATTTCCATAAAAAAGATTAAATTATTTATCAAATGCAAATTTAATAAACATATTTGTTTATTCATCTTTGTTGAACCAGAGTCTGTGTTCTCTTTATGAATATAGTCTTCTCAAGATTACTTTAATAGGACAATATTAACACCCAACATGAGTACAGAAATGTTCTATTAACTGTGATCACTATTTCCTTTCATTGATATTTGACATCTTGATATCTTTTTTATTTGACAATAAAAAGATAAAATCTTTAAGTTGCTGACTTCTTTTAAACACTGAAACAAAACAGAATGACAATGATTAAACAAGCTTTAAGCACTGACAATTCTAATAACTGTTCCTACTGAATGTCTGAAAGTCTTAAAAGGCCACTTAATTTTTCTTTGATTTCTGCTCTTTTTGTGCAGCCAGAGCCTCTTCAAGTTTCATATTGATACTCTCAAAGTGCCTTTCTGCTCCTAGAATTCTCCGAGACTCCACCAGAAGAGCAGGGAGGCTGGAAGTTCCATACTGTTGATAAGGAAATAAAATTACAAGGCAACATTTTTAGCTCTCAGAAAGATCACTTACATATCAGTATTTATTTTTCCTCTAAAGTGGTGCAAGACCTTTAAAAGTGAACAGCCAAAATTAGAGTGCCTTCTGAAATGTGAGGATTTCCCTTGCACAGGGCAGGTGTGCAAGCCTTCTCCACAGAAAATAGCACGCCAGGTCTGGTTACAGCAGGGATGGATTCTAAAGCTACATGAGAAGTTTCTCTGGTCATGACAACCCAGCACTGTTCTCAGCATTAAATAAATATCTTACATGGAAGTGCCAGAGCTTACCCTACTTCTGAACAACAACACAAAAAATTCATTACTTCTTGATTAAAGAAATTCATTAATTACTTCTTGATTGAAGATTAACTCACTGTTAATCTTCAATTTCTATTAAAAAAAGGACAACTAGGGACAACTGCTTTATTTTTATGTCCTTTGAATTCCTGGATACTGAGAGCAAGGCAGCAGAATCTGCTCTGAAATACTCCAGCTTCTAATATGAGACCAAAAAAAACAAGTGAGATACTACAGTAAAGTTCAGCAGTGATTCTCAAGCTGCTTCCACAAAGACAATTAACATTATACTACTACTTAAGAGATGTTAATAAATAAATGTCATAAATTAAAATAAAAACACTTAAAAATCTGAAACACATGCGGAATATGTACTTACTACCACTTTTTTTTTGGGGTTTTCTTCTCTATAATCCAAACAGTCTTGCTGTAGCTCCTTTAAATCAGTAATTAATTCAATTGTTTGCCTCAAGGAAGATTTCCTTTCCTGTAACTCAGAAAATTCTCTTTGTAGTTGCGTCAGTTGCAGTTCAGCTCTGAAAGAAGATCAAGACTTTGATGCTTACATCTGCATATTTATTGCATAAATAACTATAACCCTATTTCCTCTGAAGGAATTCTTAAAAGGTTGGTCAGAAATACAAAACACAGCTTACTATGGAATAGTGCTTAGGCAGAACAAGCATAGTACTTAAACAGGGGCACGAGTCCAAATACACCAAAAAGACCCAAACCTCTCTTTTGAGTCTGCCACTCTTTCCTTAAGCATTTATGTTTTTGAAGTGTAGTTTCTTAAATACAAGGTGTTCTGCTTCTGCACACCCCTGCCTGCACAGCTGTTGGTCACTGCTTATGCTGAAGCATATTCAGGATCTACAAACTACCTACACCTCTGCTAAATAAACTGCAGTGCTTAATCCGTTAAAGTAGCGCTCCAAGAACTGAGCACCAACAGTGGTTTTCATATAAAGGGTTGCAGGAAAGAAAACCTTCTAAAATGATCAAAGGATTAAAACACAACATATAAAAATGTGCAGACAGCTTTCAGGGGCTTCAAATAGTTCTCTGAGAAAAGTTTGTCCATAGGACTACAAAGAAAAGCACCTTTTAGCCTGTTATTGTGGATCCAAGCCCATGGCTCCCTACAGTTGCCTTACAGGGTGTGTTAAATGCAGCTTAGTACAAAGCTTGTCCCCAGCAACCCGAGGGCTTTGGGGAAGTCTAATGGTTCTTCCAACCACATAATTCCTGTGCTGGGTATCTAAATGACACTTAAGATTAATGCCAAAGTTAGAGAGGGGGAATTGTGTGGCCACATGAGAAGGAAATAAGCCATGTACTGAGAGCAACCCCTGCCCACCTGCAGAGCTGAAATACACTCTCCCACCTCAAAAGCCAAGAAGTCCTCTGTGTGACCTTTGTAATTTATGATCCAGCACCTCTGCAATTCAAATCCTAACACTGGTGTTCTTCCTATCAACATATGGTGAGAAATACCCTCCCAGTAACCAGTCAGCTAAAAGAACTTGCAAGAATGACTGCCAGGCAACTAAAATATGTAAAGGAGAGGTTATCATGAGCTTATGCAAAAACAAAAAGCAAAGTGGCAATTTCATCAAAATAAAATGAGAGAACAAAAGAAGTTACTTTCCCTTCCGAGTTACAAAATACCAGACTCTTGAAGTTCTTCAGGCTGTTATTGTCCATCGTTAGGTACACACCCAATTAGCCCTTCTCTGACTTGCACCAGTTGCTGCCTTTTCTTTTTGATGTTGGTTATTGCCTGAAACAAACAGTGAGCAAAGTCTGTGAAACAGTTTCTAAAATTTCAAAGGTAAACAACTCAAATTTCATTGCCTTTTTTTTCCTCTGAAGTTTTATGCTGATTGTCATTGTGGAAAATTGTAAGATACCAGATCTGATAAAGTGCCATAAGTTATAACTGTATTTGAAACAATTCAAAGGTGTTTAAAATGCCAAACTCTAATCTCCATCCAAAAGTTTTCTTAAGAAACATTGGATTTACAAGCATACAAAAGGAGTTTGTGACTTCTTCATTTCAAACATTAAGAACTCTAGGAGGTTTTAGGTTTAAAGATGAAAATTAATGCATATGTGTGTCCAGCATGATTGCCATAACTAAGTAAGCTTTCTTTAATATAACATGCAATTAAAAGAAAAGCAACACCCAAAACTCATAATTTAAATTGAGCAACTAAAAATTTAATTTTAAACAAATGTCTAAGAAGCAAACTAAGGATAAATCTGAGTGGCTGTGACTGCTAGGTGTGTATTAAGATTTTCATTTTACATGCAGAGCAGTTTACCATATCACCCCAAGTCAACAAGACTTTAGCATATTAATTGCTGCTTCCCAGGATAAGCTTTATGTTGACTATTTGTTAAAGCTATTTTGCCATTGAAAATTTTGTAGAGGATGTTAATTTGGGCAGAAATCCAAACAGTGCCTAAGCTGCTCTGAAATCTCTCTTCTGTAGGGCATTCACCTCTCCCTGATGAAACCACTGCAATGTTTTTCTGCCCTTACACTAGTGCCTCCTTCTGACAACATTCCTATTGCATTTTCAGCAAATTCCTACTTGCTATACATAAATAAATAAATAAAAGGAGAGGAACTGTCTTCCTCTGAACAAAAATTCTGCATCTATTTAGGGAATGCAGCTGCCTGAGTCTTCCCTTCTTTAAATTAAGCAATCCCATTCTATCCTCACAGGTTTCTATCTCTGCTGCTCTCCTAGGTTTTACATTCATTTATATTTCTTTAAGGTTAGCTCTCATTATTTAACTGGCTCTCCAGAGGCCTCACTCATTAAAAAAAAAAAACCAAACCAAAAAGACAAAAGAG
The DNA here is from genome assembly GCF_047830755.1 of Zonotrichia albicollis. NCBI lineage: Eukaryota > Metazoa > Chordata > Aves > Passeriformes > Passerellidae > Zonotrichia > Zonotrichia albicollis. The sequence goes on from NC_133823.1 coordinate 37,882,252, forward strand.
TAATTGACATGCACAGATCTTAGCCATCCTAATGTGCACTCATTGTTTTCACACCATATAGCAGTATACATCTGGAGTTTGCAATCCACCACATTTACTCAGATCTATTCCAAAAACCCTCCTGTAGTTCCCTAACCTGTTTGTGCAGTTGATTCTGAGTACAGTACACCTTTCTGGAAATTATTTTGTCTCTTCCAGTCAAGTTCTCAACATTTCAATGCCCGCAACTGTATGCTCTATAATCTAGTGATATGTATGTGCTTACCTTAGCATTTTTCTTCTTCATATTCTTTAATTCCTGGACTCCTGCTATCTACAGAGAAGAAGAATTACAGGTTGACAGGTCATCACTATCCTCCTAAAAATATGGCTGCAAGAATTACTTTGGAATATCATAAAAAGTTGTTCTTTTATTTTTAAAAAAACCAACCCCGGTTCAAAGGGACATCACCAGTTGTGTATTGATTCTTTCCTCTCTCCTCATGCCAGAGGAGCTTTTGCAAGTAATACTCCTTGTACCAATTCTTGTAATATTACCTTCCTTAATTTTTCTATATCTTTATACAGATGTATAAATCTGGTAATCCCAGCACTTGTTACTGCTAATGAACCACTCAGAACTACAGCTTTAGTAATTAGCCACTGTACTTGGTACAAGTGCTGCAAAGTTCTGAGTTCATTTTACTCATCAGAATCACCTTGATCTTTCCTGCCAATAAATCACAGGATGGCTCAGGCTGGAAGGGACCACAGTGGTCACCTGGTCCAACCTCCCTGTTCAAGCAGGGTCATCCTAGAGCATGTGGCACAGGATTGTGTCCAGATGGTTCTTGAATATCTTACACTTACAGTTATGTTCAAAATGTTAATTTAAAAAGGATGATTTTCCCTGGAATATGTTAGAGGTCTTACTTAGAAGTCACTGAGACAGCACAAAAATTAAACCCACCTTTTAAACCTCCAGTCAATGAGCTTTGAAAGCAGTGTTTGACATAGCTGTATGCTCATCTAAATGATGCAGCTCACCAGTTTTACTACATAATGATTTAAACATGACCAACACTTCAGGATTACTGGATGCTTCCCTACTCTCAAAAGGTGACAATTTGGCAAAGGACTTGCATGACCCCAGTGTTGTGTCTAGAGGCAGTTATTGTGAAAACCTGCACAGAGGCAGCCAATTCTAACCTGCACACAACAAATCGTGTTTTCATATTATAATACTGACAAGAGACTGGAAACTTTTACAGCTTGTAAAATGAACGTGTAAAGGGCAATATAAAACCATAGGTATTTTGACCACAAAACTGATTTTATCTCTGGTGTACTTACAAGATCAGTGATTTGATCCTTGAAAGCAGAAGAAAAGTCACTGATAGCCTTTCTGCAAATGTTTGATTCTATGCTTTGTCTGGAGAAGTCAGAGGGACAAAACATATTTGGTTTAGTAAAGGGGAAATCTCATCCAAAACCCTTCCTTTGAGTAACAAATGAAACCCAAAGTTAAGCAGATAGACAATGGAAGATCTTTCATATACCAGCAATAGCTTTATTTCTGCCTTGAAAAATAGCAGCTGAAATGTGCTGTTCATGTTTGGAAAAATATCAAACCCCTGGAGACCATGTCAAGATTACATGTGAAGAAACATTTTTGTCATAGATACTTAATTATCCTTAACATCAGAATGTAACCATGCAGCAGTGATTCCCTAAAGGAGAGCCCATTACCAAAACCACAGCTATTTCCTTTGAAAACTTTGAATATCCACTCATGGAAAAGCAGAATATTTACCTGTAATTTGCTGCTATCTTCTCAACTTCAGCCAGAACAACATCCAGTTCTGTAATATCTCTAGGAGATCTCTTCAGCTCTTTGGGACACCAAACCTGTACAGAATGTGGGTTATCCACTGGAACAACAGAATGAACATAAGCATTGCACAATTCTGGTACACATTGTAAAACAACAGAAAAACTCTGGTGCCCATCATCAAAATAACCACCCAAAAGTTATGAGTATTTTAACATGAAATGTGAGAAGAGGAATATTCTAATTATTTCACCTGTCTTTGCCTGTGCAACTGTGATAGATTTACCTGGGAACACCTTAGAATTGGGATGATCAATGACATGTAACTTCATTCTTATTATTTATTGATTCAAGCGAGCCAGGAACACATCAGTAAACTAAGTAATAAACTACATAGTGTACTGTAGATGTGATTTTTGTGTTAAAAACTATTAGCCTGAATTGCAACTTGCATTACTCAAAGAATCACAAGCTTTTATATTTGTATACATTCTTTTATTAATACCACTTATGCTCCAAAACCCCACTATACACAAATACATTTCTTTAAACTTTGAAATAGCATTATAAACCAATTCCACAAAAAGTGAAGCCATGTTTCTTCACACAGTCCCCAGTGTAAATCCAGTACTAAAATGTGGTGGGGTCCTGTTCAAGGGAAGCAGGATGACCCAAGGGACAGTTTCTTCCCACTGAAAAATGCCACTGTCTTGGAGCTCCCTGTCTCAAGGGACTTTACATCAACAGCTGCTCCTGCACTGCAGCCAGGGGTGCCCCAAGCTCTGCCCCACAGCTGCTGCTCCAGGCTCCAGACCAAGGCATGTACTGACCCCTCCCACAGCCTCACAGCCACAGCTGCAGCCTTCCCTCCAAAGGAAACCAGGCTGCCTGAGAGGTGCAATGCACACCTACACCTTACCCCTTCAGCACAGGAACAGCCACGGCCAGGGATGCAAACCACGGGGATCACATGGGGGTCTACACCAAAACTGAAACTGAAACTTCCCATTTCTAGAAGCACCATGTTGCTACATTCCAGAAATGAAAACCACTGAAAAACTTTGATCTTGAATGAAGAAAAGATATATGGGAGCTCTGAAAAGTGTACTTTACCGGAAGGATCTGATGTGTTCTCCTCTGAAGGCTGCTCCTTTTCTTCCTGGAATTCAGTATTCAGAGTTTTCTGTGACACAAAAAGCAGATTAACTTCCAGAAGAAACCCAAGGTTTACTCATCTGAACTCCTGAGAGATGACAATCGGGCAGCATGCAGAAAGCACTCCCTGACTGAAGCACCAGTAACACTTCCTTTGGCCTGTTCAGCCAGTCCCAGCCCAGTGCCACCCTGCTGCAGGACAGAGGATGCCCGACTGCCCTGGCCACCGATCCTCCAGCCACGGCCAGGCAGCAGGGAGTGCAGTAAGTGTTCAAAAACACTCATTCAAAACTGAATGGCTTTTCATTCTAACACACATTCAAAATTAATTTTATCAATATTCTTTTTCCCATAAACCTGTTCTGCTTCTATACCAAACAAGTACAAAGGATTCATGTTCCATCTAGTATGCCATTCCTTGAGAACATATATTCCAGATACAAAGAAGATAATTGGAAAAATGAAAGCATATACTCCCAAACCAGCAAGAGAATAGGCTACAGGATCCAGGAACACCTGGCTATTATATTCCTTGTTGTTGTGATGACTTGTAGCTTTGAGCATTTCACTTGGCCACCTCACTGGAATACTCTGAGGACTGATTATCTGGGATACAATTAAGTACTAAGAAAAAAATGGTAGGTCTTTCTCTGCCCCAATCCTCTAATGCAGACATGGCATGAAATAAACTAAAATTAAATGGACTGAAAATAATCATGAAACTTTTTTGGTACCACAGTCTCCTTAAGGGGCTCCTCTCCAGCACCAGCTGTGTTGAATTCCTGAGCATCACCACTGGAGGGCTTTGAGTGACGCCGTTTTTTACTGGGAAAAGAAAAACATACACTACTACCCTCTGAGGAAGGATGAGCCATACACACAAAACCCTGTGTTTTGGGGAACATTTTGTACAGCTGTATCTCATACAAGTATTATTAAAGTTTTACTTGAATTAAATAGCAAGACAATTTCAGATTTAAACCAAATTGGATTATACATATTAGAAATATACTAAAATTTTAATTCTAATATTTTAAAAATAATTTTCTTTGTTACATATAATTGAAGTAGAACACTTTTCCCTTCAAATCTAAATACCTAAAGATTAAATTAAATGCTGACAATTTTATTTTTTTTCCAACAGACCGTCTGTCTGTATTTTGCCTTTGTGGTGCTGAAACACGACCGAGTGCCTCGTTTTGTGACTGTTCCTCTCCATAAGCATCCACAGCAGTACTGTGCAAAGGGTGATCTAAAAAGAACAAAAAATTAACTGTATGAGCACTGCTCCCATCTGTCAAGGCAAAGAGCACTGCCAGCCATTAAGCATTTAGTTAGAATATTTGTGGTTTGCTAACTAACATAAAGGAAGTTCTTGTTACAAGTATTATTTGAGTATTATGAAAAGATATAGAGTGAAAGGTTTCATAGTTTCTGTACCCATCCACCTGCTATTACTTTAGAACCCAAACCAAGCTCAGCATGTACACATGGCACAGAGCAAGTAAAATACTTGGTACAGTTTAATTCAAGTTCTTCCTTGCTGTGGCATATGTAAGCCTTCTACACATTTAAACAATTACTTTCTTTTTTTTTTTTTTAATAAATTTTTAGTAAATGTAAAATTCTTGAAGGTAGCTACCAAAATAGATTAGAACTCTGAAAAATTTAGGTTTCAGCATGCCTTCCACAGTATAAATTTCTTTTTCAAGCACACTGCCACAAAACTTTTGTGTTGATTTACATTAGTGTCAGTGGGCATTCTTTTTGCAGTCTAAATACATACCACAGAAACAAGATTTTTTCATTTTGCAGCCTTGCCTTACAAACAACCCTTTTGCTAAATTGTTTTTTATAGCTCATGGTCAATGCTGTTCCTAAGTTGCATTTATAGTACGTGGTTTGCTCAGAGTAATAACTATTACAGTTGAGAAACAGCTCTTAAAAAAAATACAGATAGCTATAACAGAGGACTCCACACAGAAGAGCATCTACCCCTTCTAAATTGATTCTCTTCCTGTGTACTGAGGCCTCATTACACAAGTCCAATATAAAACACGGAAGTGGTTTTAATCCTTCACCACAAATTGCATGGCTTTATGTTTTTTCTTTAAGTAACACCTGAGAGTGGCAGAAAAACACCCCTGCAAATGTCCAGGTCTACTACCATGAATATTCTTACAATGGTAAAAATGTCACTTCACAATTTGTGCAGTCTAATAAAGAATTAGTTAACTTTGGTTTTTAACTGTAAGTTCTTACACAAGTGCAGTACTATGATGTGTGAAATTCTACCATTCAGACTATAAAGGTGGAATGGCCAGTATTTTCCCATTGACTTTTATTTGCACATAGCACAGCATTATTCCTGTTACTTCCCAAATTACAGAAAATAACAAAAAATCGCATCTGTCTTTCCTCTCCATTACTTTCTCTTGCAAAGAACCAAAACCTTTTCCTAGGTAAGCACCTGAAGTATTTTGTCCACGTGGTTGGTTTGTGAAAAACATGCATTAAATGACACTCAAGATAATACTAACCAAAGGAATCATCAAGCTCATCAAGCTGGTTTGTGTCTGCTACCTTCAATATCCTTGAGACATCTGGCTCCTCAAGCGGAAGAGATTTCACACGAGGATTGGAGTTGGCTTTGTGCTCCTGGATGGGGATGAATTAACAGCCACTTGACCCAGCTCTCTGAATGTACAGCAGATTAAACGTGACAATACATTTCAAGAACATTTGGCTAGGAATACACTTAACCAGAACCATATTGACTCCTAAGCTATGACATAAGGATTTGAAGCATGTTTTTGTCTCAGGCTGTGGGGTTTTTCCCCTAAAAGAAGCGATGGTATAAAATGTTTATGTTCTGCTATTTGATACTGTATTCTGCTGCAAGCTTTGTCTTATTTCATAAACCTATATAAGCTTAGCAATCTTATAACACTCTAATACCTGGTTTCTATGACATGTAGTCTTTCTTTTCAGGCATTAAAATATTTTTTCTTTCATTTCTATATCACATAAATTTCCACCCGTGTCTAATTTAATTATTTTCATCTTAAGAAACTGAAAAGCTATAGAGCAACTTCTTATTTAAAAATGGTGGAATTTACAAATCAAGGATTACAGAGACACTTCTGTAAAGCAGAAGGGTAAGGGAGAATGACACTAGTTAATGAAACAGTTGTATGCCATTCACAAAATGCACAAGTGACTTTCCTCACTAATTTCTGTGTGTTCCTGTAGGGTGAATTATAACCAGAAGACTGACCTCTGGAGCTTTTTAATTTTACCAATGCTTAGCAGTGCCCCAGCATTTCTATTATAGTACCAAATATACACATCAACTACTTTCGCTACAAATCTTCTTTTATGAGATTGTTTATAAACTTTTGCCTGTTTGAAAGTCAATGATCCATTTTGTGCTACACCTAAAAGGAAAAAAGAAAACTCCACAGCAGCACCCCCAGCAGTTCCCAGTGCAAAGCAAGCCCTGCATCCGCCTCGGGGACAATGCCATAACATAACATAAGGGCACAGTGATACAACACAGAATCACAGAATATCCTGCACTGGAAGGGACCCACAGGGCCTTGCACAGGATACCCCACGAGCCACACCCTGTGCCCAAGAGCACTGTCCAAACAGTCCCTGAATTCTGTCAGGCTTGGGGCTGTGACCACTCCCCTGGGGAGCTTGGGCCAGTGTTCAACCACCCTCTGGGTGAAAAACCTCGAATATCCAACCTCAACCTTCCAGGCCGCTCCCCTCGGTCCCCTCGCCGGTCCCCAGAGAGGAGAGGTCAATGTCTGTCCCCGCAATCCCTTGGTGAGGAAGCTGAGCCCACTGAGGGCTCCCCTCAGTGTGCAGCTGAGCGGACCGAGACCTCAGCCACCCCTCACACGGCTTCCCCTCAGGGCCCGTCACCTTGCCCGCCTCTGAACACTGCAAAACCGGCACACTGGCTGTCTGAATTCTGCCCTGCCTAGCCAAACCTACCTCTGGCTTATAGCTGGTACGATTCTTCTTCATTTTCTTCTTTGAGGACATTTCGCTTTTCAGTAAACACTGCTGAATACAAAACGAGGATGAAAAGTTAGTGAGAAATTGTCGCCGATACAACTCAGCTTTCTCAGGGTGGGCACTTGGGAAAGAACGGGATATCTTTGTTACCTCAAGCTATTCTTTGCTCCTTCAGGCTGTTGGGCTCAGCTCACTCCAGAAGCGGCACAAGCCGGTCCCGCCGACCCGGCCCCTCAGGGCAGCCTCCCGCCGCCTTTGGAACGCGCGCGCCGAGCGGGCAGGAAGGAAGGGGAGGAGCGGCCGGCCGGAAAGGGAAGCGGGACACGGGACGGCGCCGCCGCACCCCGCTCCGCCGGGAGAATTCACCTAACCCCACTATCCTCCGTAGTTTTCTGTCAACGACTCTGGTTAAATACAAAAAAATAAACCACAAAAACTTCCCGGTTTTTTCTCCCCTCTCTTTCCCTAAACTGACGCTGTGCATCTGGTAAAGCGAGTCAAAGAGATCGCTTCTGCAAAGATGAAGATACGGTCACAAACAGTTCAGAAATTTATTTAAGCAGCGCCAAAAAAAAGTAGGCTTTAGCTTGAAAATATAAAATTCCATCTCTGGCAATTAAAGTGTTAAGAGGAGATTTAGCAATTTGTCACGTCCCGTCAGTTGGAGGGACTGCCACACCTCTGTATGCATGGCGGTGATGACACCCACACACACCCCTTTGGCTTTAGCCAGGCAAACTAAAACAACCAAACACACACTTTAGGCTGAAGAGTTTGTAAGCTCTCTGTAGACTTCTGTTTTGCTGGCTATAGCACCTAGCCCCATGAGCCACAAATACTACAGTACAAATTTGTTTCTGTAGTGATAGATGCTTTTCCGGAAAGGTTTCAATAGAATGTTGTTAAGAACATAAACCTTGAATCCAATTCTCATCCGTTTCTCAGCTATCTCAGTAGGTGATGTGTGGTGACACGTCCCTGCCTTTGCAAGCAGCATACACACAGATTTGAGTATGTTATTCAGTAAGTGACAAATCTGGTTTAGGTTTCCTTCAGTATGGAAGAAATGTATAAAAGAAAATAGAAAATTACTTGAGAGGAGAAACTCTACAATGAGTAGGAGCAGAAATTTGCTTAGCATCTTGCACTGACATCTATATTCTCATGGAGCTTTAAATAATGTATGGGTGGTGGTGCTTCCTCTACCCTGCTCTGGTAACTCCAGCCCTAAAATCTCTCAAACCATACACCCTGGATTTAAGCCAAATGCAGTGTGAGGGCAGGATTAAGGAAACCCACTACCACCCAAGCAGTGTTTCAGAAAACTCCACCTTTCACTTAAGTCATCTGAGGTGATGGTAAGAACACAACTGCCAAGAAAAAGACAAAAATAAAAGATTTGCTTGTTTCATAAAGTACTGAAAGAGCAAGTTACATACAAGAGTATTCTTTTCCTACAAATATTGGCCAACACCTTAAACATAAAAAGTTCCTTTCCAAAAGCAAAAGTGCAAACAACCAGCCTTTATAATGTATTCAGTATGTCTGTAGCAGTGGAGTTTCACACCTTGTCAGTTAGAATATTACACCTGGGCTTGTTAGTCAGCAGCATTTTTCCTTGATAAATAAACGCATCACAGCATTGAAATGCAGAAATATTTATTTTGGTTTCCTTCATTGGTTTTGAAAATTGTTTTGGTTTTATAAAACATAGAAATAGCCAACACTAAGCAAACATTTGAATTTCAATGTAAAACTACTGCTCTAACAGTTGACTTGGATTTGTGTACCTGAATTGTATACACATACGAAATTATGCTACAGAGTAGTGCATTACAATCACACACAAATCTTAGTGCAAACCTTGTTGTGCTTGTATTTTACATATATCCATGTTTTCAAAAAACAGCAATGAATGTTAATGCAAAACCAACTCTGTTAAGGATAGCAAAAGACTTATGCTGGAATAAGGCTTATTTCTGCTGATTTTTCAAACAAAAGGTAATAACTAGTTTTTATTTTGCAATTTATCTGGGAATTAGGTTTTTATCCCTGAACAAATACCTATCCTGGGCCAACACACAGTTCTGTTGGCATGTATAAATCATTCCAATTGCTGCAAAGCATCAGGCAAAAACATTCTACCTGACCTATTTTACTATTCAGTGAAGGGTACTCAGTGGCTCATACATAAAGCACAGGAAACAGGTTATGTCAGAAGTCTTCCACTTCGAGAGGGCCTGGCACATTTTTTATAAAAACACATTTTAAATACAAGTTCATTACAGGGCATCAAGTGTCTGGTACAGGTGCAATGCTTACCCTGACTGTTAGCATAGCCCAGCCTTCTGATTCGGTTTTTAGGTCTCTAGTGTTCTTGCCAGAGTTGGGATCTGCTCATTTGCAGGGCTGGCACCACTCCAGAACCATGCTAATGCAGCAGAGGCTACACTTGCTGAAAGAACTGCATCCACACAGTGCAGAACCACCATATGCAGACTCTGAGGAACTTCTATTCATCAATCTTCTTTGTGTGGAGTGCTGACTTCTACCTTACAGAGGTATATCCCATAACTCCATAACTGGCTGCAGATGTAGAGGGGAGATACAGCTCAGATGCCTTGCCCCAGTTAACATTGGGACTAACAAAAGATGTGATACCAGCCATGCAAACTGTAAGGGTTTGGGCTTTTTGGTGGTGGGGTGGGTGGGGTGGTTTTGAACAGCTTAAGTAATTTTTCTGAGAATGCAGGATACTTAGAGGCATTTTCAAAGCTGCCAAATCCTTTGTGGAATTGACAACTGCAAAACACACTGCAGACAGCAAACATGCTGGCAATAAAACCTTAGCTCCTTGGTGAAGGTGAGTCCCATTTTTGACCAAGGAAATATTAAATAACTTACATATAGTTACCATTTACAGTTAAGGCTCTTTTTGGAAATTGTAGGTCACCATAAAAACAGTATGCAACACAACTTGACAGTAAGGCAGTGTTCCATTTCTTCAATGTTCCTATGGCAAGTACCCATTTTTGTACAAGTTAATGATTGCACAGTTTCCTTCCCTATTTTTGCTGTAGTCAAAATACAGATACAAAGGCCAACAGTAGACAGACATGTGCCATTTTTCTCATTCCACTTGCAGTTACATTTTGGCATTAGCATAGAGTTCATCTATCTGTGACTGGAAGTATTTTCGCAGTTCTGGTCTCTTCGCCTTCAGTGTTGGTGTCAACAGGCCATTTTCAATAGAAAACATTTCAGTGTGCAGGACAATGTCTTTCACCTGGAAAATAAAAAGTTACTAGCCAAGCTGTATTCCTTGAAATAGATAAGACTATTACAAACTTGCCCAGACATCTTACCAAAGCTCATCACTTGAAAAGCTTTCCAGACAAATTAAAAGCAGTGTTTGGAGAATCAGATTATATTGGTGTTGACAAGTTTAAAAAATTAGGCATTTGGTTCTCACAAGCATCATACCTGTTCAAATGACTTCAAACCAGATTCTTTCCCAATTCTCACCATGTCCTCCAGAATAAATTTTTTTACATCCTGTGGATACAGAAATATGTTATATAGCTTCATGCTTCCATAAGCAGCAACTTGAAAAAGCTGATGCAGAACATTTAACAGTTCAGCTAGACATGCCCCTTACCTTGTTTCTGCATAGCTCTTGATAGGAGCCTTCACATCCCCTTTTCTTGGCCCAGCTGTTCAGAGTATCAGGATCAGGTACCACAACACCTACTAAGAAGGCCTGGAAAAAAAAGAGAAAAGCTTGACAAAAATTCCTAGGTCAACACTTCAGTTCCTACACATTTCATTGGGGAGCATTTCTGATCCTGCTGTAAAGTCAACAGCTTTCTCTGATACCTACCTAAACACAGCAAGAGCAGTTCAGTTCAGCTGAACTGAAAGAATTAAGATCCACATTTTTCTTCACATTTGAAAACCCCCAAGATATCCAGGTTCTTTCTTGGTATGCATGGGTTTTTCTGTTTTGTTTTTTGGGTTTTTCCCACTGCACACTGTTAGCAATTTATATACAGTCATTAATATGCAAATTAGTTTAGTTCCACTACCTGGTGTGAAAGTAAATCCAGAAACATGCTATGTAACTGCTGGAATCCAATCAGAACCAAAATGCATAATGATAATAGTTTACAATAAAAATTTAAATTTCAGTCCCAAAATTTGGGGTGAGGGGAAGGAAGAAAGGAAAACTTTCCTGCAGTCTTCCTTTGCATTAACTTTTAAAATTACCTGAAAAATGCTTACCTGCAAGCTCTCTCCATGGACAAACACCTGTGCAACAGCTTCACATCTCAGATACACATTCTCTATTTTCTCTGGTGCTATGTACTCTCCCTGGGCTAGTTTAAATATGTGTTTTTTCCGGTCAATGATCTTCAACGTACCATTCTGTTGGCAGAAATAACTTTTACTCAGAGGAGGCACTTCAGGTGAAAAACCAATCTACACACCATAGGCATGCCACACTGGCACAATGAAACTGTGTTAAAATCAGAGAATAGTCAAACTAGTGTTAGAAGAAAATAGGTTATGTATCCATCTAATCTAAAGTGGGGAAAGCCTCAGCACTAGCACTGTCAATACTTTTTTAGGCCCAGGCATACAGATTCAGCTACAACAGTGATTATCCACAAATTCTTGTCTTTCACCTAACTAATTCTGTTCAATAGCAAATGTTTTCTAATATATTTATTAAATTTCTGCCAGTTACTATGAAAGTATTATTGCAGCTATGTAAGTTAACTTACTGGTAGCCACTTGCCAATATCTCCTGTGTGAAGCCAGCCATCTTGGTCCAGAGCCTCTGCTGTTTTTTCCGGATCTTTTAAATAGCCACGAAACACATTTACCCCTTTAATGCACACCTGAAAAGAGCAATTTGTTAATATGTGCCACAATGAAGGAAAGTTAGCAATCACTACTATAAAAAAATTCATCCTTCAATGATTCTTAATGCCCTTTAAAAAGGCAAGAGGAAATTTGTGTTTGTACAGGAATTTCTACTCATGGTTTTTGGAGATCTAATGTTTTCCATTGGTATGAAATTGAGTAAGAAGCAATTGGAAGGATCTGATCTCTTCCAATCTAGCAGTAGTCTTCCTACCCACTATTTGAATAATTTGAATCTATCAGAAGAAATTTGGTTTTATTTACGTGAAAAAATTCTGCTGCATCCAGAAATACAATCTCTCAGCCTGGCAACATTTTCATTTCAGCTTTGGTAAACAGCAGGGGCATTGTGCTAAAACTAATGGAGAACAAACCAGTTGGGTATCAAGCAAATGACATTTGTTGCCCAAAAATTAGGCTAGAAGGAATTACTAATGTGGCACAGCAATCAATTTTTGAAAAACGTTCAGTGCCTACCCAGTATGTTGGTGAGCTAAAATACAATGAACATGAGATGTTGTCAATAGGAGGGAGATCAGAGTATTAGTGAGGGTTCTCATGACCTTATGGAGACAGTAACAAACTTGGGACCAAAGTAAAGTAATATTTGCAAAGCAACTAACTTCTGTTCTAAAATAGACCTTATCTGGAAGGATACAAATAAAGAGGACTCTACATGTCCCAGTCAAGTCAAAGACTGAATAATCAAATGTTAATTTTTCACAGCCCCTGAGATCACAGCAGGTCACAGCTTTTCCCAGTAGACAGCCAACCATTTATCTGTATCCTGTTAGCTGGCACTGAAACCTCTTCTGCATATGCTCATATATAATTCTATTCACATATTTATTCTTCTTGACTGGCAAAAGTGAAAATCAAGGCTGACAGAGCAGAAAATATTGCAAGCTTACTCTCAGAGAAGGGGACTAGAAATATTTAACCCAGATAAAAACCAGAAAATAAGGAAGAATATTTCTTTTAGGCAAATGCATAAGGAGTGCCAATTCAAAAGCAATGGGCTTTGAGTTCTGTGAAGCAAGGTACAATACTTTTTTGTTATATGTAGAATAGTTTATACTGAGGAAATTAGGCCTGAAAGACTAAGAGGGCAGCTGATACATTAAGGAGCTACCATTTTTATTCAAGTCCAAGTAATTCCTAATGCAGCATATTTTCACATTAAGTGAAAGCAAAACACTTTTAGGAGATTTTAAAAAACTACTTAATTATTTATCATTATAAGAATTTATACTCAGTTCCTCTAGCAAACCAATCTCTAAGAACATACTGAAAGGGAAACAAAACCTGTTGAAGACCAAATATGGAGTCATATGCAAGATAGAAGACTTTTGACATTGTTCTTCACTTGCAAGCAGTTTCCCACCACAAAGACCAACAAAATCCTTGAGTATTTCTGAGAGTTAAAGCTCAATGATTTGTTTCTAGTCTCATACGAATCACAACCAAAACATAATTATAAATCCTTTATAGCCACAGATCAGTTACTTGCTTAAGCTACTTTTAATTTCTCACTCCCCCAGTTGCCTCCACATGAAAAACACCACAGTTAATCTGCTTTCAAAGCTTGGGGAAAATAAATTATTATATGAACATCTCTTCAAAGTAGATACAAAGTTAAATCTATATACACTTAATTTTGAAAAAATATTTTAGAAGACAGCATATAGCATCACATGTAAAGCTGAGTCCTCAAAATGCAATTGTAAAACGTACGTGTTCCATTTGTGCAGATTGCATAAAAAAGTTCAGAAAAATGTGCAGGCAGGCATCACAAATCACCAGCAACCTTCATGGCACTTGATGTCCATTTCTCAGAAGTTCCCAGCCACTTTAAGTGACCTCATCTCACACATGACAAGCTGGGTAAGTGGCTGTATGCACCAGCTGCTCTCTGGCCCTTGGCAGCAGGGTGGGAGGGAAGCCCTCTGCCAGCATTCTGCTGAAGGGCAGCTGCACCATGAAGTGGCCACACTTCCCAGCTATTCCACAGCTGGAAGATGTTGCCTTGTCAAACAGCCTTATGTATGGTCATAAAACCATCTGTTAACCTGTGGGATAACATTGCTAAGTAAGCTCTTTTCCCTCCCCCCATTTACATTTCCTGATTTGTTTCTGTGAGTCATTGATAAGTATGGCATGCAGGCATCTTAGATTTCATATAGCAGGCCATGTTTAGCACTTTTACTAAACTCAGTTATTTCAGGAACAAAAAAAAAATTCAAAAATTCCCAAGAGGCTCATATTGCCTTTCTTACTTACCTCACCCTCTCCTTTGGCAGCCAAGTAATTCATTTCTTGTACATCAACAAGCTTGATGATATTGCATGCCATTGGTGCTCCAACATGACCTATTAAATACAGGAACACTTCAATAGCCTGATGCTTTTTAGTCAGATTCTGAAAAAAATAAGCTGCTTACACACTGAAGAAAGATGGAAAACTGATTTCTGGTAGCTTAAATTTGCCAGGACTGCGACATTAAATTCTCAGATAGCCCTAAGAATGTTACAAGCTGAACCATGTATTCAAGCTTGCTTTTTCTTATAATCAGGATCCTCACTCTACAGACATATTTAAGTAGCAGAAGTCCCATACAGTTTCCATTAGCAATATTATATCAGTTAGGGAGCTAGAGATGTAACAGCTCAGGGAAGTGCACACACTTGATTCCAAACACCAAAAAGTGCCATTTGTATTTCCACAAGTACCATTATACACAGAAGATTTGTGCTTGATAGAAACTACAAGGGTTAATACTGTGACCTCCCTTTCCTAAAGCTACTTCAGTTTACAAGAACAAATCCTATTAGAAGTTTGAATTACTGAACATTCATAGCTATTTAGGGTAGAAATGTCAAGCGATCTCTTCAATTACTTTTATTTCACTTGAAGAAAACCAATCTTATCACTCATGATAGGTGAAGAATAAATAAAGTGATCAGGGACCTCTAAAAATTTCACTAATTCTAAAATCTAACAGACAGGTAGACAGCTGAACATCATACCTGCAGTCCAGTCACCAGGCAATGACAGGGAGCATCCAGCTGTGCATTCAGTCTGTCCATAACCTTCATAGAACTAGAAGGTGCAATCAAAATATAATCCAAAGACTATTACTTTTCAACACAGTTTCTTCATTAAAATGCAATTAATATATGTTTATTTTCTTCTATTTGTTTAAATTTGAGTGTACCAAAACCCTCAGCACCCCTGAAATATTAGTTTTATCACAATACGGTTTTAAGTGCTAATATTCCACCTTCAGTTCCAATATATACTCCAAAGATTCACACAGCATGTGACACCTGTGTAGACTAAAAGAGAAAACAGCAGAAGAAGCAAGAAAGAAGTGAAGAACCATAGCACTGGCAGTGACTTCATTCACATAATTTAAAAATAGGCTTGTCTGAGACAGCCAGAAATGGAATCCCTATGCCCCATGACAGTTCTGTGATTGCTATACACATGACAGGCTTCCCTTTTCTATGCAAAATGCATTGTTACACCAGCACACCACTGAAAAACTTCAGGAAATTATGGAAGCCTGACATTTTAGATGATTTTGCTTTCTATTCTTGAAATTTAATTTTAATTGGATTTATTTAATTTCAACACATTTGTTCTATTTTATGCCATTGCTGTTGAATTTTACCTCCTGAAGCTTATACATTGAAGAGGCTCTGAAGATAAATGCAACATGTGCAATTTGATTCACCTCATGTTCAAAACAGCAACACTACAATATTACCACACTGATTATTAGATTTTCTACAGTAGTTAAAAATATTTCTGTAAACAAGGCAAACTCCAGAAAATTAAATAAAGTAGGTAATTTATTACTTACTGCAGCCCACAAAAAAAGTCTTCCCTAAGACAGGTCAGCTGGTTATTTCAGTTAAAAGACTTTGGGATGAATACAGAAATTTCAGGGGACTGAGAGAAACTCAGGAAAAGAGCATGCACTTGTATCATCTCCAAGAATACTAGAAAGAGTTATCCATATAATCAGACTGCTAGAAAAGCTCTAACAAGGGAGCTCTCTAAGGGAGAGTAGAGATGTTAAACACTCCAGGAGCCAGGTGTTAAAATATTCAGGGTTTGGGACTCAAGGCCAGGCAACTCACCTGACAACCAAGAGCTGCTCTCAAGAAGGTCAGTACACTTGCAGACACAGGTGCTGCTCCTGTGACCATCAGCTTTACTCTTCCTCCCAAACTTGCCTACAACAGACACAAGATACTGTGAACACCAAAAGCATTTTAGAAATATTTCCAGAGTCATCTTCTATGACACCCTTGGCCACTGTTGACCTACAGTGCCACCCACAAATGGTAGAGAGTAAAAGTGTAGTCTGCTATGGCAAGCTGTTTTTCTGGCAGTGTTTCTAGTCTCATTATTGGCTGGAAGATACAGAATCTCAGTCTCTGTACATGGTGTCACCGCAATGCAGACTCTGCAAAAAGGAGCTTAAGCCATGGCCTTACAGTGATGGCTTTATATTTAACTGCCTTGTGTCAGTTTCTCATACACCCTGAATGCTACAAAGAGCAGCAACATAGGCACGTTGTACTGCCAAGGTTAAGGCCATATCAAGTGAGTGTCAGATATAACAGCAGGCATGACAAACAGGGAGAAGACAGTGGGAGTTCCAGGTGGCACTGTATCATACTAAGCATTCTTCCTTCAGAAGGGCAATGTTTGCTTTCAAAGCAGTAAGAGAGAAGCACCAGACTGCTTCAGAGTGACTTCCTTAATACAGTTAGCTGATGCTACAACAACTAAGGGAATTGAAAAAATGAGGTTGAAAATAGAAAGCCAGCTCTGATTTTTACTCTGAGTAGCCAGGTAGCCTAACTTAGTGAAAAAGCCATACCAAATTATAAGTATTGGTATGAAATCCAACAATTGCAAAGTTTAACTCAGAGGCTTTCAAGCATACCTGTATTTTACGGAAGATGACTTTATCCCAGAAACTGTTATTTCTAACTATGCCACTTCTGAGTTCTGCTTCTTTCCTCTTGGAAGCAAAGTCCAACAGCCACCTCTTTACTGAAGAATCTGCCTGCCCAAAAATCTATTAAGAAAGATGAACTGTGGTTAGAATTCTCATAGATTACCATTCCCTTTTTCTTACGTATGCATGCATAGAGACTCTTAACAGTGAAAACCAAATAAATGAAAACAACCTTTATTGATAGGCATCTTAATTGTAGTAAGAAATATTTGTGAATTTTTATTTTGACCTCAGTTCAAGAGTTGAAACCAGCACTTAATTCTTGATATCCATCAAACTGTGTGATGTTGTTTCAATGCATAATTTCTTCATTAACATGTATGAATGAAAATGGATGGTTTACTTCTCTTTTCTAGTATCATCAAAATCCAAATTGAGCATAATCCTCAGCATTTTCTGAAAAGAATCCTGCCATAATACATAATGCAAAACATGGTGTTGTGAGGAGATGCAGGTCACTTCAAAAATACCAAATGGAGATCTGTCTTGCATATACAAATTTGCCCTTTAGATCACTTTTCAAAGTCTCCTTCTAGTTGTTCTTAGGAAGGCAGAGAGCAGGCTCAACAGCAAGCCAAACATTAGCACATTCATTTGGAAACAGGAAGACTCAGCATTATGACTGAAAGCATGCAGACTGCAGCATTATGTCCCCCTGCTATGCCAAGTCCCCAGCCTGCTGGCTTCACATGCTAGGTCACTGCAGGGGTGGGTGAGGTGGAAGCCTCAGACTAAAGAAGCAAGAGGAAATCATGAGAACAAAGTCCCAAGCTTTGACTGTGCTTCTCAAATTCCAGTAGAGAATGTGTGAGCAGAATAAGGAGCTACATTTTAAGTACTAAAAGCTAGTCTCAGGTTTTCTTCCCCTCCAAATGGATTCCAAAGCCAAACAGCACCTTGTGTTACTTGGTGTTTCTCTAGCCTCATGATCAGAGAAATTTCCTGGCTAAGACAGCATAGACAGCTCTGCCATTTCTTTAGCAGTCATAGGATTTATTATATCCTTGAGCTCCCCTAAAAGGGAGGCTGTACCCTAAAAGGAGTCAGTCACCCATATGCAAAAGGCCAGTTAAAATCTGAAGCTCAGGAAAGATTCTACTTTCAAATTCCCATCTCTGTTAACTGTGAGCAGGCACGCAGCACACACAGGAGAGTGAGGCTACAGACACCTCCCCAGCACTCCCAACTGGCTGGTTTACAGTTCTCCCAGCTAGAACACACTCTGGCTGCCATGTAGGAAATTTGTCTGTGTCCAGCAAACACAGGCAAACACCTGACCTTGCTTTGCAAATTCCACTCCATGAGTCAGATGCTAAAAGTGTGGCATGCAGATGCCAAGCCTCATTTTCGTGTTGTAGACTAGACTTAAATAACTTGCTCAGAGCAAACACTACGTCATGAATCAAGATAGAGAGAATCAAGTCCCCTAGTCAGACTTTTCAACACTAGTATTTGCTGCCTGAAAGTGTTTTAATGCAACAAGTACTATTCCCTGCATTTTCAGCTCTCTTTTAGAAAGAGATGCACACATTTGTTAGCATGCCAATTTAATATCCCAGACACAGCAGTTACTCTTACTCTGGCAGCAGAAACTTTAAGGAGTCTTTTAAAAGCCTGCACTCATGCCTGTAGACTTACCTTGTCAAACATTCTGTTCAACAGTCTTGGTACTACAGGAAATACAGTTGGCTGCAGTGTTTTTAGGTCATCCATGAGTAGTCTGATATCCCCTTGAAAGAATCCTATCCGGGCTCCATGGCACAGCACCACACACTGTTAGAAAAAAGTAAACACTGAACACACAGGAGGTACAATGTGTTCCAGCTCTGTGTGTAGGACAGTCCTATGCAGTGTGGATTGACCTTAAACCCTCTCAACTTCTGGACTAGTTTTGTAGCATTCTCACACTGAGACAGCACTAGAAAGATCAAGTAGCAAGACACATCTGGTGTACACAAACCACATTTCCAAGCTTAGCACAAAAGCCTCTAACCAAAAAGGGCAGTTGGTCAAGTGACTCAAGAGCTAGCAAAAGACTGAAAAGGAGAACTTCTCCATTTGAAATAATTAGCAAGCTTATTTAAAAATATTAGACTTGTTTGTCCCCTGCTTTATACCTAGAAATTCTGCATTTATAGTCCACACATGCTATTTTACTAGGCCAGTGAGGATTTCTGCGTTCTTGCTACTTCATTTCCAATCCTTGCACTCTGGTTTTCCTTCTCATTTCACAGGACTGATGTGAGCAGAGGACTTGTTCTTGATCAAGATGCTCTTCAGAAGATTCTAGCAGAGCCAGAGTTTTTTCTGTATCACTTCAGACCCACATAAAGGTAGGCAGACTAAATCCTGTTGTGTTTGACATTTTGTGTCTAGAAACCAGAAGACTAGGAGTTTCACCACCTACTTTACACACCTCATTTTATTTTCCTACTTTTTCAGTGTTTAACATCTCTCCTCTCCCTTGTGTTTATACCTATCTGCTTTTCCTTCATTCCCTACTATCCATCCTCTTATTTACTGAATGAGACACGCTGAAGTGTCACTTTCCCCCTCTACCTATATTTTACCACCATCTGCTAAAAGCAGCAAACATCAGTCTTTATGGACTGAGCAGCAACTTGCCTTTACTAAGCAGGAACAGTAAAATTGTCAAGCCAAGTTCATTTACCCTCTAACTTGCACATGATGCCAAAACCAAGGAAAAGTCAACTTTAAAACAGGACTGTACAGACTGGTTCTCACAGAGAACCAAACAGCAAGAATTCTTTTCTACTTTCTACCAATAATGTCTTGGTTAATATAGCTATGCCACCTATTTTGTACAGGCAGAGGAATACTGCAATCCAAATACTCTTTTAATTTTTTCTTTTAAAATGAAAGTTCCCATCCTGTTTCTACTGCCTAATCAAGAGCAGAGCTGTTTGTATGTTCTGGTGCAAGACAGGGGAGTAGAACAGACATGGAGGTATAACTGATATCAAGGTGACCAGGAAGAAAAAGTGATGAATGCCCAAGAGCACCTGTAGACCTCAATTGTGTACTATTCCAAATCTTTGTGGCATATATATACACACACAGACACACATATATATATGCACACATATGAATATACACATTTTTGCTTATATTTGTATACACACAGACTTTCTACAAAAAACTTAGGATTCCTAATGGAAGTCATACAACAATTTCTGGCTTCATATGCGTTTTTCATGCTTGCATGGATGCTCCCTCTATGAAACTTCAACATATGTATTTGCAATCTCACCTGAGGAAGAGGGGTTAATTCAACTTCAGTAAGTGCAGTAATTAATACATAAATTTCTTACATCCTGTAGAGGCACAATTGCAGGAATTGCATCCATTCAATAATGAATAGCACCCAAAATGGGCCCAGAGGTCTTCAAGACCGCCAGCATTAAGACAACTGCAGCCATTTCATTCTCAAAAATTAGGCTTCAGATTTTGCTACATGGTAAAACAAGTGATCCAAGAGAACCTCAAAGTTTGTCATTGACATGGCCTTAAAAGCCACTTCCATTTCCCAGAAGAAAATTATCCTGAAACAAAATTCCTTCCTCTTTACTGAAATTTCTTGGAAGCAATGGTGAATTTAACTTAAAATTAGTTTTGTGTAAGCAAACAGAATGCCTCCTTATAAAATAAATTTTTGAAGTTTGCATAATAAAGAATGGCATGGATTTTTAATAATGCATTAATTACACTGGAGGGAATTTCTAGGCAGTGTACATGTGCTAAGGGATTGCCTCATGTTCTAGTAAACCAGTTTCTAATTAACCCTAGCTCTAAGGTTAATGTTTATATTCTGGCACAAAAACCAATTGCCTAGAGCTCATCATGTACTGTTTATGGGACACTGCTTTCCTGAACCTTATTTCAAGCTTTCACACACATTTACAAGAGTCAAGAAGGAAGAGTATATTTCACCTGGATGCATTCTGTAAGAGAAGTAAGCTTCTCAGTAATTTAGTACAACAAACATATGCTTACCTCAACAACTCTCTCAAACATATGAGCCAGGGGCAGGAATGATATCAGCACATCATCAGAAGAAGGTATAAATGATTTCTGGAAGTGTTAGCAAAAGTTTAATTCTCATTGAGTCTATTTAGCCTAAGTTAAACACAACAGTAAAATCTAGCATCTAAACTCTAGAATACAGCCCCTACTTTGGTTTTGCTTGTAATGAAGCACTACAGCAATGACTTTCTAGCGTGAATAAAGACACACAGCAGAAAAAATAATCTTTTAGAGTTGAGTAGAGTGATCAGATTATTACAACTTATCATTCATAGAATTCTGAGAAGAAATAAATTATGATATAAACCACAGAGTTCCACTACATATATTAAGAGAGTAGGGGAACAATAGAGATTAAAATAGCATTGGTTTGAAAAAATATACTTTCATCTAAGATTAAGAAGTTTGATTACCTTATTTACCCCAAAGTCAATATCAAAAATACCTTACATGAGCTAATTGTGAGACCAGTTGCTTAATTCAGAAACAGTACTCCTTGCACTAATGAGAAACATTGTAAGCCCATGGCAGAATGTAATCTACATTCACATCAGGATCATTGTATCACTTTGGTTACTGCAGAACAGATTGGAAATCTGTTGGGTTCTTGACCCTGGCAGAATAGCCAATACACATTGACTTCTGACTAGTGGACACAGAGTGCTGTCAAGTAACATTTTTACTTGGATCTTAAGACCAAAGTTAGAGATTTCAATGTTTGTTTTCCTCATGAGATTATTTCCCTTCAAGCAAGTTCACAATGTTTATATTTTCAGGTTACCTCTGTAGATTTCATAAAAGCTGAAGCATTGCTGACAATGTTTTGATGAGTGAGCATAGCTCCTTTAGGGTTTCCTAAGGAAGAAGGACATCAGGATTCAACAGTGAAATTCAGATCCTTGAAGTCAAGGTAGCAGTGGCAAAACTAATGTGATAGCATTCTTTGATACTAATGCATTTCTTTGTGTATCAAATAAACAAAACACTGTCAAGAACAGCTGGCAGCAGTTAAGTAATCAGTTTATGATGAAGTCTTATAACTTTTTAAGGAGCCCAAAACTTTAAGAAATCATCATATTTTTTGATATGTGTCTCACTCAAAATTCAACTCTTCTGTGAAGATGCAGCTATCAAATCCAGAATAATTTCTGTTCTCACATCTGTTTTAAAAATATAGCTTGCTGCTGTATTCTTTCCTTATGCTCCATGCCAGTGGGTATGAACTTCACAAATGTCAAGTGAGTGACATCTAGACAGTCTGTTTTGGTCTTACAGCAAGGTTCTTAGACCTTTGGAACAATGTTGCTGATAAAGTACAAAAAACCACTACGGATTAATTGATAGTCTGAAGTCTGATGCAGAGCCCTTATTATTATGTAAATATAAATTCATTATTTGTTTCTAAACCCAAAAACATTAACATCTACATGCCCTAATACTGCAACTCTGTATTAATAAACAGGAAAAAAAATTAAAAATCCAAGGGAACTTTACTGTAACACCTCCCCAGCTATTACTTGCCAAAAAGGTGCAGCAGCAGGTGAAATCTTGGAGGGGAAGTAGGAGGGCTTCTGAATTAATTTTGCACATGCAGAATAATAAATTCCACATAATGTACCAAGGTGTACCTGTTGTTCCACTGGTGAAACAGATGACTGCTAGATCTTCTGGCTTTGGAGGCTACAAGAGTTAAGAAAGTATTAGTATGGTTAAGACAGCAAGGGAAAATATTTCCCTGGACAAAACATCAGGGTACTAATATTATTTCTGAGCTATGGGAGATTTGCTGCTTGATCTAAAGAATGCTAAACAGCTTCACATTGTCACTTGAACCAAGTTCACACTTACCATAGGTTTTTGTCTGTGCGCTCTTCCTAGCTCCTGCAGAAAGGAGAAGAGAGAAAGTGTAGACAAACATGTAGCTTTCTTGTTTTAAATTTACCAAACATTATTAAATACCATAATACTTCATTGTTTAGACTCTCTGCTAAGGCATTTTAACTTGTATTGCAACCCAGTGCAGCAATTCCTACCCATGGCTGGAGGGTGGATGGGAACCAGATCTTTAAGGTTCGTTCCAACCAAAGCATTCTGTGATTCTCTGGTTAATGTAAGAGTAACAAAAGCTTTAAAGCACATTTCAAAAATACATAGAATAACTACCATGTTCTACAAATGAAAAAGTGATAAGTTATCTAAAACTGACAAGGCTTTTCTGGCTAATAAACAAGAAGTCACTAGGGAAGCCCAAGGTTATGATAAGACAGACAATGAATCCTATACCTCATGGAGAAGATGTGCCACCAACAATTATTGGTTAAATGAAGGAAGACTGTTTCATTGGTGGTTTGAACTCCTATACAGGAAAAACTCATCCAGAACCCTTCTTCCTCTTTAGTTATTCAGACCTGACCACTGATGTTAGGGTTCTTTAGGCAGAAGGGAAAGGATACCAAAACAATCCTTTTACCACCAAGGGTATAGCAAATAAGAGGAGACATTTGCAAGTCAATGTTTAGTATCTATGAGCTTTAAAGTTTCAAACCAAGACTTACTACTGTCATGCCTATTTAAAACTAGAAACAAAACTACCTTAAGTGCTTATGCAAGTTGAAGAGGATGATACCCTTCTTCCAAGGATACACTTAACACTTCTGTTAAGTGTATCCTTGGAAGAAGGGTATCTTTGAGGACAGACATGAGCTTCACCACTGCCTTTACATTCCAATTGCACAATAACAGCACATTCATTCCTTCGAACCCTAGAGCTCTTTAGTATCATGTACCTCTAAGATTTA
Source organism: Zonotrichia albicollis (assembly GCF_047830755.1). Taxonomy (NCBI): domain Eukaryota; kingdom Metazoa; phylum Chordata; class Aves; order Passeriformes; family Passerellidae; genus Zonotrichia; species Zonotrichia albicollis. The sequence continues at coordinate 37,906,049 of NC_133823.1, forward strand.
CCCAAGGAGGTTTAAGACAAAGGGAATGTCTGGAAAGACAGTGAACATTCCCATACCTGTAGGCTTGCCTTTTTGAAAGAGTTTATTATGCAAAGATTTACCACTATGGCAACATAGCTGTCTGCTCAAAACAGCACCTCCACTTGATGTACCACTGACAAGCTCAGTACCTCCCTACAACCCGCTTTGAGTAACATCTGGGATTTACTGAATATACAGCTGAAGTCTCCAGACACTTGTTTTGATCTCTTACAACAAAACTCCACCATCTCTTCCCATTAAAGAGCCATTTATTTACTCAGCTACAAGTAACCACATGATACACACTGGGCATCAGAAACTAAGCTGATGGCTTCTAGAGCATACACAGCAGAACAGTTCACATAACCCATACACAGCTGGGCAAGAAACTCAAGCCAGAAATCCAGAAAACAACTACTCAAAGCTAGAAATAGTCATTCTAGTCTAAGCTCCTAAACAGCTCACAGTTACCTTTCAGGAGACACACTGTCTCCAACCTCTGAAAAAAAAAAAGTGACAAAACCTTCCTGCTCACTGAGGGACTACTACAATTACTAAAGCTTGCCTCTAACTTCTTGCCAGAGATTTAAACAAAAGGCTCTTGGAACACCTATTTACTTAACACTTGATGTTTGCAATAATGAAATAAGAGCTATATACTACTACTGAACCTCACTACTTACACATACAAACATCTTTTGTAAAGGCAACTTTTACCCTCAGTTTTGTTTTTCCATAGCTGGAAGATCCAGTGGAAAGCATCTTCCTCTGTCAAAAACTGCAGTTCAGCTCAAGGAAAGTATCTCATTTTATTCTAACAACTTACAGCTGGACCACTCTTTTTCTAAGTTCAACCCAACCCTTTGGCCAGTGAACTGTAAGTCCTTTAACTCTAGCCCTACTTCATGTTTTTAGCCCTGTTTTAACCTGGCACTCTTAATGAGGCCAGTTTGTTAGTCAGTCTTTTGAAAGAAGGTGAGCTGACATTTTTGTATCTTTACCAGAAGGTGGCCCTATTAACATAGCTGTCTTAACTGCTATGAAAACGAGTTCAGTGAAATGAGGCATTTCACATTGGCTACTGACACCTGGTCAAAGCCTAGTGAGCCAAGCCTTCCTCAGAACTACATCTGAAACCAGGCTAAACCAAATTTCATAATCTCAGAGCAAACATATACCTCATGCAATTTGATCCTGGAAGAACGTTCTCCAAATGAGTGAAGTTATGAAATAAACTTGCATAAGAGATCTACGCACACAAAAACTACATGCAAAACCAAGACTTGACATCAGGTGGTTAATTAAAATGATTGCTACTTTCAAAGCCTGAAAGTTCATTCCCCTATATCACCATAACCTCATCCTATAAGAGGCTGACTGACATGTTCCTTCTCCCCCAGAAAACATCTTGTAGATTCAGTGTACAGGGAAAAGTGCCATTTTTCACAAGACCAAAACCCACACAGGCTCTCCTTGAAATAAGCATTTCTGAAATATTAGTCACAGTATATAATTATCACATTATGCTTCACATGGGCAAGCCTTAACACTGAGATCCAGTCTTCAGTCCTGGACTATGTTAACAATCTTTCGCTCCGTCATCTTGGTATATCCACTTCTATACTTTGAGCATTGTGAAACACCATTAGCAAGTTGTTCTCCTCCTATTATTTTTTATATTTTTGAGTAAACTTCAATCCAAGAGATAGTTAAGGATTTTGAAACTAATCCATGGCAAGCAAATAGGATTAAAGCAGTTAAGCATTCTTACCTCTATTTGTCTCATGCTGAAGACTTCCACACCACACTTTTTACCACGTTGCACAAGATCCACATCAAAAGAATCCATGATAACAATGGTGTTGAGTATTGGAGTTTCATTCTTTTCCACACTGGTTAGCAGAAGTCTGGCCTTGTCAGGTTTGTCACAGAAAACCAATGACAAGTCAGCTGATGAAAAAGAACTATATTATCAACATGACAAGTGCAGCTTAGACTAGATCCATATGTACTTCAGTATGTTGCAATGGAAGGCTTTTCTGAAGACGGCTACAGTTCTGCCCTCACTCAGCTCTGCCATCCTATATTCAGTTGCTGAGCTACTGAAAGTGTCCTACCTTTGTTCACAATGTATGTAATAGCTTCAGCTCCCAGTGTATCATAGAGGGGCACCACCACCATGGAGAATGCATAGCATGCCTGTTCAATGATGACCCACTGCACAAAGACAAGAGATGAAAGTCACTATGTTTTGTTTATTGTAACAGACCTCCAAGAATGATTCATTTTTAAGAATCTAACAAGGAAGATAACCAAGAATGATTCATTTTTAAGAATCTAACAAAGAAGATAACCAAGAATGATTCATTTTTAAGAATCTAACAAAGAAGATAATAGGACACAGCTCACATAGACAAGTCCTTTTAGAAAGTGGCAGTTTTTATTATTTTTTCACTTTGAATACCTACTCATTTTTTGTCTGTGGAAGGAAGAAAAAATCCCCAATAAAGAGCTCTAGGAAAGAATCCAATAAAATTCAACCCTACCCCTAAAAGTAATATTAAGTACTTTTGAAAAAAGCAGTTAATACTAACTGTCTCCTTAGTTTACCTACTAACAGAAAGACTTTGAGCAAGAGTACTGTACTTTTTATTGGGTTTATGTTATTGAGGTAGGCAAAGCTTTCAATTTCCCTTATTACCATGAATCAGTGAAGGACTCACTTATGTCATGACCCCACATTAAATTTATGTACACATTATGCACCCCTACATAATGCACATCTCATTTGATGGTTAGACATGCAAATAAAGTAAAAGTCCTTTGGAGAGTCATCCCCAGCAAGTTTCCCAGCACTTCTCAAGACTAACCATTCTTCTTTATAGGAAGACTTCTAGTAAAAAAATGCAAATACCTCCCTGCAAGCTGCAGTAAGAAGGATTTACCTGCTAACGAGTATAGTACTCAAACACAATGAATATTGCAGCCTTATGATGTGTTATCAGAGTTATGCTTTAAGCCAGCCTATTTTCATCCAAAGTATCATCAAGGTAAGACAGTAATACAATTCCTTTTTTCTGATAGTAACTCTTGGGTGTAGTTTGTAACCAACTAGCTACACCAAAATACAGAATAGCATGCAACTTCTCAAATATGAACCTCCAGACACACGAAAAGGTGAGCTGAACTAAAACATTTCTGATTTTCCCATCAAATACTGACAAAAACTCTCAGTACCTTTAGTCAGTTCCAATGACAGGAAGAAAACAGCATGCATCTTTAAAACTTACCAGAACTTACAATTCAACAAGACTTGCATTAACAAGGGTGTTTCCTTTACCCTCCCTCAGACTGTTACACTTTCCAGGGCTTTTCAGGACCTGCAGCTACCTCATCCCCTCATGATGACAAGTTTAAACATGATTCAGCTGATTATTCCATAAATTATCTAATAGAGACTATGTCAAAGTTGCCAAATCTCAGTTTTACAAACTGTTTATTAGGGGTCAGTTTCCCAAAGTACTCTGTTGATTCAGCCAGCCTTTAACACAGTGAATTTTTCTGACAGCATTCATGCAATGGGCAAGTTGTACACCTCTTGTCCAAAAAGACTTCTTATAAAACTAGTGCAATGCCAGCTAACAGGTAACTAGACTTTCATTAAGACATTACACATACTGGGAAGTCTAAGCAGGCACATTTATAATAGCCATGAAAGGGTCTGCTGAGTAGTTCTTGTTAAATGGCATACTCCAGGACATGTAAACAAGGAACAACTGGGCTGCTGTTCAGCAGCCAGAAGTTTAGAATTACTTTAATAGGGTGGGGGTTTACTACAAAGACTTCAGAAGCGGCACACAGCCATAAAAGCTTCTTGTTGCAGCCTCCAACAACTCTTGCACATCATTCCCAACAGTACAACCAGCATCTTTATTTTCTGGGCTACCAAGACACTTTTTTCCATTTTGCATCTAAAATTATGTAATGTAAATATCAAACCATGACACTCAAGTTCTCTCAAAGCCAAGCAAGCAACTAGTACTAAATATAGACAGTCAGACTTTTAGGTTCTCTTCTGACATAGTTCTGATCTTCTGTTAGGAAAACCACACTTCATTGTTGTGTTTTCTCTCAATCAAAACAAAACCTCTCCACTTCCAGAAGAGATGACTGTTTTCCAGGAAGTCAAAGTAATACTTTTATTTACAAATCCAAGTTTTGGTTTTGCTAGGATTTTCCCCATTAGGGGATTTCCCCAGCAGCTGTTCCCTGAAATAACAAATGTGAGTAATTTCACACAAAAAAAATATCTTCACATATTCTCCTGTCTGGATTAGTGGTTATGACTGGTAAGTCACAACACCCATCCAGTAGTTTTGAGCAGGGAAAATCCCAGATTTGAAATTGCTGGTTAAAAAAAAATCTTTTAATCTCATTCCTGACCCAACTCAAAGCAATACAACTTAAACATTTTATTTTTATAATCAGAAAGAGCAAAACTCCATGCTCTCCTTCAGAAATACCCTAACCCAGCAGAGACCATGCACACTTAGCTCTCTAGAGAAACGATTCAAATGGGCACAACAAAAACATGGCTCCCTTTTTTACTTCTGGTTCATCATGTTGTATGCACAGGAAGCTGAACTGTGGAGTCTGTAGCTCCATGTCATTTAACAGCTTCCTAACTGAATACATTCCAGCCTTCTTTATTACAGAAATAAATCTACAGGTGTTAGAAATAGAATTCCTTTAGGAAAACCCAAGAGCTTGGGAGTTTCTTAGGGTGTAGCCTGAGAGAGAAAGAAGGAAGCCACAGTCACTTGTCATACATCTTGCATTTTAGTGACAAGAGACTGAGACACTGATAGAACTTCTAACCCTGAGAACTGTGGATGTCCTTTGATGATGGCAAACACAAACAGGAGTGTTTAATCAAGAGGGACAGTATCCTTTTGATAAAGGGTAAGAAGCAGTCCCCTGTCTTAATATAGGTTTACACTAAACTAGCTCAGTGCAGCAAGTACTAGCTCAAACTACTAAACACAAATCTAGGTTAGAGAAATTCAGTCCTATAAAACAGATTTAATAAATAAGTCTAGAGAACATACACTTACTGAATATTTCATAATTTTTTTTAGAAAGGGCAATCTAGAATCACTTTATGGGTTAAAATGGATAGGCACTATCAAGCTGAATATCCCTATGGCTGTCTCAGGTGATTTTTCATTGTGTCACTTTCAGTCTTTCTATCCATTTTTATTAAATTGATTTCCAATTTTTGCCTTCAGCAGCAGTTTTCCCCTTCCAGAATCTTTGTTCCCAGGGCCTCTGGCAGAAACAAGAATTATCACCTTAACACATTTTTGTCCAAATATTTAATCAATAACTCTTCCTAGGTGTTTTAAGTTTAAACACCTCCTTGTGATTTCCTGTCACTTTCAACTGTCTAGGTTGTCCAATGTTACTTTTAAAGAGAAACTAAGCAGTGTTTACATTCACTAAGAACTACATTCACTTCCTATTAAACAAGCCACCTCTATAACATGGAAACAATGTAATTAGGTAAGTTCTTCTGAATTCCCTGATTTTTTTTCTGCTCTCTAGTTTTCTGCATTTAGCTCTAGGGGCAAAAAAACAAAAAACACCCCAACCAAAACACAACAACATATGACATTATGTCAACTACTAGTTTTGGTTCTTAGGTAAAAGGTGCCATGTCTATAGCTCATGGGTCTACAATGTCAGTCCTTAGGCTTTTCCTAACACCAAATAGGCTCTCAGTAGGGAAGTACACTGACAAGAGAGAAAGGAGTAGGCCCTTTTAGTAATGGCCAGACCACAAATACACAAAATGTTAGCTTAATTACCTCAGGTCTGTTTTGTGAAAAGATTCCTATGTACTGAACATGAGATGGTTTGAAGCCTCGGTGCAGTAATGCAGAACCCACATACTCAGCTCTGTCTGAAGCCTGGAGGGGCAAAAAAAGAGGAGGAACAAAAACAAAATAAGAGCAAGCTCATAATTGCTAACCCTCCTCAACAATTATTAATTGGTATGAATGAGAGAGAAGTTTAGGTTATTTTGGATGAGCTCCGTGGCTCTGATAACCTAAACATTGCAGTGCCATTACATGGCACTGACTGTAATTATTACACTTGCACTCAATATGCAGCAGAAGAAACACCTGATCCAGTCAAACTTGAATGTGTTAAGTATAAGTTTAGAGGTTCAGCACACAAACACAGAAAAGGCTGTTTTGCTGTATGTGTGTTAAACCCAAGAAGTGACCCTGGAATGATTAAACTTAATATTTCTGTTTAATCACAGGCATTACATACACTCTCCTTTTACTTCATTCAGTGCCTATGGGAGAAGCATTTCTCCCTTGAAAATACAATACAACAAAGAGCCAAAACCCACTTAGTTCTATTAACAAAGCTTGGGAAGGCAATTTTCCAAATTCTTTTTGTATAGCACATGACCGGAAACCATATTAGTCACAAGACCCCAAAAGCAAAGCTTTATTAAAAGAGGTATGCCTAACAAATTCACAGCAAAGTCACCTTGGGAAAAAAGTGAGGTCTGTTGCACACAGAAGGTGTTTAATGACCTTAGCAGTATGCAATAGGCAAGGTTTATGCAAATTTGAAGACCAAATGATTAAATCAGGAACAACCTAAGTGTGCACAGCTGCTAATGGAGATTTGCATACAGATATTTTCAGGGATCAAGAAGCAGAATGCTGCTAGTTAGAAGCACATCTGCTAGCACCCTATACAACTGTCATTCAGACTATGGAGACAAGGTGTCAGGAAGCCCAAACATCACCTGTAGACACAACTCCTGTAAAGTGAGCCTCTTGGAAGCAAGCACAGTCTGAGCCCCTGAACATTACTTCAAAGCTGCTGCTTCGCCCAAGTTCTAAACAATTCAGCATTGAGATGCCAAGATAAGTTTTATTTCAGAATTGTTTGGGGTTCACAAAACAGGTGCAGGAGGTGCTCTTCCTTCTCTCCCTTGCACATATTTAAGGCTGTTCCTTTAAGACACTGTAATAGGAACTAGCACCTTTCTGCAATATTCTGCTACTACTTTAAAACATAAATAATTCAAATTTGTTATATCACATTACTGGATGTTGTATCAATGGTCTCAGCAAACAAAAGCAAGTCTAGCACTAAGAGACTACTTACCTCTTTATAGGAGATCCATTCATATGGCTGGTTTGGTTTTCTAAAACCAAGACACGGACCATTATCTAAAAAAAAAAAAAAAAAAAAAAAATAGACACTCAAAATTCAACCCCAACTCCTCTGTCCTGACACCACTCTTGGTGTTAAGCCCCTAGATTCTCAGCAGACACTTTCAGATGAAAAATGGGGTTTTTTCAGGGGTGCAAGGAAGGAAGCTGAGAAAGACAGAAGCTACAAAGTTTAGGCCAAGGAATACAACACTGACTTTATTCACAGAACTCTTTCACAAAATAGCAGTTTCATTTGTCCTCAAGAAAATTCACATCCAATACATCCATCATACTGCTAGACTGAGACTCCCTATGCCCAGCTGCATTTCAAAAGAGTTCAAATACATAGCTCCTGACATATTTAAAATATTATCTTTAATTTTAGACTTACTTGATACTTGTACACCCCTTTGGAAAATATCATAAACTGTTCTCACATCATCATAGTAGTAGGACAACAGTTCATCACTGCTGAGAAGAGCGGACCTTCGAGCATGCTCACCACCCTAAGAAAAGCAAGCAGAAAGGTCAGACACCCTTGGGGGCTTGCAGGAATATTCTTCTTGAGAGAACTATGCAAGGTTTTCCAGGACATTGTTTTTTAAGAGTCAAACTGCTCCCTACATTACCAAAAACCTGCCACAATCTTATTCCCCAGCTACATATGATAGCACAGAACAGATGAGAACAGTAAAGTCTAACAAGAGGCATTTTGTCAAAAGCACTTTCTTAAATCTTTTACTCCATTAGTGCAATGTAGACCATAATTAATTTCATCCAGCTTCCTAAATTCAGCCTCAGAGCAGTCTAGACAGAATATTAATGGTGCAATCCCAATATATTTTTCTAATTAAGATGACAGAACATAATCAACTTCAATATGTGGTTTCAAACCCTAAATGATCTTAAGCATGGCCACCAATACTCTAAACAAGTGTTCTCATAAGCAAAATACTCTGCTCCAGATAGAGTCCTTTAATCCAATTAAAAGTTGCATCTTACAAAAAAGATTTATTTAAATGCGGTCAAGACAATACTATCTTGAAAATTGAAATCACCATTTTTTTAGCTACTGAGCACTTAGAGAAGCTAAAACTGGAAGTCAACACAAGAATCTAATAATTCCGATATAACACTGCCTTTTTTAGAGTGACTGATTAAATAACCTCATTTTATAGAGAGCAATCGAGTTTCACAAACTATAATTATGCAATTACTATTAGGCCACAGTTCTTAATTAGTCCTGTTATGATGACAGACACCTACAAGCAAGTTTTTATCAGGAACAGCCCAGCTGGTTAAACAGAGGATCTGGAGTAAACACTGTGTAAGATTTTCTCCATCAGTGTAATCAATTTCTGGCTCTTTCAGAGAGTCAAACCCTAGACAATTCAGGCACAGATTTAGTTAGTCTATCCTCCACAACTCAAATCTCTTCATATGAAGCCATAGATTCTTCTCCTGTTTTCAAAGTATTCTGGAAGACCAGACACCCTCTGTTCATGTATAAGCTAGATAAATACAAGTTTGTGTACAGAAGATGTCATATCACCCATGTCTGTAGAAATCAGCTAGCACACAAAAGGCACAGAGAGGAAAAATATTTTTACACTAAAACAAGCCTAACTTGTTTTAGCAAAACAGTATGAGTAATGCAGAGCTTGCCACTCCTTTGACAGTAAGCAGAAACGTACACTGTGAACATGACCCAGAACAACTTAATGAGTGGCTCACCTCTAAAAATTCATAACATTAGAAATTCAAGAGTCTACTTGCTCTCAGACCAACATCTACTCTACAGGAAATTAACAGATCACTAGTACATGTCTCTGCCTGGAAAGAAAAGCAAGACTGCTTGCTTCATTTCACTGGGTTCTCAGATCTTGGATAATCAAGGTCATCTTATAGATTTTCCCAGTGTTGTCACTCTGGAACTAATCTAAGAAAGATCACACAATGTAGTTTGTTGCCATGGCCACGGGTAACATCAACAAGTGCAGTGTATCACATGTGCCACATCTGACGTGCTATAATTCCCTCATCAGGTGAAATACAATAGCCTGAGCCATTCCTCAGCAAGAGGAGTCAAGAAGTATTTGCTTCTCCTCATGTGGCTACTACTGCTTTGTTTACACTCCCTATTACACAGCACCACAAAAGCAACTTTTCCAGTGCCTGAGGCACTAACCAAATTTGAATATGAATCATCAGACAGTACACTGCTTAGATACAAGACTGATGGCACTGTCCTTCTGAAAAAAGGGGAACTCTCTAACAGACTGCTGTTGAAAAATTCCCATTGGTTCTTATAAGTTTTCAGTAAGGGGAAGCAATCACCTTTCAGTTTTGCTTACTTTGTTCTTTTTCCTATAGTAAAGTAGAATTAACTAGATTATCAACAGTCTTAGAATAAAAGTTTTTCAGAAAAACATCCATCTCCTTGTATGAAGGCCATAAGGAGTTCAACATCAGTGATGCAGTGAAATACTCCCAGGTATGTGGAAGGTCAAACCAGGAGCGTAATGCAAGGTCTAAACTGACTCATCTACTAAGCAATAGATCTCATCTACATTTTTGCTTGAAAGCAGCAAGAACTACTGTTTTAAGATCTAGTCCAAACAGTCCTTTATCCAGAATGTTTGTGCAATATGAGGGAAAGTTCTGTTTGTAGCAAACTTTTTTAAAAAAATCACTAGTCATTACCACCAGGTATCTGAATCCTAGGACTGGAATGTTTGGCTGACTTCACACAGGTTAGTTTGAATAGGTTTGTCCAGTAAAAAGATAAGCAGTCAAAAGGGTTGCCAGTTTTAATAACCGTCCTTAAAATAGCCAGGCAGTAAAATCTGATAAATTTGAGAACAGATTCTAGTAACTCGTGTAAAGCAGCCCTTGCAGCAGCTCAGGGACTTGCAGGAAATTACCCTACTGCACATCAAATGCTAGTCATTAAGTACAACCTTGGCATTGGTTAAAAATAGCAGCATCTGAAGGAAACAGATTTATTCTACAACAGAGTGTATATTACTCTATCAAGGCCTATTCAGGTCACATAAAGTAACTGCTTTTGTTCAAGCCATGGATTTGACACAGGGCTCTTATGATTAGCAGTAATGTTGCAGGCATGCTGAAGACTCCACCATGCCTCAGGGATGAGAGAAATTTCCCTTTACCTGGGAGGGAAAATATACTAGCAAGTGGTGCTTAGGTCACCAACATACTTATTCCGAGCAGCAAGTAGTACAAACCAGAGTTTTCAAACTAGCCATTTAGTTCTAAGTATGCTATTCCCTAAGAAAGCATACAGCACCTAAACCTGATCATTCATAGGGAGATAAGCACATGTGCAATCAAGTGATTCTTGAAAGACAAGGCATGCTAGAATTCTGGCAATGGATCAGAAAAACATAAGAACACTTAAAATGTTTTCATGAGTTGAATACTTCTCTCCATATTTGAATTTTTTTTTCTTAAGGGAACAGAAAAGCCAGTCAAATCCAGTCTTACTCCTAGAAAATACTGACATCCTAATATTTATTTCTATCCTATTTTTCTACATAGCATAAGTTGGGACAAATAAAAGTTTTTAAAGCAAGATTTAATATATTTGACAGCCATACACCTGCACACAAAATCAACTCAGCTGTTAGTCAGCAGTGGAAGGGAAGCAATCTACAGTCAGACAGATCCAGATGTGGATGACATCCCTGCAAGTGTTGAAGGCCAGGCTGACAGGGGCTCTGGGCAACCTGGTCTAGTGCAATGTATCCCTGCCACTTCAGTAACTCTTTGCACTCATTTTCAACTACGTGTGCAATCTTTTTGCTCATCCAGGGACTGTTAAAATGGGTCATACAGTGCTGGCCTACCAAGTCAAAGTTTTGGAGAGATAGGAAGTGACCTGGAACAACAGTAAATAGGATCTTCTTTCTCCCATATGAAGTTATGAAGATAAAATATCAAAACATGTAGAAACCCTACTCCAGTCACTGACCTCACTTTTATTTCCTTGGCATCTAACAAAGTGAAGTCACAAGTAAGAATTATGTAGAAGCTTATTTCTAGTTCAAATTTCTTTCTGTAAATGAACAAGTAGACTAGATAGTAAAACAGTAGCAAAGAGACATTGCCTTCTGACATGTCTTTTTTGGAGCAACTGCTCAGGCCTTTTAAAATTGTATTGTTCAGGCAGAAAAAAAATGTTTAGACAATTTCAGAGCAGTACTTGATTTTTTTCCCCCTGTAGAAGACAACCCACCTCAACATATACATAGGAAAATTGAGTCTATGAAGTTAAATTTTAAGCAAAATGTAGTGAGAACCTGAATCCTGAGCACTGTAATAAAGTCTTTTCACTGTTACAGGAGTAGTAATTCCAACATACACTTGAAACTTTATTCAAAGCATACATTCTCATTTGATTACCATTTTAAACATTATTAATAGTTCATTATTAATGAAAACAAAATTGGACAGATTTTAACTCATTTCAAGATATTCTCTAAGTTTGAGCTCTTATCACTGCAACATGCTAACACATTCAGGTGTTTTTCATTTAAGTCCAACTAGTATTTAGCCCATTAAACACATTTTTTAAAGAGGCAGTGAAAAATAATACTGTTATACCTATCTTGCTCTGATCAGAGAGCCAATTAGTGTAATTGGATCAATGATGCATTAAGTAGCTTAGTGAAGTCTCATACTGCCAAACAATGATTTCAATCTCAGAATCCAACAGTGACAAGTAATTTAACCTGAAGAAGTAAAGGCAGTGAACTGAGACTGCTGTCAAGAGTCTCAAGCAAATAAGCATTTGTCATGGGATTTATGGCCAGCTAAAAGCTACTGTCTTACCATCTTAAAATGCAATGCCCCCCAAAAATCTGCTGAAGTCTACACTGCCTAATGAGGCACTCCACAGCTGGAAAACTTGCACTGCTAGCTCATTCCAGCAACCAAGATGTGCTGGTTTACAAGACTATTCTACCTGTTGCCTACACGTCTGCTGACAGACTTGGAAAATCTCACCAAAGTGAGATCTAACTCCTAGATCCTTACTCTACACATAGCTTGAACTTAGGTGTTTTCTGGCAATTATCACATTCCAACAAAACATTTTTTGTTTCCCTTTTGTGCACCTCTCATAGCAGACCATTTTGTGCTACAGTAACGTGATGTGTCCCTACACTTGCTGCATGCTCCACTGAGAAGATCAGGAAATAAACTGTGAATGGGGGGGGGCCAACTAATGTGTCATTCTTCAATCTCAACACAATAAAACACTGAACAAAGTGCCCAATTTGAAGTAATGACAGGAGTTTCCTAGAGTTCATGAGTTGACCTACTCTGCCACATTTGTTTACATCAGTTTGTAATCATATCTGGTCTTAAGCACAAAAGTCATGTTAATTTAATTTGATACAGGACAACTAGATGCAGTCTATCCATGCAGAAGAATGTAGTGTAAAGGGAGACTTCAGTGCCAAGTATATATGTATAAAAATCTATAGTAGTAATCTCTATCATCAGTAAGCCAAGAAGCTGTCAGCTTTATAATTCTACATTTTCTATCTATCTCCCTGAAAGATCACAAGCTTCCAAAACTCCCCTGCCTTCAAAAGGAGAAAACACCTTGTCTCTCCTGAAGAAAGAGAACACTCTTGAAAAAATTATTATTTGACTCTGTAGTGAGCAAGAGAATCAATGAAACCACAACAACCAAAAAAACCAGCCTTGCAATCTGCTGTCTGTATTTGCTCACAAAGCAACAGTTTCTCCCACTCAGACTATTTGACTTCACTTTTTAAAAGCCACCACCTAAAAGTAACTCTGCTTCTAAAAAGTGTAAGACAAAAGCTAAGCTAACATCCAGAGTTTAGCAGGTGGCTGGTTTAATTTCAACTTACTCTATGGCTGGGATCTTGGCAGAATAGTATTTCTTTCCACAGATCATCTGAGGACAATGAGTACCCTCCTGATGCTTGTAACACAATATAAAGTCTCACGTGTCAGCTATTATACACTAAAAATAACAGAAGAGTTATTAGCCTAATCAGTACATACCAGTATACATACTCTGACCCCAAGACCTAATTTAATAGGTCATCATGCGGCCAGAAATTGAAAACTACACTCTGCCAATTGTAATATGAACAAGTTTTGTCATTGGTGAGATCAGAAGCTCAGTTGTCTCAGCAGAATCTTCTTCTCCTGTGATAAGTTATTTCCTCAGGCCTCATGCTGGTTTTCATATTCAGAAAGCCAAAATAATGAGTTCAAGCCACATTTCAGAAATGTATTTTTCCCACATTACAGGTTTAGAAACACCCTAATGCAAATCAGTGCTGCATTATGGTTCAAATGGCAGTGAACTCCAGCATCCATCAAGTGGCACTTACCTCTACTTCCACAGACTGCATTGCTAAATCACAAGGTGGTTTTATTGCCTTTGGTCTTGTTGCATACCAGTAGGTTGTGAGGGCCGCAAAGGCACCGAAGCCCATGAGTGTGTTTGTCGGAAGGGTGCGCACATACTGCCTGACATCCCCCAGCTCGGGCATCCGTAGGTATCTGAACAGCTCATGTGCTTGCATTGTGGTTCACTGCACTTGTTTCGGTGCTGGAATCTGTTGGTACAAAAAAAAGTTGCACAAAAAAATCTGAAATGCACTTTTGATTTGCTGTTGCTATAGGGCAATGATGTATGCTTTGTCCTACTGGCTTCCCACTGTCAAAATAACCTGATCCTCCACTAGGCAGGCAATATCTTTAGAAATCTGTGCTGCAATTAACCAAGCAATTATTAGTTGATATTCCAGAAAAACAGATGGGGCTGAGAAGAGGGAATTTCTTCAGGCTTTTAGTATTGCTTGCAGCAGAGACTGAACTCATTTTTTAAAAAAGATGACCTTTTGTTAAAGGAGAGAATTTCACAAAGGTAAAATAGTTATTTGTAGAGTAGATGTATTGTAAGACTGTTTAAACAGTTAGTCATCAAGCAGGGAAGTCTGGGAAATGAAGGGCAGGGACATATGTTATCCTTCCTGCATGTAACAGAGTATCCCAATCCTATAGGAGCATAGCAGGAGCAGATTTTTCCCGTCCTAATTCCAGTAAAATCAACTCTTTTCTACTCTCCCTTCAGACATGCACAGAAAGGTCAGTATAGCAAGCTGTTTTCAAAGCCAATATCCTCCCATAGCTCCTCCATGGTACTTAGCAAGTTTCCTATTTCTCCCAGTAATTTATCTCTGGTCATGAGGCAGACTGAGGCAGTGGCAAATGAGGCCCACGGCAGCAGCACGCAGCAATACAATCAAGCACAGGAAGCACATTTGATTTGTCACGTTCGCACAGAAGAAGAGCTGGAAGAGGCTGCTCCCTGCCAGCACTCACTGACACGGATATTCCACAGCAAGAACCAGCTGCAGAAAAAAAAAAGGGATTGCAGTCCGCTCAGCTGGTGCTCTCCTCCACAGCCAAGGTCTCCCGGGACGTGTGTCACATGCCGAAGGGCCGGCCGGTGCCCACTAGGGGAGAGGTGAGCGGGAGCAGCCGGCCCGCGCGGGGCCAATGGCAGCGGGCAGCGCTCACCCCACCGGGCCCGGGCCCGGCCCCGGCACGGCCGCCCGACGCCCGCCACGGCCGGCAGCGCTGCCCCGCCGGCTTGAAGAACAAAGACATGTATTTACTTAGGTAATTTAGGTCCTAGCCATGTCCTACGGACAACGGAATTAAACAAAGGTCCTAGAGAATGTCAAAGAGGTAGCTAACAGCTACAGTCATACTGTGTAAGGAGCCACCGCTGCAGGAGGGTGACACATGAGACTGACACCCAAACGTGCAGAATTATGTTTACAAGTTTTAAGACCAACTATACCCGGTTAACATTTCATATTTCTACAGGAAAATTTCTAGTTTACAGTCTGACCTTGAAATCGTTACTGCTGCAATCAGTTATTCAGCCAGACAACAGAAACGTGGGCTAGTTCACAAAAAGTCTAACCAGTATTTGGACAAGATTTGCTAGAGACAGCAAAATAGTAATAAAATTGGTTCAAAGGGCCCATGCTTTCACAATGTTAACAGGGCAGGCTGAACAAGGTCATGGATGGGGGCAGTTGGGATGAAATCAAGTTCCATCTCTGGAACAGTCCTAGACCCACAGAGTAATCCCCAGGCAGCAGGCACTGCTCTCTGCCCCACACCTTTCTCTTCCGGCCCAGCCTTAGGGCACAGGGCTGCATCACCTCGACAGGCAGTGCAGGGCCACTACAGAAACGCCTTCTTGTTATCTGCACAGTGATATACAGCAGACTATAATCAAAATCCACAACACATCAGGCTGTAACAACCGAAGGTAGAGATGAACTGAATATATAAACAAGCTCTTAATTTCCTTTTTTAAAAAAGGAATCAGTTATTGATTTAACAGTTATGATCACCATGCAGTTGCTTTTTACACCCCTAATCATGTTCATTAGCATTACAGGTGTGAAAACTACTAAAGTTTTACTATACACGGATGAACAGTAAGAATAAAAAAACCTCATTCACCAACAAGGAAGCCTGGACTTAAAAGTTAATTTCACATTTATCACAGACACCACATCATAAAACTAGACAAAGGGGTCTATGATATGGGTAATGGCTAAGAGCAAGCTTAGCTCTTTCCTCAAGCTCCACAATGAGCACCTTTGACTTTTAAAACTGCTTTCCTGACTGCATTAGTCATGAAGTGTCCTGCACACACACTATGATTTAGGAATGCAATGCAATTTGAATTACTCAAAAGGCTGTGTGCCTTTACAGGTAACAAGAACAGAAGCAAACATCATTTAATTTACACAACAGTCCCATTCTAGTCAAGGATTGGCTATGATTTCAGCCTGGGTGAAGAGAAGAGAAACACCTCTGCTTTTCATTTCCTTGCCCAGCTCTTTCTAGGGAAGCCTGCAATATAAAACTGTTCTTGAGCAGTTATACCACAAGTTATCAGATATCCAATGATACATTTTGCTGCTTATGTTTATATTGAGATAATACCTTACTATATCTCCTGCCTCATCCACACAAAAGACCAGGACACAGTTTTCTGCAAGACTAAGTCATTGCAAGCTTTAACACTATCTGTTAAGTCATATGAGCTCGTCTTCTGCATTTAGGGCAAAGCCAGGTGCAACCAAGACAATAAATTCACATTCTTAACACACGCATACAAATATACCCCATCAAGAAAACTGGCTTCAGTGCCTGCCAGCCTTCAAGTCATCTCAGTATCTAGCTGGCTCATGCTCCAAACATCATCAGACACCCTGGGTTTTTATCACAACCAAGGAGAATGGTTTAGAGTCCTCACACTGAGATACAAAGATCCTCAGAGTGGAGCTTGCATCTAGCTTTCAGTTGTTTTCCTCATGGAAGGGCCCAGCTAAGTTTGCTCACTCAAGGCAAGTAAAAAAAGCCACGCTCTCTTGACAAATTCTTGTCCTGCAATTCTTTCTTACCAAGCAGGATCTGGAACACAAGGGACAGACTCAAACTAAGCCCCAGTGTGAGACACAGCTGAAGACCAAAAGGAAGGAGATTCCAGATGGAAAGTACCAGTCTGTAATACTCAGATTGCTACATGTAGGGGGGAAAGAGCAGCATCAACATCTGAGGTCAAAAGCACTTTTTTCTCAATGCCATCAATAGACCATGCTATTTTTTTTAAGACCAGAGGGAAAGAAGTTTGGGTAATGAGCCAAAACTGCCTCAGAGACAATTATCTGTCTTGACCACCTCCAAAGAAACAATCCCCCCAGTGCAGCCCAAAAAGGCACCCCTCAGCATTCACTGTATCAGTTTGGCTAAGGAGCTCTGTACGTTTCAGACAAAGCCAGCTCTCTGCTCACACACACCCACCCGCCCTGCAGCACCCAAGACTCGTTCTTCACAGCACAGCCAGTATCTCAAGGCAGCGACCCAAGTTGGCAGGGCTCAGCCGCTCTGCTGCTCCCACTCTGGGTGTACAATGGTCTATTTACAGTGGGCAGCAGCCTGCCCATTGTCTGCCCATAGCCAGGCATGGTCCGAGTGCAACGGAAGAGAACAGGAGAGCAGCCATCGGCTTCTGTAGTGCAGAGAAAACAACCCCAAGAACCAATGGCCTTTCTTTCTCTCTGTGCTAATATTTAGATAAACAACACACTAGCACTGCCATAAAGGCAGGTCCGTCACATGGTGTAAAAGAACAGGCTGTGTTATTTCTGCAGCCTCTTGCAGGGAGGAGAAATCTACAAGACATGCCGCCTCTTATTATGAGCAATATAGCATTATGATGTTTTCATTATGATATGCTGAAACAGGGAACCAGCCACCCACATACCTTTGAGTTGTCCTGACAGCTACCTGCCACTGCAGTCTTTTTTTCTTTACTTACTCTTACAGGTTACACTGCTCAGCTCCCATGGATCTGTTTTTCTTAAGCCTTTCTCCCCTCAGCCTTTGAAAGAACAAGTGCAGAATCACGTTCTAGCCTCTTTATAATGTATAAAAAAACAGGTAGAACAAATACCTTTGGCTATTAACCCAAGAAATCTTTTTGTCTGAACAGAATACATAATCCTCATCTCAGAGTGCATTTATAATCACCTTAAATTTGAGTCAGTCCACCATGTCCTAGGTAATATGCTGCCACAGACCCTTTCCACATTAGCCAGGCAGTCACAAGGGAGGGGATCTGGCAAACACAATCTTTCTATGTTATTCCCGATGCTAGTTCTCAAGTAGATCAACTCTCATTTCAATGACCAGATAGCCATTAGCTCCCAGAAGAAAACAACAGCACAGCTGGGGAAGAGGGTGGACTACTGTAATACTACACATTAGGCACAAAACTGTAAATGAACACTGCTTACAAATCCTCCCAGGATTTTCTGCCTGTCCTGCAGTCAGAGGGAATCTGACTGAGGTCTTGCAAACACCTGTAACATAGCCAAACTAGCCAGCAAGCAAACCACAACCACCTTCAAGATACAGCAAAGGAGCTTTGGTATTTGAGACCTGAAGGAGAAATCCTAGTTTAAGCTCTGTATAACAAACAAGACAGCAAGATGCCTACTGTGGTGCAGCCTGTCATGTCATATACGAGGAGTCATATATGACTCCTCAGCCAGGGAAAATCTGCCTGAAAAAACCAAACACATTGAACTGTCTAATCCACTACTATGACCTCCTCCTCCTCCACCACCTCTGCCTCACCCCTTGGCACCTCCCCAACTTTCCTTTTTAAAAAATCTTACCCAGAAATCACATAGTTTATCCAGCCAAGCTTGAGAGCTATAAACCCTTCTTTTAAAGCAGTAACTGACCTATTTACCTTCCTGCAAGAGTGAAGAAGAAAGAACTAGAGAACTAGGAACACAGCCCAGGCAGGAGGAACCACCAGGTCCCTAATATTCACACCTCACATCCAGCTCCTCTTCAGCTCCCTAAGTCAGGCTCTCAGCAACCATGGGGCATCACGTACTGGGGTGTAGGTTTGTTCCCTCTACTGGTTCAGATTCTCTTCCTGCATTTGGGACAAGGCAGAACTGGAGGGAAACAACCTACAAGCTGGATACAGACCCATAAGTTAGGACACTGACTTACTCATAAAGTGCAATCAAATTTAAGGCTGCAACCTTTAAGGGGCACTAAATCTGAAACAGGTCAAGGTTCTGTTCACACCAACAAGGAAAGTCACAGGCCCGTCCTCAGACATTTGGCCTCAGTCCCCTTGCAATCAAGTGGAACTCCACCTGGATTCTTGCCTCTCAGTGAGGTCCAGTAAGTAATTTGAGTGCACACTGGTGAGGTCACTGGAGTTTATTCCAGTTCAGGAGTTGAAACACGTGACAAGAATCTGCTCAATGCCTTTTGTGCAATTACAGTCCTCCAACAACATTTGGTAACCCTGTGTATGAAGGAAAATCAACACTTACCACTAAAACCTTTCAGAGAATGATTGCTTTGAGTTACCTTTAATCCATGCCTGTACATACACATCATGGCACTGAGCAATCTTGCTGGTTTCTCATCTCCAAAAACCAGATAAGATGCCTGCAAATATTTATTTTTCAGCCTACACTGCTATCCACTAGAACTGCATCCCTGCAACTCTGATTTGCAAGTACATCACAGCACTACTCTGTCAATCTAGTGTCATTCCAAATACCATTTAGATGAAAACCACCATATAGAACAAAACAGCTTTTTCCTGGTATGATATACTCAAGCTGAGTAGACCATACTCAAGGTGAGTGGATCATACCAACTTATTCATTCTACTCCTCCCAGGAAAAGGTTACCATTCACAAAGCCCAGTAGGCAGTATCAAGCTAACACATGGTTTAAGTGCTTGCTTGAGACTCTGTGAGAAGGAGTTTCTCACTCATACTTCGGATACCTGAACTCCTGCTGAAGGCAACCTGGGTCAGGCACACTAAGCCCCATGGCACTGCACTAGATGGGGTTTACATCCAGCAGGCTGTTACAAAAAAACAAATCCCTTAACACACTGAGACTGGAAGATCAGTAAGTACTTAGGAGAAGCAATTGGCTCACTGAGTGACCTCCCAACACCAGCAGCCCAAAAACTAGTATGACAAACAGAACAATCTTCTGACCACAGGTATTAAAGTATGCCTGCATCTACTCTGAGTCAGTGATAGTAAGCATCTTTGTCTTGCTTTCCTAGGAAATTAATTCAACCTTACTAGGCTATTATTGCAGTCTGACTGCAGAAGCCAAATTTTCAAAACATGGCACATGCCGTATCAAACTAAAAAGCTTAAGAGTTCTGGGTTCAAGAACAGTAATTCATAAAAAAAGGTGAAATCCTCTTCTGGAAATAGAACATCATGCACTTCTGGTATAGCACTTAAATGGTTCAACTACAAAAGCAAAATCCATTTTTCCTCTACACCTCTATAAAATCATGCAAGCTGTTTTCAATCAGTCTTGAGCAAACTACCAGTACTACTACGATTCAAATCCTAACAAAAAAAAAAAAATTACTATCACAGAATGGTTTGGTTTGAAAAATACCTTAAAGATTATCTAGCTCCAAACTCCCTGCCAGGGGTATGAAATCATATTTTACCCTGTATAGATGAGCAACTCTCAACACAAAAGGCAGCAAGAGAGCAGAAGCCTTATACTATCAAGTGTCCTTGTTCCAGGAGTCAGGTGGGATCTGCGGAAACACAAGCCCCACATCCGCTGACAGGGCTCAGCCTACAGCCTAGAAAGGTCAACACTGCACAGCAGAGCTTCCCTGAGCCACACAGCATTGTAAACTCCCCCACAAAACCATGCACCAATGAATAAACCATCAGCCCTCTTACTTCTGAGGATTTCTAGGGAGTTACTGCTGGTTATATTTACATAGTGAAACATTTAAGACATCTGAACTTTTAATTTAGCAGAGCAGGGAAGCAGGACATGGCAGGCAGTCTGTTCATAAGACCACCAGAAGCCCAATTTATCAAGCAATGTACCCCTTGGGCCAGAACATCTCTCTTGTCTCCGCTGCACATTCAAAAAATTTCCTGCTATTAGTTTTCTTCAGTCTACCCAATTCCATCAACCCTATTAGCAAGAAAAACAATACACAAAAATCTATTTTTACCTTCTGTTGTTCACTTTAGTAAAAGTGCTGTTTTCTTGGAAGGATAAGAAAGAGAAAGGAAACCTTTTACGTTGCCCCACTGGAGAGCAACACACACGAAACAGGGAAGGTACAAGTCACCTCTGCCTCCTCCCAAAAATCCCAGGAAGTATTCCTTTCTAGCGGAGCAAGGAGATAGGAGAACCAGCTACACAGACTTCGCTCAAAAGACAGGCAAGTCACCCACAAAAATATTTCAAAGTTGTCTTACCATCTACTATAAATTGCTGGGTTTGTTTTTTCTACCAATATCAACCTTGTACTTGTCCTTGAAGCAAAAAGCTGCTTAGGTGTCTCCTTCTCAAAAACTGAAGACTTATTTCCAAACTCATGTTGCTCAACTTGTGGTTGTAAAACAACATCTACCAAATTTAGAAGCTACTTTTGTAAATTCATGGAAATCATGCAGTCCTCACACTAGGCTAAGGCTGTTTGCTTAAGACCTTGAATTGGTAATACTACACACAACAGCTACTTGGAATGACAAGCTTTAGATTTTTCCCATCAGCCATCTTTCAAACATTTCCCCATCCCAATACAAACAAGCTACATATCCTTAAACTGTAAAAAGGCAGTAACAGCAAGAGTCCATGAGGAACTCTATGTATCAGTTTTCGCATTATTAACACTGCTATTGTTGCAAGAGGAAGAGAAAGGTATTTTTCAGTAAACTCAGTGACCTCTTATATTCCATTTCTTGATGCAAGAAATCTGATCCAAATCCTGGTGCAGAGAAATCTCAGCTTGTGAGTTTGAGAGCACGTTCCAAAGCAAAGAGGCAATAATAAACTTTCCTGACCAGGCTCAGGAGAGTGCATGATTCCCTGTAAAGCAATGCAGATGAAAAAGGAAATCTATTAACACCACATGGATGAGGTCTGTTCTTTCCTATCAAGAACCTGACCATCATATCTCGGACACTAACCCAAGTGAGGCATATGTTTAGATTACACAGTCCAGGAGGGTGTCCGTAATACTCCAGACAGCTCACAGACATGCCGTTTAGAAATTTAGAAGGCTTCAAGTGTTGTAATTCCTGTTCAACAGGAACAAGAAACGTATGCATCCTAGAACAAAAGCGTCGGGTAACCAGGCTAAATCTCTGGGCTGTAGCACTGCAAGTCCTACCTAGCAGCAGAGGAGGCCTGCAAAGTCAAAGCCACTCAACCTTCCATTTTAGGCCAGTTTGCCTCACGCTGCATTTCCACACGTACTATAAACTGCTTTAAAGGGAGAAGAAAAAAAAAGCTGTATCAAGTACACGCTGCATTCACGCCCGAAAGACAACGTACTCGAAGGCAAAGTCCGGCAGCTAAACGAACGCGAAGCCGCGGGGCCAGCGGGCAGCACCGCGCTGCCCTGCCCGCTACCTGCTGCTCGGCCCGGCCGAGCCGCTCACCCCGCGCCAGGCCGAGCCGAGCCGGGCTGGGGGGCAACGCCGGCGCCGAACAATGCCCGGCCAGCCCGAGCTGCCGCAGCGCCGGGGGGAGGCCGGAGACAGACAGCTACGCTTTCCTGAAGGCTTTTGTGCGAGGGGAAGCCCAGCCGGCTCCGGGGAACGCTGATCCCACTGAGGGCCGGGGGGAAAGCCCCGCGGCCCCGCAAAGACAGCCTACGGGGACCGGCGGCGGGAGAGGACGGGACCGCCGGGCCCCGCGGTGACAGCGGCCGCGCAGACCACCCCGGCCCCGCGGCGGCCGCTCCGGCAGGCCCGGCCGCCTCCCTCAGCGGCGCGTCCCTGACGGCCCCCGGCCCGGACAGCAGCAGAGCCCCCGAACCCCGCTCACCTCCCGGCAGGAGCAGCGACCACGGCCGTACGCGCCGCCTCGGCGCCGCCCTTTTTAAGACTCGCACGGCGGGAGCGGCGTGTGCGTGTGCCGGGCCCGCCTCCGCCTCCGCCTCCTCCGCCTCCTCCCGTCCGCGCCGCCCGGCGGGGGCTGCCACCCGGCCTTGCCCGTGTCTGTCTCGCGGCACTCCCCCTCCCCTTGCCCCTGGCCACAGTAACTCACACAGACCCGCCGGGAGGGCGGTGGAAATGTTGTACTGTGCGGACACAAATAACAGAGATGGCCAGGGAGCTGAGGGGAGCACTGGCACTACTGCCACTTAACACCTTGCAGGTCTGATGTGACAGCTTGCAAAGCAAGAGCTTTCTTACAGGGCTTTCTTACGGCTCCCGAAAGGACATCTTCATCCAGTATGAATATGCTAAACGGACATAATTTGAAGTATGAAGGTGTTGGAAGAGGACAACGACCTTGTTGCAATTTGTTGCTTACCTCTGCCAAAATTTTTTTGTGAAGTGCTGTGAATTTGAGGGGCATGTTGAGGTGGCTGGGGCTTGATCAGGACCCTGGTAGTTATCATAGAATCATAGAATGTTTTGCATTGGAAGGAACCTTAACAATCGGCTAGTTCCAATGCTTCTGCCATTGGAACTTCTGCCTGCATACACCAGGCTGCTCAAAGCCTCATCCAACCTGGCCTTGAACATTTCCAGGGATATAGAATCCACAGCTTCGCCAGGCAACCTGTTCTGGTGTCTCTGAACTCTCGTAACAAAGAATTTCTTGTTCAGATCTAATCTAAACCCACCCTCTTTCATTTTATAATCCATAACCTATTTTCCTATCACTAAATGCCCGTGTAAAAAGACCCTCTCCAGCTGTCCTGCAGACCCCACATCTTCCCTTCATATACTGGAAGGCTGCTGTACTTTTTCTCCAGAGCCTTCTGTAGGCTAAACAACCCCAGCTCCTTCAGCTTGTCTTCACAGGAGAGGTGCTCCTGATCATCTTCATGGCCCTTTTCTGGGCCTGCTTGAGGGTATCCATGTCCATTGTGTGCTTGGGACCCCAGAGCTGGATGTAGTATTCAGATGGTGTCTCATGAGAGCAGTGCAGGAGCAGAATCCTGTCCCACACCCTGCTTGCCATACTCCCTTTGATGCAGCCCAGGACACATTTGGCTTGCTGGGCTGCAAGTGCACATTTGCTGCCTCACGTCCAGCCTCTCATTCACCAACACACCCAAGTCCTTCTACCCAGGGCTACACCTCAATCTGTTCTCTGCCCAGCCTGTATTCATGCTTGGGATTGCCCCAACCCAGATGTAGGACCTTGCACTTGGCCTTGTTGAGCTCTCTGAGGGTCATGGCTCCACCTCAAGTCTGTCTGGGCCCCTCTGGATGGCAGTTAAGTTACCTCAACTGTTTTCGGTTTGGCTATGTGCTGCACTGGTCCATTAGACATGTAAATCATCATCTCACATGTCAAAGTCACTATGTCGCACATTCTGCATTGCCATAATTTCCCTATGTTTCCTGGGTATTCTTTATTTTAAGTGTGTGTATGGGTGTTAAGGCTGTACACTTTCATATAGAGATACACACACATACACACACACATAAATATATATAGTATTCTATAAATTACTGGAGGTACTTTTATTTTACTAAAGGCAACTAGAGTCTCCTAATGCTTCAGTTTATACTGGAGTATAAACCAGGCAAAGGACTTCCCACAGAACAGCATTTTAAGAAAGGAAGGAGCCTATATTCACTCTTTAGCACAAAGGAGGAGGGCAATTGTGAAGCTGCTGATAGTCCCCACGTAACTGCACTTGGTTCACGCTATGGAGTGACCCAGAAATTCAAAATAAATTGCTTTCCCAGGAAAGGAAGTGAAAGCATTTAATCCAGGAGTGCAACTCACTGACTGCTGTTGCTAATGGGCACAGAGTCTCTAGTACCACACGAAAGCTCTTGAGGAAAGCCCCAGAGCACAAGCAGCATGGACACCAGCTGCTCCGCCATGGGTAGGCTGTCCTGCTTCCTTCCTATTGCACTGTTGGGATTTTAGCTGACTAGAGATTGGAAAAGTACAAGGCTAATTCCAAGTCCTGCACCTGCAAGATGGCATGTCCTTGGGCCTAGCTAGAATAAAATAACAAATAGTGAAAGAGACATGAGAAAAGAGAGATGTAACCCCTAAGGAATGGGGAAGAGCTGATGATGTGGTGGGGCCAATAGACAGTGTAAATTACAGAATATTCATGAGCTTATTACTTGCTGTATAAGTGTCTGATGCTCTCTTCAATAAACAGAACTTGCTGAACACTCATATTGAGTGTCTGAGTTTTCCCTGCACCCGACAAATGGCTCATCCCCGACAAACGGCTCTTTCTGCAACATTGCACCATACTTTGTGCTCATGTAGACACAGCCAGTCTTTGCCATATGATTTTTGCATTTTGTCCAGGATTTTGGATGAAAGGAACAAGTGAGGTAGAGTTGCATACATATCTCGGGCACAGGTGATTTCATGCTTTGTCCTGAATGTGTTTATGTTCCATCTGCCAAACACCAAAGCTTACTATTATTTTATCTACTATGCTAGTTAATCCTTTATTAGCATGTTTCTCCATACCTGGGTTTCTAAAGGCCACAAACCACATTTTAGTGCTTCTTCCAAGAAACTTTAGTGAACTTTACAACTTTAGTTGTATTTCACTGGAAAGAGAGTCTCTTAAAAAATCTCTCTTTCTATGTCTTATACCTTTTAATGAATTCTGCCAGCAACATGAAATTGCAAAAGTCTCAGCAACACAATATTTAAATAGATATCTCAGTAATGCCAGGTATCACTCCTCTGATGCCCCTTGATGCTCACCACATTATACATCCAGGGACTAATCTCTGAAATCAGCTTTTTGCAAGTTGATCAGAAAAGACAGGAACCCAGTCACAACCAAACTGTGCAGGAAAAACACAGGTAACACAGAAGTAGGAGCATAAAATCTACAATGAAAATATTGGACTGTCTTACACAGGGGAACAAAGGAACCTGGTGTTCCTCTGGATCAGGAAGGTCTAGGACCCTTTACCAATTACATATACATTTTAACTATACTTGAGGTTTCACCAACTCTTTTTATTGGTGTACAGTGCATACAGGCTCTGAACCCATTTCATTATGGAAATCAGCTCTTTAAGTACATCAGATATACCAAATAAGTAAATAAAGACATCCAAAAGGAGATTCTGGCTTTCTTGTTTAAAGGGAGTTCCCTGTATTCTAGGCTGTGTCCACAGCCTCTTGTCCTTTCATCAAGAAGGGTCTGCCTCCATCTTTCCCTGTAAAATAGATATTTACACACCAGCAAGATCCTCCCCTAGCCCCAGGTTTTTCCTTCTTGAAGTTTATCCTCACCTCATACGACAAAAACTCCAGTCCCTTTACCACAGTCATGGCCCTTCACTTGACTCTTTCCAGTATTCCATGTGTCTTTTGTATGGAGGAGACCAGAGTGGGCAGTGCTCCAGCTGTGGCCTCCCCAGTGCTGAGTAGAGGGGAAATTATCATCTCTGCTTCACTGCATGTGAGGATGGACCACTCCTGAGCTTGGAGAGGTGATCCTTAGAAAAATCAATCCATTTTCTTGGATCCCTTCTCTCTCCAGGACCATAATAATAACACAATGTTAACAGCTGTTAATAATTATCCCATAAAGAGATTACCCAAAACAAAGGATTTCCATTTCAGCATATGAACATTATAGAATTTTCAGCTTGGTAATTTTTCCCTGTAATATTGATATGAGTACTGTTCTTATATATATGTACTGTTTGTCATTACTGTTTTCTTTCTATTTAATTGTAGTCTCTTTATTTTTCTCTACAGGGTATGCAGATCACTCTACTGAATTGGGTAATCCTAAGTGTATAATCTCACAACCATCCCAAGTGTATCAGTTTTACACAAAACAGACTGTTTAGCCTTCTACCATACTGTATCTGCATCTGCTAACACTTGTGTGCAATCTCAAGAGAAGAAAACCAAAGAAATGTTATATAAATAAGCACTTCAAAATGTCTAACATATATAGCAACTAAAACACGAGCTCCTGGGTCTATGGAGCAGGAATAGTTGCTTCTGTCTTGACAACCCTCTCCCAAGTGAGAAATGGCATAATGCTCATTTTGCATTTGTAAATTTCATACCCCTGAGAAATGGAATGCCAGTACTGACAGGAAATGCCAGGGAGCAGGAAAGGGAGGTGGGGTCCCTCCAGAGTCAGGAACCAGCAGGACCTGAGGACAACTCCAACAGAAGAGATGCTATCCCCAGGAGCTCTGCTGTCCCCCAGGGCATCCCGACAGGTGATACCAAATTTAACCAACAGCCTTGGGCAATTTCAGGTGACAAGTCATGTCTGGGGTCTATGTGGAGGCGCAGTGGGGAACAGCAGGAACCAACACTAGGACTGAGGACAAGACTAGGACATATGTCACCTCCCTTGACCTGCTGGCCACTCTTCTTTTGATGCAGCCCAGGATGTGGTCAGCTTTCTGGGCTGCAAGTGCACATAATATTCCTGCCACATATCGAAAGACAATGGTGACATGGGGACCTAAGTTTGAGGTTATATGACAGTTACATAATGGTTGGATTTCACCTCAGAGGTCTTTTCCAAACGAAATGATTCCATGATTCTATGACAACTGGAGCTGGGATAAAAAGGTAGTCTGTGAAGAAGATACTAGAATAAGATACTGTAGGCTTGCAACAGATGAACTGATTTGTTGAGGACAACTGAATTTGGTTATCTCTACACACTTTTTTCCCCTGATCTATGTCATCATCACACAAATGCAGTTTCATCTGAGAAACAACGTATCATATTGGGCACTGCAGCAAACGTCCCAAAGGTAAGAGAGGCCCAGAAGTAAGAAACTCTGTCCTAGGTCAGAGATGAAAAATATATGTAAAGGAATTCCCACAGACTACAGTCATCTGCCTTCCTTTCACATGGATGAAAACAAACTCAGACAAACTGAGTTAATGAATGAGCTGTACTGGCAGGGCCCTAGATAAAGGTCTGTGCAGAGCCAGCCTAAAGCTTGCTTCACTTATCCTCAGTATGTTGCCTTAAATAGTTCTTCAACTTAGAAAGACAGAAGTAAGGAAGTCATGAGTGTGTTTAGTATTAAGTCTTCTGAACAATGAGATACCTAACCAGAAAAATAAAATGTTTAAAAATCCTCTGTATAAAGGCACAGATAAAAAAATGGTGACATTGCTATGGCACACCAGAAAGGAGACCCGATATATATATACACACAGATACATACATACAAAAAGATATCTAGAAAGTTTTTCAGAAAAAAAAAAAGAAAGAAATTACAAAGCAAATTTAAATAGCAATTCCATGTTTTTAAGCATGTAATGACTTTGTTGAGTTTTGAGGACTTTGCAGGTTTTTTTTAAATACAGGAAGGATTTTTCAGCTTTGTTTACTACTCTTTCCATTTTCTATTGCTGCCTCTGTTTATCAAATACACTCCATCTCTTGCTCCCTACCCTCTATAATAGAAATGTGTATCTTATGGTTTGGGATCTGAGGAACTTCTGAATGAACTGGAAAAGGTCTCTGTTTAGCTCACACTCAGCACACAGGAACTGCCCTTTGCACAGCATTAAGGTGTCAGTTTGAATCCCAGAAGATATGAAGGAGACAAAGGAGTTCTATGGAAACAGTATTCTGTCCAGTAAAAACAAGACAATCTGGTCATAACTGATTCAGCTTGCTTATGTCAGGCTAACAGAAATGTTATTTCCTCAAATGACAAGGTGCCTATGTAATGACACAGGACTGGAAAAGTCAGCCTAAACAGCAACAGACTAAATTGTGCCAGTTTATTTACTGCCAGTGCTTCTTCTTTCTCTGAACTTTGGTTCACAGTTCAGAGAAAGAACACCTCTTTCCTCCTCTAAGCTGTACAGAGGTGCAAGTTTACTAGCAAGTTTACTATTTACCTCATCAAAATGATCAACAGAAAACTTTTCAAATTTGAAAGTTATTTAAGTGAAACGACAAATATAACAAGAATGTTCTGCTGGTTGTTTATGCCAATGCAATATGAACGAGCCGACTTGTTCACTTTTTCTGTTGTAAAAATTTTCCCCAATCACTATTCCTCTCTGTATCAATCTTTTTGAGGGCTAAAGGCATCACACAACAGATATAAAGTATATGTTCTTTACTTCTAATAACTACTAGAGAACAGACATTGAAATGTATAATGCTATATTGCTAAAACAGATGAACCAACAATAATGTTTCATCTGCTTAACTGAATATCAAGTAAAATATTACACAGAAATAATCAGAGCAAGAAAGCTCAAAGTTAAATATTTATTATGTTTAGACTCCAACTAAGAAGCAAAGTGTATGAAAAATAAAATACCATCTATTCTGCTGAAACATATCTTGATCACAGTCTTTTCTGGCTGACAAAAGGAGTAAGTTGTTCTATTCAGTAGAATTTACACATGTTTAACACAAAACCAAACAGGAGAACCCCAGATAGTGCCAGACTACAGTATATTGAATATCCCTCACCAGCAATGACCTCTAAATGCACAACATGTTCTCACATTCTTCACATACCCACACCTCCTTGCAACTATCTCTAATAAGAATTGATGTACAAGCCAAGTTCAGCCCCAGGAGCAGGCCAGATGTCATGGTAAGGAACATCTCCTTTACCAGATGTCTCAACCTGAGTCTGCTCACCTCCCCAAAGCTGTCAGCTAAAAAGCATGCTCCACCTTTGCAAGGATTCATTTGGGCTCTCCAACTCAATGCTAGTGCCTACAGGAGACAGAAAGGGAAAACAGAATGAATTCATGAGCCCCAAGCTTTCTCCCAAAGCCAAAGAGCTTGTACATAGTGATTTTGAGGCTCTGATTTTAAATTAGTGCCTAGCATTCCAAAAAGCCTCTTATTTCTTACAAAACTCGTCTGCAGACTGGAACATGTACATTAATCCTGTCACTTGCATTTTCATGTAACACTTATGTCACAATACTTGAATCGTGCGTAAACAGAGCTCTGCTTTTGAAAGGTTGGCCCCACATCTCATCTGCCTCAGGCCATCAAATGCCAAACAAATCAAACTTGCAGATGCCAGACCAAACCAATGGACAAGCAGGCATTAGAAGTTATCAGCTGCCTGCCTTAAATGGATGGAGAGGATGCACAGGAGCCACCCCTGTAAGCACAAGCAGGCGCCAAAGTACAGGCTTCTGGAAAAAACTTACAGTTCCCATGTGTGGCAAGCCCCATTCCAGTGCTGAGCTTCTGTGGGAACAGGGGACTAAGTGCAGGGAGCTCAGGCTGGCAGCTGGAGTAGCTCAGGTATTGGTTCATGCTCCTTCACACCTACAAAGCTGAGGTTGCACACTCCTTCCTGCTTCAGTGCAAAGCAGTGTTTAGACATGGAGAGAGATAGAGCCAGCTCACAAGTTAATGTTGTGGTGAAGAAAAGTCCTGGGAATACTTTCAATAAAAGGCTTGAGGGATATGGATAAGATCATCATACAGCTCATGAAAGTATTCCACAGCAAGGTATGTCAGTAAACTACATCTTCATTTGGGATAAAAGCCAATCCAGGGATTAAGTGAACAACCTGTCAATGCCCTTCATCATCAATCACCTGCATTGTCTCTTAAAATGTGTGGAAACAATTCCACCCTCCTGCCTCCACTGCAATGGGGTGATTCACAGAGTTGCTGCAGGGAAAAAAATAGGTCTGGCTTGTGAATAGCAAACTTGCCTACCCAAACTTGTGTTTATGGGAAATAGACATGAAAAACAGATTAAATATGCCTCTCTTTAGTTAAACATTGGTTATAAGAGGAAAATAAGCATTTTTTTGGCCATGTTTGTGGTATAAGGAACCACCATAAATCAAGTTATCTGTAGCACATGTATCCAGTTGTCTACACAAAACAGGTACCAGGTATTGGCACTGTTTCCCTGCAGGTGAGTGCTGGATAGCATGAACTCTGCCACCATGCATGGACCCAAGAAACTTTTAGAGTTGGGACACCAAGTAGTTCTTGGAAATGATGCTTCCCTATCCTATTCCTGAACAGCATGGGCTGTTCAGGCCATCACTTCTGCTTCCCCAGCACATCCCACTTGCAACACCTACCACTCCAATTACCTATTGGAGAGATCTCACTTTATCATATGCCTGATCTTTCCTTGTTCCAGCCATGGCCTGCCATCCATGCAACCCTCCATTGCCCCATGTAACACCACAGCCCAGCTGGAGCAGAGTTCGTTCTCTGTTTTGTTTTCTTATATTTTAAGATGCAGAACTCCTAGAGTGATGAGAAGGCATTTATTTATTTTTGGAAATATATCTTTTATTATTCATCCTGGTAATGAAATTCCCATTTCTTTATATAGAGATGGGCCTGTAGGAATATTTGACTACTGCTTCTTGTAACAAACCACCTAATGGTACTAAAAATTATTATTTGAAATGCTTTGCTTTATTTTTACATAACATTCATGGACACCTACATATTGGTATTTTCGAAAACTGATTTTTCAAAATCTCTGTCTAGAAGTATCTAGCAGAAACAAAAATTTACCAGACAGAAAATCCCCCAACTTTATCTGTCCCAAAAATTAATACATCAAGTTTCTTTCTTACATTTTTTTTTCTATGAAGTAGCGACAGATCCTACTACAAGGTTGTTTAACCTCTGTGTGATAATGCAAATTTTATCCGACCACATCTCATATGTATTCTGAGCCTTGAATCAATATAAGCAGAAAACCCAGCAGCTGGGTCACTATTTAGATAATGACTCTTTTTCTCCACAAGGCAAAGGCAGCATATAGATATGCAGGAGAGCTGTAAACAGTTAGAAGCTAAGAAATTGATAGGTGAATATGATGGATGAAGAGAGCAAAGATTTTAAGTTCAGACTTAAAGCTTAATTTTAAATAAAAATTATTTAAGCTGATCTAGCCAAACTTTAGATTAGCTAAGCTAAAGACAATTATTTTATGTGAAGTTATATAAACATTTTATGGCTTCTTTTCCTATTTGATCCTCCCTTAATTGTTTTTTGAAATTATTACTATTACAAAGATGCTTGGAAAGAGATGATACACTCAATCATTTTGAAAGAGTAATTTTAAGCTGGGTTCCCTGCAGCAGCAGCCAGCAGTGCCTGCTGTATCTGGCCATGGTAGTGGCAGTACCAGGTGCAGGTGCTGGCAGTGCCAGCAGGCAGGAGCAGAGCTGGCAGCGTGCGAGGCCTGGGGCTCTTGTCCCACTCACAAGCGTTTCACGTGCTCCAAACCAGACTGCTCTGCCAAGCTGCTTCACTGCCCTCCTGAGCTCTTCTTGCTTCTCCCAGCGAGGTCAGTGCTTGCCCTTGCTGGCTGGCACAGGCTGCTTTTGTATAAAAAGGGCAACAGGTGGCAAGGCTCACCCCAAGGTCATGAAGAAGCCTGTGCCTTCCAGCTGCCCAGGAAGGAAAACTGACTTCATGTTCCCAGTTCACCTGCACGGCAGCAGGTACTGCTGTAGTTACACATGAAGTTTCCATTACATAAGCATTTACTGACAGAATTTTAAAAACCCCACACATTTAGGGCAGTTCTCTTTTTTTCAAATTTTAATTTCCTGATGTGACTATGGAGAATGATGGCCCAGGGATATTAGCTTTGAGCACTGAGTACATTAAAGAAAAAAAAAGCCAACAACAAAACCCAAAGTAAGATTGAAACACACTCCTAGATGAAATTACTATGGGTTGAAACATATGATTTGGCACAAATTATTGAAGACTAACAGATATCAGTTTGGCTTGACAGAGTTAACAACAAGCTGAAAATTATTTCATAAGCCCATAGAAGGAAGCCTTTGCTTCTTGTATTTGTTCTTAGGTTGTTAACTGGATGCCTACAAGGTTAAATACAGCCCAGGGTGTCCTAGAGTGAAACCACAAACTCCAGAATTCCTTACCCCATTATTCCCCTTCAGGTTTTGACATTAAATGGATTGCAAATTTGCAGCTTACATAGGCTCTTTCCCATTCCAAGAGGGCAAATCCAAACTTCCCTCTTCTCTCTTTGGCTAACACACCTGAACTGGCAACATAAAGCAGAGGTAACTTTTCAATAACAATTTAGAGATTAGCTGGTAACAAATTAGAGAAATTAGAAATTTAAAATAAAAATTAACAAAAACAAAGCAAAAATATTTCCAATAGCTAATAACCTTTCCAGAAAGTGGGATAATATTTTCACCTCCATGGCAAGTGCCTTATTGTCCATAATGGGACTGCTCTGCCTGCAGCTGGCCTGTGGCCTCCTCGGACAAGGCTGCAGGGTGCATGATCCCCATATGCTGTACCCCCTTCAGAAAGAAAGCAAAGAAAACATCAGGTGTGTCTAGTAGCAGGTCCTTCTTAGTAAGGACACACTAATTTGGATTGTTGATGGTAAGTGATGAAGCTGAAAGCTGTATTGTAAAAATACAGGTTCATTCAGTTTCCTTCAATACACTCAATATTCTCTTTTTACCTTCAAACACTTGTTGAATGCAACTTCCACTCAACTGTTGTCTACCCCACTGAGCAGAGAAAAAGAACTTTCAAAGCTCACACTATAAACCCTGAGCAGCCACAGTCCCAAATTATGGTGAGTTATCCGAGATCTTCCTTCCACAGGGATGAAAGGACCTTCATCATATTCCCAGAAAGCAGTGGAGGGCATGACTTTGCCCCATGCAGAAGGGGTTATCGCTCCCATGAGAAGGGGTTTGAGCTTGCCTGGAATGCCATGGTGGTATGTTGGTGTCCAGCTGGGTGCTGACAATCCTTCAGAATGCAGAGTGAAAGCTGCATAATTCTAAACTTCAGGAAAAGCACCCAACTGAAGCACATCAACAGATGGTTCCTGACATAAGTTATCACCTTATGCAGCATAGAGTGGTGAACCACAGGGACATTTATGACATTAACTCAATAAGAATTATGAAATAGAAATACAAAGGGAGCAGAAGGAATGCAGAAATCATCTTCAACCATTTTTCAACTAATCCAAATAGGCCAATGTTCAGTAATGGTCTCGTCCTTATCACTATAGTAACTAATAAAACAGCACTGAATTTTTTGAAGTCTTTTAGCATGATTACATGGACACATGAACACTGTGGTCAGCTAATAACCTTATTTAACTTCTTCTGGAGTTGGTGATAATCTTTCCCCTAGCTTCAGTAGAATCTAGATTAGGATATTAATTATACACAGAGTACTGCCAATAGAAGATCTATTGCTGCCTAGTGAGTTTTTATCTATAGTAAAATGGCACTGGTTTTCCACAGTTTTATTTACCCTTGGTACACTCAGATTTTAAATGCACATACAATTTAGAGAATTTGCATATCTTAAAGTGCAAGTTCTCCAGCAAGTAGAAAATTCACTTAATCTCCCACAAAGGATTCCCAAAGAGTATTACAGCCCCAATGCATATGGCTTTGACCAAAGTGTCTCTGAAAATTTTAAAACTTTAAGTATCTAAACTCTTTATGGAATCAAATGTATCTCTAAAGAAAGAACCTTTACTGAGCTTTTCCACTGATAGGGCATGTTGACAGAGCAGCAGCACCCTCCCACTAAGCAGGGTCTTTTCTGCAGGACATGAAAATATGGATGGGCCTCCTCACCCAACTGCAGATGCACAACCACAGATCCTGGTTTGAAAAAAAGCAGTCTAAATTTTCAGAAGCAGGTATACTCAAGGTATCTTTTTTTGGAAGCAATGTCTTTCTTTTTAGTCTTTTGAAACAACTGTAAAAGTAATTCATTCATTACCCTTTAGAAATAAAAACATGAAACAAATTCAAAGTGGAAGGTCAAAAAAAGTGTTTTCATTAATAAGAAGCTACTAATGTCTTTCAGATAATACTCCAGATTAAAGATTTATGTGATTATTTTTCTGCAGCACAATTCTTGAAAATAACTCCCAGTCCAACGGAAACAAGTTACCATTGATGCTGAGGGACTCTCAGCCCTACTTCCACTGAAATCTAGGATAAGATTCCCCTGGCTTTCCACACGGTATGATCTGGTAAAAAGAAGGTCATCACCAACTTACCTAATATTTCCTTTTAAAATCAGCAACTCCAAATTCAGACCTAAATCCCTAATAAAAGAAACTTTAAAAGAGTTTGTTCTTCCTCAGTCATTCTTGCTCAGCTTAGTGTACACTTGCGTATTCGGTAACCTTCCGGCATAAAAATGTTTCAGCTTCTCAGTTAGGGAAAGTGTGAGGGTTCTTTTAAAAAACTTCTATTAGGACCTGGGGCTTTTAAGCAGGAAGAGGATCAAGAGTGAGAATATGTGATCAGTGGGAAGAACCAAAGGGATTTCACCTCTGATAAATTCCCCTTTCTTCCTCAGGAGCCACATTTCTGTCCTGCTTCCTTCAATGCAGAAAAATGGATTCTTTTCCAAGGCAAGCCAAAAAAAAAAAAAAAATTTCAGTCCTTCAGGCCATAGAAAATCACTTGCCTGGAGACATTAGTCAGGATAAGTTCTTCTCTTTCCTGTTTGCAATGTCCAGAACTCATACACTTTGTTTCAGAATGCTTATGAAACATTCATTTTCAACATGATGTGATCTTGTAGAATTTCAGTTTCCTTATCTATTTTATTCATACACATTTTGTGTGCATACAGTTGAAATAGACTTCAGAAAATTACGGGTATACAGTGATATAAGTCTTGCTACAAATTTCACAAGAATACCTGGGTTAAATGGAAAGCAAAAGAATTGTTCAGCCAATATCTATGTTTGTCAAGGGACCAACAAAGTGGAAAATATGTACAGCATCTGAAAATACCTTGTACTAGTGAAATTCAAAAAGATTATGACACATAACTAATCAAAAGATCTCTGCCCAATGAAGAAGCATGCAACTGGCATCTGGCCTTGAGTGAAGGGGCTTGCAAATAAGTACAGGATGTAGTAAGTATTCACTAACTAAAGCACCAGGCATAGAATGGTATATCCATCTTAAATTTCAGCAGGCTAATTGTCATGATAGTACTGACAGTGCTCTCCAGATAAAATCAACAGCAACAGCAAAATCTTTGGATCATGGCTAAGAAGAGGAAATCATCAAGGTAAGCATTTTACTTGATGAAAATTTGTTTTCATACCTTAATCATTACTTCCAAAATTTTTGTTCAGTTGTGAATCTCTGGATTGACAGTCTGCATGCTATTGTCACACCATGATCTCATTTTTCCTTTCCTCCACTACACTGCTACCCCACACAGTTATTCCACAAGTCCCACACCAGGATAACAGGCCACTCTAGGCATCAAAAATTATTTTAAAGGATTAGAAATGAACAGTTTTACACAGGCAGTGTATAACACTGGCAGATTGTGGACCAAGTAGAAAGATGTGCTGTTTAAAACAACAGTTGTCTGGGCTTCCTGTCGGGGACCCTGGTGTGTAACCAGTCACAGGGTTGAGCTGACACATGCACTGTTAGGTAATCCAAATCCCAGGCTGCATAAACAGAACAAACCAGCAAGGACTTCTGAACCCAGCATCACTGGGTTACTTAGAAGCATCTATATGCTCTGCTTCTCTCTCTGCAGAAAGCTACTATCACATCTAGGTTGGGAATCAGCTCCAATCAAGAGCATGACTGTCAGACAGATAAATCAGGAATTAAAACATTCACAAGCAGCTGATGGGTTAAGCATGGCTACAAGGAAAGAAAACCAAGAAGCTTTTCTCAAACTAGGGGAAAATCATCATTCTCATGGATGAAGCCTCCACCCCACACCTTGGGGAAGGGAAGGACCTTTCCCTTCAGTTCACCCAGGCCCTGCAGGCAGCTCATATGCATCTTCACACAGTACAGCAAAAAAATGGAAGCATAGTTATAAACTGAGTAAACACCATGCAAATGATTAAGTGCTCCAGAGATATTTCCGCACTTGTGCTCTCAGGGTAGAAGATTATTAAATAATTCACAGGATTAG
This sequence comes from Zonotrichia albicollis, assembly GCF_047830755.1. Classification (NCBI taxonomy): domain Eukaryota; kingdom Metazoa; phylum Chordata; class Aves; order Passeriformes; family Passerellidae; genus Zonotrichia; species Zonotrichia albicollis. The sequence continues at coordinate 37,942,886 of NC_133823.1, forward strand.
CCTGGAGCTGACACTCTACTTAGACAAATGAGTCCAAATGGCTTTGAACAGCTCATTATCCACCATGGTTGCATAGAGCAAGCAGAACCTGAGAAGTGCAACAAATGCAGCTCCCTCTCTGCAGGCACTAGGAATTAGAGAGGCTCAGCCATCAGTGGACATTCATCTCATTGTTACAGCAGAGAACAGCACAGTGCAGCTCTTCATACTGTGCCCCAGTCTGTGCTTTAGCTTTATTCCCCTCCATTACAGAAGATCCAAGACTCCTCACAGCAGCTTCACAAAACTCAGTGTGGATCATTTTCAAGGGAACAACAGCAGCAATAAAAGGAACACTTTGAGTTCCAAGCCAGTGCCACTGCACAGCCATAGAGGACTGTTCATTATCTTTCGTGGCCATTAGAAGATGAGAAGTAGGTTACCCTATATCCTGCAGGAAGGGAAAAGCAGAAGTGTTTCTAATTCCAGGGAATTCTTCCAACTCTGTCTGCCCTGTGCAGCATCCCACACGTTGCAGTGACTTCAGGAGTAGTCAAGTGCCAAATACTGTGTGTCAATGCATTTGACTCCTCTACAATTCCTTCAAGAATGCACACCATTTTCTCCTTAAAAAGCTTGCAAGCTTCATTTATATGAAGACAGACTAAACTTCTCCTTTAACCTTAAGTTCTAGAAGAAATTAAGATCAATAATTGTTCTTTCTAGCAATCTTCTCTTCTGTGTAATGAGCTGAGCCCAAAGCAAAGCTTAATCACCTCCAGGCTTCCAAAGACATATGAAATCACACTGAGCCTTTGCTGTAACAGGCTACTCTTCTCCAGCCCCCTACCCAACTTCACTTACCCAGCAACTAAACTTTGAAACCTCAGACATGCACAAGTGCACTGTGCTGCCTGCAGACATCACCTGTTGAAAGACCAAGTATCTGAGTGTTATTTTGGTGGAAGTGCTGTAATAGTACCTTACCTGAATCCTTTTATTTTGCTACCTTGTGTTCCTCATATCTCCAGTGAAACATCATGTTCACTTTCACATCCAAAACCAGCATCAATTTCTATTACACAGTGTAAGGCTCAACAACCCTGGGCTCACAAGGATTGCTGGCAAGCTTCCTTATTTCAAGTCCCCTACCATTTTCCAGGAGTTGCACTTCCATTTTCATTAGGAGATAAATAGTACAAAGCATCTACAGATAGGTTGATACATTGATTGATAAATTCTGAGTACAATATTGATATTCATATCTCAAACACCTGCAGTCTGTTACCATCAGAGCTATTTACAAGCATTAATAATAAGCCCTCAACGAGACAGGAGTGGGTAATACAGTGCTAGGCTGGAACTGAACACAGAAGGTCCCAGAAACTTCTGACTGATAAGAAGGGCTGATCTGGAAGTGTTACATTTAAGCAAACCATTAACAATCTTAACAGTTATTTAGGTTTCATTTCCATGGTAGGTAAAAACGCAAGCCTGGATTTTGTTATGGAAGCTTTATCACTTTAAATAAAACAAGTTAAAAATCTCCAGTGCACAGGAAGAAGGGCACTGGAGGCTTGGTTGAGATGGATAAAATTAAGAGCAAGACTGATTTTTCAGCCAGTTGTGGCACAACAGTGGCAGAGTGGTTGATCATTACCCCTTGAGGCACACAGCACTGCAAACACATAAAACCAGAGAGAATATGCACAAAGAGATGGAAAGAACTCTTTTACAATCTGTGACATAGCCCACTACACACAATTAGTCAGGCCACAATAGCAGAGGAGCACAACAGTGAAGACAGTCATAACTACATCTCTAAGCAAGCCATTGGTCTCCATAGGTAGTAAGCACAATTCTGACTTACCTTCTAATATAGCACACAGTTGTCTGTCTCTTTCCCTCACCAGCTCAGCTAGGAGCAAAAACTCCCTGAGTACCCAAAGAAAAGTAATATCTTGAAAGAAGGTATTCAAATAGCTGCTGCTCCCCTGGATTAAGTTCGTCCTCTTATTCAATGTGGATTGCTAATTCTACATTAGTGTGGTTACTCACTCACATCCACACTGTGCAGGTGTGGTGTCTACAGACAGCAGAGTTGGGAACTTGTAAAGCTTACAAAGTAATTTAAAAATGATGGATAGGCAGGAAATTATTTTCTAACTGCAGACCCTCTGATAAGTACATACTTCTTGCTTCCTTTCTCCCTAACACAGGTGCACATGGTGGGTGGAACTTCACCAGCCCATGACTCCACACCATCTGCAAAAGCAGCCCTCTTCCCATTTCTGCACTACAGATCACTGCCATCTAAACCAGATCATTTCCCACATCAATCCAACAATAGTGGTAAAAGTCCACTAATCCCTTGGTACCTGCCCTCACTTCTGGGTTAAAATCTACCCTAGGGTGAGTTCAAGGATTTTATATGTTAATAAGTTGGGAAGGGAAATGTTCTTAGGGTTAGTTTGTTTCCAGCTGGGCTATTCCCTGCTTCTCCTGTCTGGAGAGAGGAATTTAGCACTGAAAGGTTCACTTATAGAGCTGACCCCTCTTCTGAAAGGATGGAGCAGCTGAGTTATGAACTCACCACTTCTCTCTGCAGTGATGTTTTATAGCTTTGCTGCTTTATGGCCATGCTGCTATGAAGCGCTTTATGCCAGAACAGTCTGATATAGTGAGTGCTTGAGCCACACATTCCTCCATCCTCCCTATGAAAGTCCAAGAAAAATAGTATTTATTCAGGTTTATACATGCACTGGCATATTTGTTTAAGGATGTGTTAAAGAAACAAGAAGTCCTGAGCTGTCCTCTGTGACATGAAGATATCCTAAAACTGCAGCTGCCTTTGAGGAGGAACCCCTTCTGCTTCAGAGAGCTTGTGTGGTGCAAGGTGGGGAGAATCAGAGGTCTGACTGGATTAAGCAGTGCTGCTGCAATCCTGAGCTCAAACCACCCTGCCTATGCTTCAAGCACTCTGATAAGCACAGCTAATTTACATGAGTGGGGGAGGAAGGGAGAAAGTTTCCAATATCATCAGAGAAGGACAAACAGAGTAAGAAGCAAAAGGCACCTATGTGCTACAGTAAGGTCAGAAATGTTCAGACACATCTGAAGAACAATTGCAGAGACTCTCTTTCTTAAAGTATTGGTCATAGTTTTGAAACAGGAACAGAAATAACACCTGATGCAGAAATCAGGAATCTGGGAGATAGGGTAGTACTTGACCCTTGCATAAATCTAGGCTATAAAACTTGGTGCTCACTTAAATATTATTTGTTCTAAATATGTAGTTTGGCCAATGGTCAGACAGCAGCAGAGAAATAGTCTGGCTTTCCCCTGAGCCCCACCATGCCTGTGAGCACAAATCACCTGACTGTGGAGCCTGCACTCATTTTTCCAATCCGGCTCTTTGTCAGCAGGGAACTTTTTAATCTCTTACTCCAAGGTGCTATGATTGATCAGTGATCACAAATACTGTTTCTACACCATGGGCTCCCTGCTATAGTCTCCTCTCTTGGTAAGTAGTCCCTCCTCCTTGCCATTTCTCCCAAGGCATACACTTCCTCTCTCCTGGCAGTAGTTTTTTTGCTTGCTCTCCCTCAGAAATGGCAGTCAGCTCACACCAGCATGTACTCCAGCCTTCCTTCCCACACCCAACTCTTCTTACAGGCACAGCATCAGCATGGTCAACACTCCCCAGTTTCAAGAAGACAACCCACAAACTTGGCAACACAATTTTTCTGCTGCTCTAAGCAGAAGTCCAAACATAGAGAGGGGAGTAGTAACACCCTTAAAAAAGACTCCCAGTTCCCTTCCCACCCCACATCAGCACAGAGGGTGTGCCACAGGAGTATCTCTGGGACTAACTTCCAGACACACATCTGCAACAGCCCCTTCCAGGAAAGCCACCTGCTTCCACTGCATGCTGCAAGGCATCATCAGGCTCGTATGCATGTGATGCAGTCAGAAAGAAGAGGAAGTCCTGGCCCGTTTTGTGTCAGCACAAGTTTCTGGTGTGTTAAGAAACTTCCTGGGGGCTGAGCAACTGGACAACTGTGATTAATGGGGTCCTGCAAATCCTAACGGCATAAAATTGGAAGGTGACCATATTCAACTGAGATTTTACTCTTTGTATGCATCAGTTCTCTGACGTCTCCTACCTACTCCAAACACCTCCCAGAGAGGAATAAGAATGTACCAGCTACATCAGCTAGCAACAATGCAGCAAAAGCTCTGGCACAGGGTCATTGCAGGGCCTGCATAGGGAATGGAGAGCCAGAAAAAAGGACTTGTGAAGACACCAGTCTCCTGTCATTCCAATCAGTGTTCTCTGGGATTTTACTTTTCAGGTAATGTGTCAAATTAGGCAAGAGCCCTACAGTACATTAAACCTCCTCTGCAGAGATTTTGCGTGATCTCTTTTTGCTGCTTGGGTAATTTTGAAAAAAAACCCAACCAAACAACAAAATACAATCGGCATTATAACCTGAAGTGGTGTCATTTTGTTCTCTTCAAAGCAGAAAGGAACAAGAGCAATAGTACAAGGGCTTAAGAGTCTCCAGTGTGGCAGAAAGACAATTTCCCACAGCACAGGTACAGCCTGACATTTTTCCTCTGAGCATATCCTCCAAGCCTTAAATAAGGGGCAGTGAGACTATAAACAAACCATGGACACGTTACAGGGCTGCCCAGAGGACAGGCTGGAGTGTGACTGATGGGAGGTTGCTATAACTAACGGAGTCAGCCTTTCAAGAAGTCTCTTTAAACAGAATATATCTTTTATCCAATCATAAAAGAAAGTAGTCAATTCCTGTTATCCTATAGCAGAGAGGGTAATTCTCTCCTAGTGCTCCAGTCAACATATTTTTTCTTTCACAATCACATTTCCTAATTTCCTTCCAGATCTACAGCTACCACAGAAGTAACCACAAGACACTTACATCTTTGAATGTACCAACAGCACGTCTCCTTCAACAGTGTGGATCTTTCCTTGCATTTCACAGCATTATCATCACTAGTAGAAAAGTCACAGTTTCAGTCTTACCCTCCTGAGGTCAATTTTTCTGCTGACACATACCTAGACCAAACCAGGACTGTTCCCAACTAAGTCACAGTGATGCTGATTCCTTCAGGTTTCTGAAACTGCTTTGGGATTTAGACCACAATGGCACTGGCCAGCCATCTCAACTCTCAGAGCAGAAGTATCTCTGTTTCACAGATTGAGAAAGAAGGGCAAAGAGAAATGCACTGATTTGCCCACACAGCAAAATGAATATCAAGAATAAGATATTCTTAACCTCCAAATGTTTCTCCCTCTACACCTACTACTAAGACTTCAATGAAAAGTGGCAAGATAAAAGTATGTGTTTGTTCACTGTTACTCTGTTGTGTACTCATTAGAGAATAAACCTGGGAAAAAAAAAAAAAAAGATCTTTACTTTTATTTTGCATTAAACAGATCAGATATAAGTTGCAAAACTTCTCTGATGTAATTCAGGGAAAGGTGGCAAAAGATAAAATCCCTTATCAACAGTTTGCTAAGGTCCCCTGGTGACAACACAATGACTCGAAAGAACTGGCATGGCTTATTTCATCCAGAAAAATAGGGAGTCTTACCATGTCTGCTCTGGTTGTTAAGTGCCCTGACAACACACTCCTTCACCAGATTTGGCTATGCTGCTTCACTCAGGATGCAACTGCTGCAGCTGAAGTTTCCACAACTCCCTTTAGTGCTAAAGTCACTTCTTGAGAGGTAACTGAAAAAAAACCAGAGAAAACCCCACCCATTCTATGTATGTTCTCTTTTACACATTTCTCAATATCAAGTACTTTTCTTAAAGAACATAAAAAGTGATAAAACATTTTTCAAAGCAGAATGTCAGTATTCTAGTTTACTTTGTAATTGCCAGTTTTGAGTTTTTAAATTGTATCAAATGTATTCGGTATCTAAGATGATTGCAACAGGAGTCAATACAATCTAGTTCTTCCTGTTCCAACCATAGCATTCACTTTTTTTAGGCTCTTCTTGCTCACAGCTTGGCAAATTCCTGAATTTCTCCTCTTGCAGACATCCTCAGAAATTATGCAGGAACACCACAACTTGAATCACACTGTTGACAGCATCAAAGCTAGCAGATCTCACATTCAAGTGCACAGCAACGTCATAAACTTAACCCTTGGGTTTTCCCTGCTTTAGTAAGTAGGGAAAGAAATCAGCATTGAGACCAAATCATTTTCCTCTTGTTTTTAAAATTATTTTTGGTGCTTTGTGCCCTCTACAACCTCCCAGGATTCCCACGGGATATCTGGAGTCAGAAAAGGATCATGCTCATTCAGCTCTATATGATGATCATAACAAATGGAAACAAAAAGAAATTCATTCTCTGAACTTTCAAGAAATATTCTACAATATTCCCGCTCAGACAAAAGCTATGGTAGGACAGAAATTTATACTCTGGGTGTTTTTCATTACTTTAAGGATAATTATGTGCTGAAGCTGATGTTTTATCATATCTTTCTCCATTAAAAAACCTTCCATAACAATAAAACCTCTGAAGAAATGAGGCTGAGGTTGAATGAAGAGTGGCTAATGTCATCAATGCTGAGCTAATAAGTGACTAAGCTTTGACTTATATTGAAATGTCATGCAAAGTTCTTCTGTGTCCTCTTCCTCTTGAAGTTCCCCAGCAGCTTTTGGCAGCACTTGCCCTTCCTGAGATTAGCCCAGATTGGGTCAGAGTTTATCTGAGGAGGGGGAAACTCTCTTTTCTGCTGTCTGAATGCACACTGCTGGGGAAGGGGTAACAATAAGAGCTAGTGTTAGGATCTGTCAGATGCAGTGGCATAAATACAGAAAAATTCTCCAGAAGTAGTGAAAATTGAGTGATGAGAAGCACATTTTGAAGTTCATTCTCAGATTACCCCTTGTGACTATAAACCTCCTGTATAATAGCACTAAACTCCAAGAAATACTGTTTCTTCAAACTGATGAACAGAAATCTGGATGTTCAGAATTGGCATGTACTTTTGTCTTTCCATAAACTACTTTTATGGTAAATGCAGGGATGTCACTTGTGCTGATTTTTTTTTAAGGAATTTAAGGTCATTTGAATACCTTGAGATATATTGGAAACTTGCTCAAATTAGTGGCTTTTCAGGGTAAAGCCTCCATCCCACACTGATCCACTATGGACAAACTCCTTTCTGCAGTTTGAGGGAGAGTAAATTATAGAAGGAGTCAGAGTTAAATAAGAGCATGATTTTTCTTTAGTGATCCACTAATGGCAACAGAGTCCTGCAAGAAGATGTAGTGAATACTATATAAAGCCAAGATGAAAACAGTAGTAAAAGGACCCACAGATGCAAGATTTGGGTAAAAACTCAGGTATCACTGGAATGATAAGATGTTCTCCAGATCTTGCATGGCATTCCCTGAACATTTGTTCAACTACTTTGTTGAGGATTCCTTAACAGCAGGAACAGACCTGAGACTTTAGTGGGCTGCACACTATAGGAACAGCAGAGATGATCAGTAGAACAACAAGATTCTGGGAAAAATGTGTCAGATTTGAGATTTACCTGAAAAACACAGGGGGAGGATGGGCAAGAAAATGGGAAGGAATCCAAACACAGCCCATAGGATGTGAAGTAAAAGTAAAAGTAAACTTAGTTTATACACGCAGTGAGGATTCCTGAGCCAGTTTTCTCACTAGCAGAATAGGAGTCATGTTCACTTTAAACAGAAGTATTATTTTTCCAAAAACATAGAAACTTTCTAATGAATAAAAAGATCATGAATGAAAAGTCTTTATTCTTCAGAGGTGGTAAAAATTCCTCCAAGTTACTACAATGCCACTGTCAGCATTTCCTCACATACTTGATATTCACTGTTTACAAAAATCTGCAAAGTAACAACACTGCTAAAAAGTAAGCACTAAAATGTCACCCTGTTAAGTGTACACGGTGGGAACCTTGCTCTTCTTGGAAAGCCCTCTTTTGAATGTGACACAGTTATGGCCAGATTAGGAAAAAAATAAAAAGGAAAAAAAAAGCTGTACCTTCCAAATGTCCAAATGCCATTTATAAAGCCATGTTGATACAATCCATCAGGAAACATTAGTGCAAGCACACAATTATCCTAGGACTGTAAAAAAGCTAGCCCAAAGGAATTTTGGACATGAACATAATTCAATTTTACTGCTATGCAAAAAAATGTAGCCCCCCTATTGAAGGCAATGTAGTCTCCCCATAGCCAGTCATTGAAAAGGACAGAAACTATGTAGGTACTTATATGATATAGTAGTTGTCAAAATGGAGATGCCTGTAATAAAGATCACTACAACTGCTCAATTATTGCTGCTTTCTGGAACATGCATTGACCACTAAAGCCCAAGGCCTTGCAAAATAACCAAAACAGACACAAAAGCTCACTGAGATTCTGAGCAGTGTGGTTAGAGTAGGGGTAAAAATCCACATCCAGAATAAGGCATGTATCAAGTGATTTCAAATCCTTTTAAACTATTGTTTGTTTTAGTGACATGAGCTCCCCTCCTGCCATCACTCATCAAAAAAAAAAAAAAAAAAAAAAAGAAAAAGAAAAAGAAAAAGAAAAAGAAAAAGAAAAAGAAAAAGAAAAAGAAAAAGAAAAAGAAAAAGAAAAAGAAAAAGAAAAAGAAAAAGATTGGAAATTTTCTCTTTTCTTTTCTCTGCAAGCATCTAACATTTGCCCAGCACTGTCAGGGTGGTCCAAGCTCGTACAGTCCATAGGCACAGCCCCCAGCACCCTGCCCTGCCAGGCTGTGCTCACTCACCATGCTGTCTCCTCCCTGCCTTTTAATGATGGAGAACAAGGGAACTGAGCTTAATGGATCGAAAAACAAATTAAGAAGACGTGCATAACCTCAAAATTTACTCTCCTATACATTATCATCCAGCTAATCTGCTGTAATTTCAGGATATGTGAATCATGCCCTTGCAGGTAATATAGCTTATAAGGAGCAATCCTGTTCCCTGCAATCAGGTTACTTCTTATGAATAAAGACTTCAGAATCTTGCCCTTAAGGAGAAAGAATTCAAGACTCATGCAGTCTGAATTAAAAAGTTAAGTGACAGTACAATTTGCAACTTCATTTCACATAATTTGTTATCAGATGACTTTTCTTTCCACAAATCCACATTAGCATTGCCTACAATGAAGGTGTATAATAATCTATGATTTAATAAACAAGACTTTTTAAAAATACAAGGAAGAGTCTCCGTACCCACTGCCTACAGAAATTGATGTAAATATCAGTCACCCACTATTTTTAGGCAGAACTTACTATCAATTTGTTAAACTCCTTTTAAGAGTCATACACAAATATAGCTGAAATATATAAAAAATCAGAATTGTGTGTCTGTAATGTCCCAGATTCACTAAGGCCAAACACTACTTTTCCTACAACACTGCTTCCTAAGTAGTAAGTATTTTCAGATGGTAAAGCTGAACTGGGGATTGTCTTTATACAGCAAGATCTTGGCAGCCTGACAGAAAAAATTAAAGGAGCCTGCTGATCAGTTAAAATACTACAGCTCCAAGTATGTTTGGACGACCGCCAAAGTCTTGGAATTGTTTTGCCATGAAATCTGCTTTAAGACAGGAAGAACAGGAAAGTTTTCAGTCTGGAAGAGGCTTCATGATGAAAAGCCTGGAAATCAAGCCCATTATTCACATCCAATCAAGCCTACCCCTCCCTGCTCCTTGCTGTCCTCTCCATTCCCAGCACAGGAATGTCCATGCATACAAGTGCACTCCACACACCACATACACTCCACACCCCTTACACGCCCTTGGACTTTATTTTTGATAAAATTGCTCAATATTGAATTCAAAATTATACTCTGCCATTTGAGTGAGCTATGCTTCTTTCATATACTACAGGTTACAGAGATGACTGCCATTTAAAATAAGTTATTTGCCAGTATTAGATGCAATTTAAACCTCCTGGCTCCTAAAGACAGAGTAAGTTCAGGTATAACAAAGAGGCTCTACCTGCTTTTTCCCGTGCCTTCCTGCACTGCAGCCTTTCAATCATCTCATAATCTTATCTGACACATAGGTTTCTACACAGTCAGTGCAGAACAGATACTTGTTTAAAATCCAGGTGACATGTAAACCTCTACTACTCTTGTGGCTGTAGCACAGGGAGCTCTCCAGGGCTGCTGCTCTGGGTGAATTATTGTGGTCATGCTCTCTCTGAAATCAGCAAGAACAGAGGCAATTAAATCATAGGCAATTAAAAAGCAGAATCTGCACAGCTGTAAAAGACTCCCTGAAAAATATTTAGCCATCTTGGTTCCTGGGACACACAAGGAGACCCCTCCATTCCTACCCAGGCCTGCATGTATCTGAGCATCTGCCCTTTGTGCCCAGCAAGACTGGAGAAGCAGCCCCAGCAGTTGCAAGAACACTTTCTCTGCACTGATCCCATATTTGTTTCCATACAGAGTATTCAAAAGCTTTTCGTAAGAGCAGCTTGTCACCACCCTAGATATTAGAATGTATAGACATTGTAGTGGTTTCACAACAATAAACTGAGTTTCACAACTCCTCCTATTCAATTAAAAATGATCTCCTATCAGATGGCAGAAGCCTCAAGTGTGCTAACTCAAATTTCTCTGAGAAATTGTGAGAAGTTAACACTGTACTGGCAGGCCTTGGGCTAGCTCAGGTCACCTCTGTCACACTGGCATCAGAGCATGGATGTCATGGACTCCCATGCTGTTCCAGGGCACTGGATGAAAATGCAGCTGTCTGTCCTCAGCTGGTCTGTGTGCTGCTGTTCCTGTGCCTGAACCACACTGAACTGCTGTGCATGCCTTCCCCACAGCCTGTGGAAAGCCATGGTCACTGACACAGGGTCTGCCACCAGGGCTGTTATCTGATTTGAATACAAATCTGATCAAGCCTGTCTCACACACACCCTTTCCCTTTCTCCCTCCCACAGAACCCCCAACAATGTGAACTGAATCTTAAGTCTGAATTTCAAGAAAGCCACTCTTTCTTAAACTCCTCACAAGTGTTCTAATACCTATTTGTTCTAGAAAATGTACTTAATTGCAAGATTTCTTGGTGTAACTTAAATGACCAAAATATAGCTTTTAGACCAGATGTAACACAAGTAATTTCAAATTAACCTGGAAAGACCATCTGCCTTTAGGTTCTCTTGTTCCAAGCTTGGAGGCTCTGAAAATTGGTAGGGATCATGACAGTTTTACTCACCAAAGCTTAAACATGACTGAGAGATATTTATGCATTGTGTTGAAGCCTTTTGTCTGTGCCAGTCTGTACTTAGCAAGTCATGGGCAATTTCATAGTTACAGTTTTACCCAGCTGTCTTTTGGATCACTTGCAGCTACTACAGAAATACTGAAGTGATCATGCAGACCCTCATGGCTTTTGAGTACTGAAGAGAGTCCATTACAACCCCAAATGGAATTATTTCACAGCAACTGAGCATCTCCTTGTCAAGTCATGGTAGTCAAGGTCTGACAACCTTGGCTCTCAGAAGCTCTTTACAGCTGTCAGCTTTTGGATCTCACCTTGTCCCCTCAGCCATCAGGAAGAGAAGAGTCTGCAGGAAGGACAAGACAGCTCTAAAAGAGCTGGATGAGAAAAAGTTATGCCTCCAAGACCTGAAGCCCCTCAGTGATCCTTCTCCTGCTACCCAGGCAGGATACTCTTACCTATAGATAGCCCTGATCTCAGAGAACAATCTTACAGGCTTTGAGGAGACTTCTAGATGGAACCTCTCCAGCACATCTCTTATTTGGTGTATTTTATCTATAAGCCACTTTCTCTTGTTACAGAATCATCAGAATCCATGGATCTTATGCATAGATGTGCTATACTCCATCCAGGTCATGAAATCCATTGTGCAGATTTTTCAAATTCTTCTGCCTTCAGCTCCAGGTGAGGAGTGAAATGGGTGAGGTGACCACACGACTCTGTAGTCTATCAGAGCTCAGCTGCCATGGGATGCCAGACTCTTCTGATCCTCTCTGCATTAGGGAGGCACAGGTTTATCAATGGATGGCAAGGATCAACTAATGGTAGATAAAATGAACCATGGACCACTTGCAAAGACATTAAATCTCTCATCCTAGGCACAATGGTGTAACATTCTCAGAGGAATAGATGAAATTGCCTCTATTCCTGATCTATTGCTGTCATGAAATTTGTTTACATTGTCCTGAAATCTGTTTGTGTTGAGAGGGATTCTTTTGGTTGCGAAGAGAATGCTAAATTTCTGAAGATGGTCAGTTATTGAAAACCTGCATGTGACACAGAGTCATATGTTTTTATATTATGCTGCATACGTCCTAGGAATATTTTGTTTATGAAGATACTTTACTGCTTCATGACTTCTTTTTGATCCTGAATATCTTCAGAAAACAAATATTTCATTTAAATGCTTTGACTATCTTTTGAAACATGCAGAATAAGGCGTTGCAAACATTCTTAAATGAAATGCCTCTCAAAGCATGGTTTATTTCTTCTGCTAACTAAGCTCGTAATGGATTTTCTGCCAGCTTAGGTCTGTAGTCTATTACACCAAATTAACAGCACTGAAGTTCACTGTTTCAAGTCCAAAGGTTTCTGTTTCCTTCTTCTATGTAGTCAGAGATTTGACTTTGCTCTGGCAGCCCCGTTGTACCAATCTCAGGGGGTCAGATCTGCACGCTCAGCACTTCTCAGCAGTCTAGGCAAAGTTGAACCACGCTTGCTCTGAGGATGAAGCAGAATGGCACACTTTGCTCTTGCTTTTGGACAAGTCAAAATTCAACTGAACAGCGGTGGCAAAAGGGCTCTGACAGGACTGCCTCAGAGAAGTTCATGGTACTAGGGCTAGGTGAGCTCCCTGATCACAGAACAGAGGCCACAGTCTAGTTTAGCTCTTTGCACACATAAATGCCTGCAGTACTCAGCTTTTTTTTTGTTCTGCACCCCATCACATCTGAAATACATATGTATGGTACAGCTGACCAGGGGAGAAGAAGGTGGAAAACTACTTGGTGTGTTATTTCCACCTCAACTCCTTTGTCAGGACATCATTTTTCCACACATGTCTGTCTATTCTTGAGCAATGGTCAACTTTGCTTACAACCTAATGTCAGATTTAGATGCTACCAAGTAGTTTAACGTATGAAGACACAGAAATTCAGGTATAACCTTGAGACCCAGGGTTATCTTGGAGCTCCTGAGACAGTCAGGTTTCCCCTGCTCTAAACTGGAGTAACAAGCAAGTTCTCCTTTGCAGGCTATCGTGCCCATACTACCTAACAGTGATGAGGTAGTCCCTTGAACTGGTGTCACAGTCCACAAGTACCCTGAATTTTGTCCCTGTATTTTGTACCCTGTATTTTGTCTGACCTTCAAAAGGGGTCACGTTCCCTGATTAAATGTAGTTGGTTGGGTGTGACATTAATGTTATGCTTACATGTATTTGTACTCACCACTCTCAGAGCATTTTGACTGAGTATGGTGCAGACATGTCACTATATGAAAACTGAGAGTTTGTCAGCACTAAGAATTCCAATTAATTAGACCACAATAGTTTTCAAATTGGTTTCATTTTACAAATCTGTACAACCCTCCTGTGAGGATATTAGTAAAAGTATAAGAACACTTAGGCTGGCATCACATACAGTAACAGCAGAGTATATGCTCAGAGGAAGAGCTGTTGTTGAGCTCTTATGTATTTGCAGATACTATTTTATTAAGTCAGATTTCATCTCAAGAGAAATTGAGTAAGAGAAGGCCAAGGGAGTGCTGGCTATTATCATTCTCTGCATCTTGCATTGTTAAGTTGGTTTATGGAATGGTTATATGGGTATTCTTGCAAAACTAATTCTAATTCACTGCATGATCTTATTTGTTTAGTTTGGTTCCAAAGAAAGATGAGTGTAACATACCAGTGTATGTGTTCTCAACACTAGAGCTCTTACATGTCACCATAGATATGCTTTATCTCACAGCTAGCATCTATATTCTTACTTTATTTCCCAAACAATTACAAGAGAATGGTTTCAGAGAGACAAAGAGAAAATATCTGTTCTGTTTATGATTCAAAAGTGGCAGGAAAAACTTTAGAGTAAGTAAAACTATCATATGAATTGTGAGCTCAATGGAAGCCAGCCATTGTTTGGTTTGCAGTTAAAGTTCAAAGTGATCCCAAATTATGCCAAACCCCCACCCACTTTGGCTGAAAGACAATCCCTGCATTTCAAAATAAGTCAAGAAAGGGATGCTTAATCAAACTCAAGGCTTCTGCCTTCAAGCCCTACAGATAGACTTGCAAAGGCAAATATACCCTGACCTGACAATCCAGTAGAATATCTGCTTTTTCTCATCCTTCTCATCTTTGATCAATCCCAAGAAAGGGAGGAGAACAGACTTCAGGAGGTGGGTAGTTCCTGTTGTATTGCTGCTGCTTACAATTTCCACCATCTCTATCATTCTCATCCAACCCTGTACAGTCTCTTCCCTGTCATGTTATTACCTGAACTTCAACTAGGTATTTTCCATCAGCCTTCTGATTCAAGACTTTTCTTCCTCTGTTTTCTCAATTTGTCACATTCATCCACGGTAATTCCATTTTCTTCTCAAGGAACCACTTCATCCCTCAGTTGTATGTTTTATCATTATCACAGCTTCATGAAATTCACAGCCCTTTTTACTTCCATTCAAAAGAAGAGTCTTGAATTAGGATGTTTTTTGCAAACAGTTCACCTCCATTTCCTCATTTAATGTATAGCTGTTCTTTGGTCACCAGCTCCCCAAGCTTTTCCCCAAGACACTCCATCCTCTGAGATGTGGTTTGCAAGGAATTGTTATACTTTGGCCCTTCCTTCTTGGTTTCACCTTCTCTTATCCATTAGCACAGTATTATTTCTCACCATTCCACATCCTCTTCTATGTTTAATTCCCATTTTCATCCATCACAACATCTCCTACTAGTTTATCAACACTTGTCACCTGGATTGATACTATAGTTCATCTCTGAGAGAAATCCTGCAGGAAGGATGGTCTTCCTTATCACAACAGTGTTCTGTCCTATTTCAGAAACACCATCCCCTCGTTACAGTTTGGCTCCCGCCTCTAACATTACATCCTCCCACCAGTTCTCTTTGCACAAGTTGCTGCTGATTTAATCTATTAAAAAATTGACCATATTAATTTTCCCACAACTCCTTTTATCCTTCCATATCACCAGATTAGAATTTTTCATGTTCACAGGGGCTGATCTTGCTTCCAGCCAGGGACAACAAATGCCACTGCCACTACAGCAGAACAAAATAAACAAAACAATTCCCACTACAACAACCACCCCACCCCCGCCCCCAAAAAAGCAAAACCAAAGAAACCAAGAAGACAAACTCTGTCAGCCAGAGCTTATTTCATAAGCAAGAGAGTATAAAGAGCATTCAGTTCCTGAACAAAATACCTCAGCATTCTTTCCAAGTAAGCCTCAGTGGTGAGGTGAACCATTAGCTACAAATGCAATTCTTCTCCAGAGTTCTTCCTTGGGCAAGCAAGCAGTTCTAAGAAAAGCCTCAAATCCTACCTGCTCCTCTTGTACTGGGGCCCAATATATCAACTGGGGATCATATTCCTGGGCTTACTTCCAACACCTGTTTGGCACAAGGCTAGCTGCTCCCTTACATCCTTAAAAGCATTTTCTCCCTATTACACTGCTCTTCAACTTCTCAGTGCACTGGTGATCCCATCCAGATGGATGTAACTCACACCTGTGCCCATCCCCTCCCCTCTCCCTGGACCTAGCCTGCCATTTTTCCCTCCAGTGCAAAGCTAAAAGCCTCTCCCAGCTATTGACATCCACCCTCAGTCGCTGCCTTTCCGAGGTGCTTCCATGCTTTTCTTCCATCCAAATGCTTTTTTAGAGCCCTGCTTCACTAAGAAGGCCTTCAGGAAGACCATTAGAAGAGATCTGCTGGCATTATTGTCTATCAGGCTGTACTGCAGCCTCTCAGCTTCCTCCTATCCTGCCAAAATGCCTTTAGCCCATTGACCCAGACTAAGCTCCTCAGGGTGGGCTTTGACACAGACTGAGCTCCTCGGGGTAGGAACATTTGTTTGCTCAGAATCTGTTAACACTCAGTCCAAAAGCAATCTTCTATGCTCTGGCAATTAATAACAACAATTCAGACACCTATGGCAGAACATTTCCATGCTTGACAACTTTATTTATGGAGATATTTCCCTGCCATTTTGTTTTTAAGTATCTGTTTTACTCAGCTGCCTTACTGGTCCTCAGGCAAAGTGGGGGAAAAGGAGGACACTGCACAGAAATCTCAAGATGAATAAGCAGAATGGCAGTGTTCCTTGAAGACAACTGCCTTCAGGCTGAAAATAATTGTGTCTCAACAATTATTGTTTTAATCCCTGGCCCAGTACACAGAGATTTCAAACCCATGATCTGCAGGTCACTGTGTTTTTCCCTGCAGCTCAAAACTAGTCATAAATTTATATCAATATCAACAGTTTCAGGCTTCCACCTCACCATTTACTCCCCACTACATTTTATTTTTTCCTTTTGACATTTTCAGTACAAAAGTTCAGCCTGTCATTTCAAATTGCTCTTTCAACTCAAATTTAATTTAAAAATAAATAGAAAACAAAAAGGAACATTTCTTTGAGTTTTTATCCTGGACCAGTGGAGATTTGTGGGATGTTTCAGGGGAAAAAAAAAGAAAGAAGAGGGGAGAAAATAATTACTTCTGTGTCTCCAGTTTTTCTTGCATTTTTACTAACCCAAATATTGTTATTAGTAAAACTGTAATTTGCAAGCAACTGCCTTAGTCTGGATAGTGCATTATCTTCTCCAGGTTTCCAGTGTTGAAAAAACCAGGAACATTACTGATGCCATTGCCACAAGAATGCCCCTGCAGATAACTGAATGGTCTTCTACCTCTTCAGCACACCTTGGTGGCAGAGTGTTCCATCAAAGCACAGCCTTGGGCTTTTTGCCCAAGAACTCATTCTGCACAGAGCTGTGCAGGCAGATTTCTTGGGGAACATCCCTGCAAACCCTATGGCCACATCCCTATGATCTGGGTGTGCTGCAGCCAAGATATTCCAGGTGCCCATGACCATCCATCATCCTCTGTAGAGCTTCTGTGAGCCAACAAGGTCAGATCCATGAACTTTGGCATGGATGCAAGCTGTATTTTAAACACACCAAAGAGCAAAAGACACCTAAGGTGCATCCTGACCTTGTAGATCACATTACATCTGCACAGCCAGGCTGAGCTGGATTCCTTCCCCAGGGTCATCAGCACCATGGTGACCCTTGGGCAAGAGGCAGCTTCCCCCACTGGAGGCTGACTGCATGGCCTCTGCACCTTCTGGGGCTTCAGCAGTCTGGCTTTCCTGGAGTCTGGACTCTCCACACTCCCAGCCCCCGTGCCTGTTGCTCACCTCTGCCTGACTTGCAACACTGCTTTTTCCACAGCATTTCATCAGCCTGTTGTAGCAATTTGGGCCCATGCTGGCTTTCAGGCTGTCTTTGCCAACCCTGTTGTGACACTGCATATTGGAGAAACATGCACAATTCCAACTGAAAAACTATTTAAAATGGTCATCCCTGCAGTTCCTTCAGCAGCCAAGACTGGACAATAACATGGAGGAGAATGTTAGCATTTTGCAAGTTACAAGCATATGTGTTTGCATGCATTATATATTATTTGTTATGTATTTTCTCTGAATACCTGAGCCTTTTGCTGGATGTGCAAGGTAGGTAGAGCAGAGGGAACTACAGTTGTTAGGGAAAAGTTAAGTAGGTAAAAGGTTAAAATAATGTCACTGGCTTGGGCTTCCCGAAAGAATGCAACCAGTTATCTGAGATCAGAGTTAACCATTCACATATGCTGAGGTGCCCTGAGGGGGCAAAATAGGACCAAACTGCTCCCATTGGTACAGAGAATTAGAATTCATTAGGGAGAGGATCACTGAGGCAAGAGATAACCTAATAAAGAAGGGAGGAGGTTACAAAAGGCCGACTCTCATTTTCACAATGATTGTACAACATGCACAGTATGCCCATCAAGTGATTCTACATTAAAAAAAACAAACAACAAACAAAAACCCTTCAGTCTCCCAAAATATAGTGAGCACAGTTTTTAATGAGATAATCAGAAACAAAAACATTCATGATCTTGCATATTAATATTCACATCTGTGCATTTCAATATGCTAATTCACCCATGCTCCTTGCTGTTGGCCCAGAGCCCACATAAACATGATTATATATGCTGTATTTTATAGGTGGACCCGTATATCTTAAGACTAACCAGATTAGACTGGATTTGCACAACCTGGCCAAAGACTGAAGGAGCCCCTGCACAACTGTTTGGCAGACAAAGCAACTCTTTGGTCCCACTCAAATACTTCTAAGAGCCTTTTCCCAAGTCACAAAATGTTCTCAATGTATTGCTGATGGAAGCTGTGCATGTTGCATCACTTCACAATACAATTTCAAATCAGTTATCCTTTTGAAATACATCATACATGTCTACTGCTTGTAAAGATTATTTGTCTTCTATTATTTGTAAAAATTCTGTAAATAATGTTGCCATTTCATATAAAACAGAGATTCACACTTTTGCAGGAGAGTATGCAGACAGAGGTGTCCCAAGGCTGTTTTAGCACCATTTCATAATGGCATTTTAAAATAACCTTTTCCTTATACATATTTAATATTTACAGATATCCATTTGTTTTTAAGATACTTTATTACATTTAAAGACTTACTAGTAAAAATTTCATCTTAAGATGTTTCAATTTTATCTAAAATACAAAGTGCAGACAGACTCAATCATGGCAGTGATTCAGCTGAAACTCCTGGTCTCAGTGACAGTTTCTTGAGTAACAGAAGAGGATTAAGTACCTAGCTTAAAAGCTGCTTTCAAATCAAGTAAACAAACTGGTCTGAGGCTCACCACACCTTTCTTACCAAGAGTGTCTAGCTGAAAGGCATAATGCAAAAGAAACACCTGTCAGAAAATTCAGTGGCAATACTTCTAGGCATCCCACCTCAAGCAGTTCCTAAGATGTTACGTTTACACTATATTTTACGCTAGTACTCTTTCCTACCACACTCACAAAAGGAAAAAAACTATCTGAAGCATAAGAGAAGCAGAATAAGGAGGTATGATTACTAGGTGGATCAATATTATTTTTCAATGCTGACTTGTCAAAACAATCCAGCTTTGCTCCTTGGGGTCCTCCTGAATAAAATGTGCTGTCCCACTAAAAACATCTACCAGTTCCATCAACATCTTCCAGGGGCTGGTCAGCTCACCTTGTTACCAAATAAAATACATCAGTCCAGCCACTCTTCCACCATAGCTCAATTCCTCTTAAGCCATCCCATCTCTTGTTTTTTCTCCAGTCCTCACTGAGGTGTCCATCATATCCACGTGCAGAGTGGGAGGGTAGCAGCACGCCATGCTTGCAGGGAAAAAAACCTTTACAAAACTGCTGTGAAATTAGTCCTAGTGCTGCACAGGTAGAGCTCAGACGCCCAAAGACAGATCTCCATCAGAGTCACAACTCCTAGTGTATACTGAACCCAGAAAGAGAAACCAGGAGAATCACCTTGGACAAGACAACCTATGTTTTACCCACAAGCCCTGAGTCCCAGCAGAAAGGAAAACAATCAGAAATAAGTCTAATTTCTAGGAACAGGCAGCTCAAAACTACTTTGTAGGAGCTTCCAGCTGACCAAAGAAAATGGACTTAACTGTGAAAGATTGTAAAAAGAATGAAGAGTAAGGTGCCTTATAAAGTTGAGACTGTAAGCAGTATAGTTTAAAGTACAAAAAGAAAGAGGAAACAGCAAGCAGATCTGTCACTAAGAAGTTTGGTGAACTTCTAACAAGAGACATAATTATACTTGGGTCAAAAAGTGTTTAACAAAATAGTACAGGGAGATTCAGAATTAACTTTGGACAAAGCAAAGAGAATTTGGTGGCCAAAGAAAGGCACAGCCATCACACTGACATATGTGTGGTACTGTGAGGACAGATCTGAAGCAGCAGATGAAAGCACATGTGAATCAGAGCCATGAAGGACAGCAGTGCCAAAATCCACATGAAATCAAAGAATACTCTGGAAAGACATTCAGTGCTGAAGTTTTTTCTATACTTCATCATAGAATCACACAATGGTTGTGGTTAGGAGGGCTCTCTGGCTCTCTTAACCCCTTTGCCAATGCAGGTTCACTCAGAGTAGGCCACACAGGATCACATCCATGTGGACTTTAAATGTGTCTAGAGGAGATAATGTCAGCATTGCTCTGCTCTTATCATGCCAAGCTGTTCCTGAAAGGGTCTCCCTGTACCCCTGCTCCTCTGAAAAATTTTGACTTTTTTAACCCCCAAATGGATGATTTATAATTTAGACTGCAAAACTGTAAAACATGCAGAATGAAAGACTGGTGAAGGGCAAAATCCCGAGCTGAGCTGACATGTCAGTCCAAGTCAAATACACACTATTTGGTCTCTCATGGACTGTGAACTGCAGCCGTGTCATGGACCAAATCCTGAATAAAACTGTCAAATGTCCTAGCATGGGATAGCCAGACCAGTATTTTTGTGACCTTATTACAGATCTAAAGAAGAACCCTCAGATTTAACCCAGGTTCCACTTGAAGGAATCAGGGAGATAACTCCTTGCATTAGAAAAAGTTGAATGGCAACTGTGAAGAACTTACAAAACCTCCACTAAATGTTTCATCTGGAAAATGACATTAATGGTGCTGCAGAAGCAAACATACCCAACAGAGAAAACAAAAGAAAAATGTGGGAGAAACCTCCCAAGGGAAAGCAGGCATGGGTGCATTGGTGGCAGGAGGGTAAGCACTGTCTCCCATGTGCCTGGCAAGAGTAACCACCAGGCTACGGTGCAGCAGCACCTCAGCTCTGAGGGCTGCTTTGAGGGATGTTTGATATCTCAAGCATTGCACAGGACATCCCTGGGATTAACTCAAGGGTCAGGTCTCCATTTCTCCAGGGGGATACCTGGGGTGAGGCTCAAGGCTCATTTCCAAACGCAGCTCACAAATGCCAGAAAGGTCAGAGAGAGAAAACACTACTTTCTACCAAAACAACAAAACTTAGGTCAAATAGTAGAAAATATCAAATCCACTGTTTAATCTAAACCTAGTATTGCTGCAACAAATCTTTATCTGTTGGAAGAGCTTTCCTCAGTCTGTAGGAGATGGCCTGGATTGTTTACCAATCTTCACAGCATGTTTGGAGGTCAAATTGTATCACCTTTCATGTATGTTGTTTTCCGAGAACCACAGGAAAACAACACCCCCTCTTAGCAAGAGCTGATTTAGGTATTTGACTGTTTGCTTATCGGGTTAAGCCCTCAATTGACAAACCTTTCACACTGACTGAAGAGTACAAATTCCACTGGAAAAGAAGCAGGCTTAAATACAATCTTATTTAGCAAAATACTTGAAGCACCTGAGCTTATCTGGCCCTTTAAATTTCTAAAAATCTTAAACTTCTTGACAATGCATCTCATTGATACTGACTATCAGCAATTTGCCTTCAGCAAGTTTATTACAAAATCTGCTTCTGTCCTTCTGGAAACTAAAAATTACACTGCTAAATAAAGCCCCCAAAATCCCAAAATAGTACTGGAAAATGAATTTCTCAGAAAAAGAGGGAAAACTGTCTGATCTGAAATGTATGACTTCTGCTATCACAGCCGTTGCTGTTAATGCCCAGTGATTAGGGTGAAATGTAATAAGGATTACAAATGGAGAATAGCTTATTAAGCAATTTATTTCTCCCTTTTACCAGGGCTGGAAAATTCTCTACGGTATTCCCCTGAGCTTTCTGCCCAGGACATTTAAAGATTACTGCTAATGCAACTTTGAAAGATTATGCCTTAGTATAATAGATCAAATCAAGAAAATTAGTCTGGTTTTCTTCCTAAATTTTCTTTTAATGTCATCCTCCTTCTCCCTTTAACTGTTTTGCCTGAGACCACAATTTATCACTTTGATAACACAACAGTGGCACACAAAAAAGTGTTTTGAATGAAAAAGAAGGTGTGCCCCAACTTCCAGTAACAAGAGTCTGTATAAAAACTATGAATGAAACATGCTTTTTTTTCTTTTTCTTTTTCTGGACTCTCATAGATTTTGCTAGTGCTAGTTGCGGGCTCCCTGCCCCATGTCCTGCTGCATGGGATACATTCTGGGGCTTTTCATTTCCTTACAGATCTTTCTTCTCCAGGCACCCATCCTGTAATTGCTTGTAATTGTAGACTGAATGAGCTTACAAGACATTTCTGCAGCTCAAGTGCTCTTTCATGTTATATATTTCCTATTTGGGAATAAAGGAGAAATATATCTCTCTCTTAACCAAACACATCTCCAAAACCTATTTAAGAGGTTTTTTTAACAGTGAGGTTAAAGACTAGAGCAGATTGACAGTTGTCTGGAAAGGTTTGCTCAAATTTAACACTAATGTAAATTCACTGAGTTCAGAAGCAATACAACAGAGGTAAATAAAATCTTTTTATCCACACATAATTGAAAAACCACAGACTTCTTCAGACATTACCTGCCTTAAAAATAAAGTTGTATTTTTCACGGAAATAAATATCCAGTGCAAAAATCAGTAGTATCATTACCACAGAAAGTATGAACTGACACTTCAGTGTTTTAACTCCATGTTTAGAAAATGACCAAGATGAACATGCAAGTTTAAAGAAAAATAATAAGTAGGCTGAAACTGTTAACAAGTGAAAATAGAAGTTTCCAGTGCCATCAGAGACATAATTTAATGCCCTCTGGTGTTAATGGAATTACTCCAATAGTTTCACAAAGACTGTTTTGAAGTCAAGAGGCCCAATAGCAGTGAAATAAAATTACTTTTGGTCTGGAAGAGAAGACTCAAAATCAAGAGTGGCAGTAGAGCCCCTTTCCTCCTTCTGCTCATTGCCCTGCACTGTGCAGTCAGTGCCTGCAGTACCAGCTGCTGAGTCTCAGCACTCCTCTGCAGAGAGCTGAGAGGCACCCAGGCAACACTGCCAAAGGGAGAAGGCCTAAAATAATAATATAACAATACCCCAAACACTTGCATTGTCATGACTAGGGTGACTTCCAAGACCTCCTCCACCACAGAATGGGAATGGTTTGAGATGCAAGCAGTAGCAAGGCCAGCTCACACAGAAAGAGGAAGAAATAAGTAAATAAAGACCAGAAACTGTGCCTAAAGGCTCTAGTGCTGACATCAGTAGCAAAATGACTTGGTTAGTGTAAGTTGTCTACACATATAGTATCATTTGTGTTTACCATATATAAAGGAAGATATCTCTAAGCCAATGTTAGGTGAGGATCCAAGTAACAGAACTTGCAATGCTTACAAAACTGTGGATAAAAATCATTGCTTAATAAAAATAGCATCCTTGTACTTCAGAATTAAACAATCCTGTTCCCGGTGCCATCAGGCACAGTTGTGTCCATCCAGCATCTCATATACATTCTTGACCAACTTCTCCTGTCCTCCATTTCTGTCATGATGGTCAAGAGGACAGCTCAGACTTCTTACCTTGATGGGAATCTAAAATTAATATTAAAACAGCCCCTTAGTGTTCAAACAGCCCCTCAGTGTTCATCAGTCTATTAGTTCATCAACAATGGCAGTCTCCTTCCCATCCTGCAGAGCAATCTCATCTGGCTAATATGACATTTTAAATAAAGATACTTTTTTTAAATATGGAGGTACCAAAAAAAAAAAACCAAACAACAAAAAACCTGTACTCACCTAATTTCCCTTCCAGATTTATTAGTGCTTTTAGCTTTCAAGCCAGCTTGAAGGTTTATGAGAACAATCTGCTGATGCATGCTACTGATATATCTCAAAAAGGTAGACCATAGCAACATCACTTCATATGCCCCTTCTGATTTTAGGCCCCTTCTGATTAGGTAAATCTGTTTAGTTTAGCAGTATGAAGAACAGGATCAAAGCCATAAGTGGTGTTTTTGTTTTATACAACAAATGTACTGAAATGCATTTCTTGCAGTGCTGTGTGTACTGCTTGCCAGTGCTCTTCACTGCACATTTGTTCTTGAGTACCATCAGAGCAACACAGCCACTATTTTCCCCTGTAATTATTTCAAGCCAAATTCTTTCAGACAGATACAGCATAACATACTCTGCCTAAAACAACCTGCATAGGTGCTGAATTAATAACCTCTTTCAGTGAGATTATCTTTGGGCAATCTTCATCTCAAATTGTCAAGCAACTAGATGTTTCTTATAGGCTTTTGATCACAGGTCCAACACAAATGGGGGAGGTTGTGGCTTTCGCCTCCACAAAAACACTAGTAAGAGGAAATAGCAATATGCAGAAGACTGACTGTGTATATCCTGGACACACAGAAACAGATGGATAGTGGAGGAAGGGATTCCAAAGCACAAAAGAGAGGAAAAAAAGTAATGAAAGATGACTGAAAAAATCTGGGAAAACAAACTTTATAATCTTGATGATCTCTTCTCCCAGTGTATCTCTTATCCAACTGCCACTGAGTATCCTATGTATTATGTCAGTGGTGCTAAACATTATTTATTACATCAATATTTAGCGGTTGTCAAAATTCTCCTGGATGCCTTATTAATAAAATGCTGTATTTCTTTCCTGCTTATCTGCAGTGTTTTGGTAGTTTCCTCAGATTGGTGCTTTGTGCTAAGAGATTCTGAGCAGCAGTTAGCATGGGCGAGTCCACTATTTGCATACAAACAGCTTTATGCAGGCCTGAGCAACAGACACCAGAGAAAAATGTCCAATGTTTAAACACCAGTTACTCCCCCAGCTTTAATTTTTATCTTTCATCATCCTCCTCCCTTATTATTCAGTTAGCTGAGCACAGCAGTGGGGCAGGCTGCTGGCAGCTTCCCTGGGCCTCCCTTGTGCAACCCAGCCCAGCCCCTAAGTCAGATCTGCTGGGACAGGACTCTGTCCCCACACGAGTTCTTTCACATGGGATTGCCAGGTATCAAACCAGGCAGATAGAATAACTTGTGACAATTCAGGTGCAGGGATTAAAGTCCCTTATTATCACTTGCTAATATGCATAGGGTTCTCTCTTCCCAGGAGCTGCATGTTGGCAACCAGGAGCAGGTCAGAAGGAAGGACAGATTGAAGAAAGATAGGGCTCTGCAGACCACCATCTTCAAAGGGAGGAGGCCAGTTATAACATTGGAGAAAGCTACTGAGATGCTGTTCCCTGGGGTGAATTATTTTTCTTCTTTCACGGTGTGGTTTTAGTGACAGCACATATTCTGGCTGGTGACCAGTCACTAGTAGGGTTCCACAGGGTTCCATTTAGGGCCAGTTCTCTTCACTATCTTGATAAACAACTTGAATACAAGATTGAGAGGTAGTCTAAATTTGCTGATAATACTAAACTAGGCAGTTGTTAACTCCCTTAAAGTCAGACAGGCCCTGTAGAGAGACCTCAACCAATTAGAGAGCTGGGAAATCACCAAGTACATGGAGTTCAACAAGGTAAAGTGCTGGATTCTGTACCTGGGACAGAGAAACCCTGAAAATACAGACTGGGGAATGAGAATGCTGAAAAGCAGTGCCACGGGAAGGGACCAGGGGGTGCTGGTTGATGGCAGGTTGAACATGAGTCAGCAGTGCCCTGGCAGCCAGGAGGGGCAACTGCATCCTGGAGTGCAGCAGGCACAGCATGGCCAGGCAGGCAAGGGAGGGATTGTCCTGCTCTGCTCTGCACTGGGGCAGCCTCGCCTCCAGGGCTGGGGGCAGTTTGGGTGTCACAGTGTAAGAATGATACAAAGCTGTTAGAGAGTGTCCAAGGGAGGGCAAGGAAGATGGGGAAGGACCTTGAGGGAAAGCCGTATGAGAAGCAGCTGAGGTCACTTGGTCTGTTCCTCCTGGAGAAGAATGAGGGGAGACCTCATTGTGGTCTCAACTTCCTCATGAGGGGAAGTGGAGGAGCAGGCACTGATGTCTTCTCTGTGGTGACCAGTGACAGGACCTGAGGGAATGGCCTGAAGCTGTGTCAGAGGAGGTTTAGGTGGGATATGAGGAAAACAGTCTTCACCCAAAGGGTAGCTGGGCACTGGAACAGGCATCCCAGGGACATGGTCACAGCACCAACCTGACAGAGTTCAAGAAGTGTTTGGACCAGCACTCTCAGTGCCTCTCAAGAGGCACCTGATGTGACTCTTGCAGTGTCCTGTGCAATATCAGGAGCTGGACTTGATGATCCTTGTGGGTCCCTTCCAACTCAGGATATTCTGTGCTTCTATGCTGTAAGATATTAGTCATGTAATATCAGACCAAACATCTGCAAGTGCCTCCAGAAAAACAGCACTGTGGGATGTGCTCAAGCAGTAGCAGAGTCTACTGCTTCATTGAGCTGCTGTTTATTAAGTTTTCAAAGATTTGGAACCATTCTCCTGTGGACTTTCTGGCTGTTTTCAGAGCACACTTACTGCAAGCTGACTGATGCACCTGAAGCAATGAACCGTATGAGATGGTCAGGATTTTCACATTTCAAATGCTGAACTCCTAATGATACTTAAGAGATTCCTCTGTAACTAGTATCAAAAGGCATTGCTGTAGGCTGATTTTAGTGGAAATCAAGTCTTTCCAGATTCCTGGCTTTTGTCTGATTTTACTGATTCCTGGAATCAGTATGACTCTGATAAGAGTGGGAAAAACTCCTAGCAAGCTTCTTCTGCATAGATGTATGCAGCAGCAGGGGAAAAAGGTTTTCAGGAGACCAAGGGGCAAAAATCGGCCTGACTCAAGTTTAGGTAGATTTAGAGAACATGAAGCTACCCTAAAAATTTTCTGGTTTACCTCACTACCTGGAAAAATCTTTTAGCAAAGAACGTGGTGAGATCCCTGTTCACCTTTTTGAATGGCCCAGGTACCAGCTCAGGGAACATGAGGCTTTCCTGCCTCGGTAGTTGTCAGCCATAAATGGGGTTATCTTCAAAGGTATCTAGGACACAATGAAAACCATAGGAATTGAGAGGATGCTGTTTTGGAAAGCAGTGTATTGCAGCAGACAAACATCATGAAGACAGAGTATTGTTTTACATAACCAATAATTCTGCTGTCATTTTAGGGAAATTACTGGAAAAATTGGCATCTCCAGTACCAAGCTATTTTTAGGACCATTCAAGATCATTTCAAGACAAGTGACTGCTGAATTTGGAACAATCATCAAGAAACAGATAGCTATCAACATGGTTTATGCAGAGGTGATTCATGATCTGAAATACGTTCTCCTCTAGCTCATAATTTTTTCCACACATTTTTTTAACCTTTCCCTGCCCTCAGCTGATGGATGAATCATTATCTTCTGACAGACCGATGTTAATTGAAGATTATTTGCTCCAGAACCTTTCCTTATAAGTAATATAAATCTGGGCTATGTAAATTGTTCTCATGCCTTTGTAAGGTTTTATTTTATAAAGCTTCCTTAAGAACATTTTTGTACAACGCACAATTTTTACTGTATAGAAGGCAGCCAAACCAGCAGACAAAGCGAACATCTTATTACCCAAACATATCTCCAAAAATATCAGTAGATTACACAAGAGACTCTCTGCTGATGCAGCTTTCCTCCTACATGATATGGCAGATGCCAAGAACTTTTGTAACCTTTCCCCTAAATAAGTCTGAAGGATAAGCAATGAAATGAGAAGACATGGTACCTACAGATGATGGTAAGCAGTGCTCATGGGCCTAGAAGCAAGAGGCCAAAAGGCATGGCCTGAGAACAAGTCAGAGCTGTGAACCACTCAATTACTCCTGCAGGATAAAAGCAAAGGTGCCTCCCTTGCCTGGTGTGTTTCATACACAGGCCAATTAGATCAACACTTGTTGCTTTGAGGATCTGGAAATTGCAGCTGTTGCACCTGCAGAGCACTTGGGCTGCTCCTAACCCGGCTTGTTGATGTTCAGCAGTGAGCAGCACAGCTGGGTGCTGGACATTATGACACAGGGATTTTAAATGACTGTTCTGCCTTTAGAGCAAAAATAGCCTCAAGCTGCTTTAAATTAGATCCTAGCCAGACTGATATATTAAAAAAAAAAAATCAAATAAACCCTCAAGGCTGCCCTCTAATGCCAGCATCAGAATTCTGCTCAAGCAGCCCTTCCATCCGGTAACATTTGCTGAGAACTTAATCGGAGAGCTGAGCACTTTGCATCAATAACTAGAGCAAAGAACCACACATCCTACTTCTTAACTAGCAGATATTTGATCATTTTAGCACGGAGGGAAAAAAAAAAAAAGAAAAATGGAGAGAGGTGTCTAGTGCTACTCACAAATTCAGCTAAACCATGACTTGAACCATATACTCTGTTTCTCAATAATTTAACTTTTATAATGCTTCCCATAGTCATTGTTTGGTTATGTTGAGGGTTTCTTTGAAAGAAGGGTGACTTGCTTATTATTGAAAGGCTGTATTTAAAATGCAGCAATGTTTTTATTTAGGCAAAAATTCTATTAATAAGCTTAGTCTAACCAAGATATATCAGTTTCTTAAGAATTGGGAAATATTAACTTAGGAGACAATATAAATGCCTAACAGCATTCTTGGATTGCATTAACTGTATTTTTAGAGCTGTATCAGCTGGTGTCCATGCTAGCAACATTTCATCATCTGGTGTAAATTCTGAGATCTGATGAATCAGGCACTGTTTCATAATACTGAATTTCATGCATCTGAACACTCACAAAGTTTATTTTTAGCAATTTGATTAGAAAATAAAAGGCGAGTTAGAAACCTCAGGCGCTGGTGACGATCACTAGAGGGCAGTAGCCAACCCCTAATGTTCCCACAGTTTTCCACAAATCTTTGTAGGATTCCACAGGGGAGCGAGCGGAGCATCCTTCTCCCGGTCGCGATGCCCGTGTGATGGAAGAAAAGCCTGCCTGTTTGCCACGAGTGTTAACGCTGTTCGACATTAAGCTATTTTCTAAAAGTGCGTGGTGACAAGTAATACAGGCAATGTCGTTTCTTTATCTAATGGTGCCTATCTTCAGAACCACAGATGGGCTGGGGAAGAAGAATTTGGATGTTCCCACCTTGCAAATGCCGGGACCAAACTGTGGGACTTATTCTCCACTCCCTCCTAGCTTGTCAGCCCCATGTGCCATGGGGCACAGTGACATTCCAATCAGCATTTTACATGGATCTTCACATATTCATATAACAGTGCAGAAGTTAGTGCTTTTTATACCAATGCCATTTATAGATTATTTTCATGTACATACGTATATTGGGTGAAACAATGCTAAATCAGTAGACTGGAGTAAGTGATTCCCATGCTTGTCACTGAGAAACTCTTCCCAGTTATCCTTTCTAGCAATGACACTTTCATGTTCTATTTTCCCCTGCCCCATAATCAAACCAAATTTATTAGAAAAAGCAATACTAATGTTCAAAGCACCCCAACAGGCTGGGTGCCCAGACACACTCCTATCTGTGCCATCAAGAGGGTGGGATATGAATGTGAAGGAAGAATGGGACCTCAGACCATGCACAAGATGACATGTAAAGTAGTTTTCATGACGTGCTCATGACATGTAAAGCAGCTTTCCATCAAAATGGACATGGCATTAAAGCCAGAGGGGACATGGGTACTTCTTTCCTGCCTGCTATAACTAATTTAAAAATGAGCCAGAGTAAATGAAAAATGGGTGGCACCATATCTAGCACTGAATACACTTTCTAATATTCCTAAAACTGTTATGTTTTGACTTAGAAAATCTAATTATAGTTCTGCTTTACATTTCCATTTCAGGATCAAGGATTTCATAAAAATTACTTTTCTATTCTAATGGTTATGCATAATGCAGAAATAACCAACCTTCTGACTAACCAGCTTGTTGTTATTGCTGACAATTTTAAGTTCCTGACTTTTCACTTATCTTAAGAGTTTGGAGGCTCATGACTTATGAATGCTAGGATTTCAATATGCTCTTAATTTTACCCAGAAAGGTAGAGTTGCAGAAATATTTGGTCACCATCTGCTATCCCTGTGTCAGATATACACAGTTTTGGCAGAAGAATGTCCCTTCAAGGTATGATCAGGGTTCTGTTATTCTTTCTCAGACATTAGATAGACATGCACTAAGAAAGAGCCAAAGAACAGGGCGAGCAGGGAATGATGCTTACCCAGAATACTTTGACAGCTTTTAAAGAAAGTGTTTGCATTTAACAGTCATGTTTTGTTTGTTTAGCAGAAGAGATCTCCCTCTGCTATCACCAAAGGTATACTTATGCAAGAAGTGGTCATTTTAAAGCCAGGACATGCAAGCAAGTGTAATACTTATTTTTGAGGAATTTGTGGGATCTTCACATGTTATCATAAACTTTTGGAGCTCAGAAACAGGCGAGGGCTATTGGCAGTGTGCAAGACAAAGAACTTTACTTGAGGAAAGGCAACCTAAACTTTCCAGAAGCAGAACACTTTTCAGTGCTCAGTCAGAAGGGTAAGACTTTGACAGAACAAAAAGTCAGATTGCAATAGAAAGCCTTTAACTCTTGAAACATACCTTTTTGCAGCAGGAGACAGAACAGCGCCTCCAAGCTGCATCTTCCTTCCTTCCTGGCTGTATCCATCTCTCCTCTCTTTGAATAAAGGAGACAAGCAAGCCTCTAGGTAACTCAAAGCTGCTATGGGATACAGAGAAACAAATGCAGCGTCAGCCTTCAGCCAGAGAGACCACTCAGTACCTACAACAGAGAGCCAGCAGGAGGGCTGGCCACCCCATCTGCACAGCAATAATGAAGCTGCAAAAGGAAGTGGATGGGACTGCAGTTCTTGTCTAGAAGGTAGGCAGACTCTGCAGGAACCCTGAGGCATCAGTCCCTCTCTCTTTTTTATTTCACAGCATAAACTTTATATTATCTGTCTTCACAAAGTCTCTGAGATTTTAGACTGATGCTGCTTGCCATATGCTAACACTGGATTAACCTCACAAAAGCCAGCCACCAGTGCAGCATACAGGACCATTGACATCTCCTTGTTATACAGGGGAACCTTAAACCTAAAAAGCTTGGCACAGTCTGTGCATAATGCAGCATCCTAATTCTCTGATTTAGCAACAAGGGCACATTTCAGAAATAATTCTCTAGAAGCCAATGTAGCAGGGACTGGCGTTTGGTCCACTCAATCTCTGGGGAATCCGAGCAAAGCTGGGCTGAACCAAAGAATACTGCTTTGCTGAAAAGTCCTATAAGTCCCCAGTCCACTCAATAAGCTCAGTACTGAGGGTTCATAATAATAAGATGCTTGAACTATGGCATTACTAAATTAATAGGCTTTGCAGAGTCCATAAATCTCTCACAGGGGTCCCCTTTTCCACTTCAGCTAGAAAGAAAGTAATGGCTAGGAGTTACAAAGGACTCTAGAGGGAATTAAGCTCTGAAGTCCTATTGAATTAGCATTGTTTACAACGCAGTCATAAGTATAGTGGATGTTAATGAGTCTTTAATGGGCCAAGTTGCAATACAACACGTCGTGAAGTACAATTAACAGAAAGACTGTGCTTCCCTCCCATTTATTCTGCTTGACACAGGTGTAGAAACCCTGAATCTAAATTAATTGTCCTGTTGAGAACAGAGTGAAAGAGCTCAAGCTGCTGTGTAGAGTAAGA
This sequence comes from Zonotrichia albicollis, assembly GCF_047830755.1. NCBI lineage: Eukaryota > Metazoa > Chordata > Aves > Passeriformes > Passerellidae > Zonotrichia > Zonotrichia albicollis. Next base: position 37,974,610 of record NC_133823.1, read on the forward strand.
AAAAATACATTTCTTCTATGCCAAACCAAAGTGGGGCTGAATTACACCGAAACTAAATGTTCACACAGGAAGTGCACAGAACTTGGTTGAGGTTGGCAGACATCTCTGGAGGTCATCTGGTCCAGCCTCCCTGCTCAAGCACGGACACCTAGAGGCAGTTGCCCAAGATCACATCCAGAACCCACAATCTCTGTGGGTAACTTGTGTCAGTGATTAACCATCCTCACAGCAGAAGAGTTGTTTTCTATTACAGACAGAAACTCCTGTGTTTCTGTTTGTGCATATTGCCTCTGCTCCCATGACTAAGAACCACTGAAAACAGTCTGGCTCCAACTTCTTTACAGCTTTCTTTCAGGTATTTGAACACAGTGGTAAACTTTTCCTGAGCCTTTTCTTCCTTATGCTGAGCACTGTCAGCTCCTTCAGCCTCTCCTCCTACATGAGGTGCTCCAATCCCCTTATCATCCTCATGGCCCTTTCCTGGAGCCCCTTCAGTGTGGCCATCTCTCTCTTGTACTAAAGAGCCCAGAATTGGATCCAGAACTCCAGATGTGGACTCCCCCAGTGCTGAGTCAAGGGGCAGGGTCACCTCCCACACCTTGCTGGCAATAATCCTCCTAATGCCCCCCAGGACACCACTGGCCTTCTTGGGGCACACAACTGGCTCATGTTCAACTTGATGTCCACAAGGACCCCCAGGCCTCCCTCCACAGATCTGCTTTCCAGTCAATCAGCCCTCCAGCAGGTACTGGCGCAGGGGGTTGTTTCTTCCCAGGTGCAGGACTTTGGTTTCCCTTTGCTGAATTTCATGTCATTCCTCACAGCCCATTTCATCAGCCTGTTGAGACCCTTCTGGATGACGGAATGATTCTCTGGTGTATCAGCTGCTCCTCACAGTTTTGTGTCATCTGTGAACTTGCTGAGGGTATGTTCCAGATCATTAATGAGGATGTTAAACATGCCTAGACCAAATTCTGAACCCCAGGGTACACCAGGAGTTCTAGACACTAGATTTTGTGCCACGGATCATCCCTCTCTGAACTGGGCAATTCAGCCAGTTTAAGTTCTGCTCATCCAGCCTGCACATCATGGGCTTCTCTTCAAGGATGTTACAGGAGACAATATCAAAAGCCAAGCAGACCACAGAATCATAGAATAGCTTGGGGATCTTAAAGATGATCACCTTGTTCTAACCCTCCTGCTGTGGTCAGGGACACCTTCCACTACACCAAGTTGCTCAGAGCCTCATCCAATCCGGCCTTCAACACTTCCAGGGATGAGGCATCCACAAATTCTCTGAGCAGCCTGTTCCAGTGCCACTGTCACAGTAAAGAATTTCTTTCAAATAACTAATGTAAACCTACTTTATTTTCAGTTTAAAGCCTCTACCCCATGTACTGTCACTATGTCCCCCTGTAAAAAGTCCCTCTCCATTTTCCTGTTAGGTTCTTTTCTGGTACAGAAAAGCTGTAATAAGGTCACCCTGAAGCCTTCTCTTCTTCAGAGTATCCACTGCTCTTTCCTTATCCACCAAGCCAGTCACTTCATCACAGAAGATTATTGGGTGGATTAAGTATAACTTCACCTCTGTAAAGCCAGAGCAAAAGTTTTTACACTTGTTTGGTTTTAGTTTTTACTAAGACTGGAGAGGAGGGGCTAGACATTTTTCAGCATTTGACATGTCATTGCAGAAAAAGTCCTTGTATTTTCTGCCTTTATTTGTGCCAGTCACTAATCTAGCTATTTAGCTATTTAGAACACCTTGGTCACAAGCAATTTAATGTACACCTCCCCACTGATTCATGATTACCTAAATCCCACTGAAATTAATTTTAGCACTCTGTTCTCATTCTGACAGGCTGTCATTTAAAGAGCAACATATTCTGTCTCAATAGTGAGGTGGCTGAGAAGATAGCTGTCATTGGGAAAACTGCAAACATCTATCCACTGTCTTGGGGGGACTCACCTTGTACAAACACGCAGTGAACAGTCTTAAGTTTTGCCATGTACACACATTTGATGGACAAAAGCTCTATCAGGTCTTCTGTTGATGTAAATCAGCCCCTGTAAATGGCTATAACATATATAACTACACCTGATTTTAATCAGTGAAACATTTTACCCAATGTAATTCTGAATACATTAGCTGTACTACATATAAATCTAGACATAAGCTTAAAATCTTGTATGCGGGAAAAAAGTCAACAAAGGAGATATTACAAAGGACAGGAATGTATGAAAATTACTTTCAAGCAATCTGTACTCAAAAAAGTTTGCACAAAGAGTAACCTAAAAGTAATCCATATCAGAGTTTACATTCCTGAAAAGCTCTTAATCATGAAGAACAGAGTATGTTATATTGAAATTACACCACAAAACATACTTGCAGTGAGCTGTGCCTCCTCAGACATGGAATTTGACAATCACATAGCAGCACTCAGGAGCACTACTGACCTGGAAGCCCTGTCTTCCATCACAGAGATACTTGACTACTTTCTGTGACAAAGATCAAAGTTTTAGAGTTTCTAGGATTAAAGTTTGGCTTATGGGCTTATTACCATATCTCACAGAATGAGAAGAACATCATCTCCTGCAGCACAAACAGCACCTCTTAGAGCACTCTAGGATTTTGAGGAGAGCCCTCTGAATCTACCCAACAATACAAGAGACTCATAAGAATGGCTTCTTCTGTGAAGGACCATATTGACATGGAGTCCCAAGACCTGTCATGTTATCACCTCCCCCCTGCTGACGCCATTATTCATGGCAGGTGAGCAAACAGAGGAGCGTGGTCCTTCCATTAGGAAGGAAGACACAGACGTGGAGTACAGCTGGAACAAACAGTATCATTGAGGTAAGGAATATCTCTGCACCTGAGGAGCAGGACATGGACCAAGCATGCACAGAGGCAGAGTGCATTAGGAGCTATGAAAAGACTGGAAACTTGCTAACCTAGCCTAGCCTCGCTCAGAGTGCAAGAGTAAACTAACTCACAGCAAAAGCTGGCACCACGAGATGAACTATATACAGCTGAGGGTTAAGCCCCTAAACAAAATGCTTTCTCTTCAGTGGAGTTCACTGCTTCTTTCCAGATGCAGGATTGCCAAGTAATGAAGGTATCACTTCTGTAAGCAGGACCTTTTGCACGTTGTGTGTTCTCCCATTCCCTAGCAGCCATGAGATCACCCAGAAGTGTGAATGCCTCTCCACATTACACAGCAGGATCTCCAGTATGGGGCTGAACCATGCTGGCAGGGCCAACCCCAGCCCTAGCCAAACAAGGACTTTGCACTTGATTCACCAGTTGCATGGACAGCTCTTTCCATGGGAGACTAGTTATCTGATTTCTTGCTTGCACACAGCAACAATTATTGCCAAACCTAATGTCCAGTTTTGATTACTTGGTGAAGTAATTGCAGGTAACCTCAACATTACATAGGAATCAAAAAAGAAAAGAGAGGGTGAAGAAACAGAGGGAAGACGATCTGTTTCCACAAAAAGGCAAACCTAGATGCCAATTCAAAGCAGCTTGACGACTTCCAGAGGATCTCCACCTCCCTGTCAGAGCCCATGTCTGGCACATGTCGGCAGCGCCAGTGCCCACGGCACAGGGGCCACACGCCGCTGAGACGCGGCACCCTTGCGCCCCGCGGCAGCGAACCGGGGGACTGAGCCGGGCCGCTCCCTCGGGGCGCAACCCCGCCAGGTGGGGACCCCCGGGCCGGCCGCGGGGAGGGGGAGAGAGCTGCAGGGCGAGGCAGGCAGTGCTGGCCCTGCCGCCCATCCTCCTGCAGCCTCCGGAGCGAGGGCGAGCTCCTCCCGCTCCGCGTGTAGCGGGCAGGGCTTTGCGCCCCGGCCGCCGGCCAGCCCCTTGCCTGGGGAGAGGGCTGCGGCCTGCGGGGCTCCTGGGCGACGGGCGACAACCGCTGGAGAGTGATGGGGACGCGGGTGTCCGCCGTGGGTTGCCAAAGAGCCGTGCACGCGTGTCCCGCAAGGAGAGCCAACAGTCGCTCGAGGGAAACTAAAAAATAAAAAATACTCAAAGCTGAGTATTCTCTTCTCCTGGCTTCCCTACAAGGGTGGCAGTCCGACAGCAGCAATGTCGGGTGATCTCTTTCTGGCCTCAGCTCCGCCGAAGCCCTCGGAGGACGAGGCCTCGGTACACACGGGGATGCCACGGCCACCCCGCGCCCCCCGCCGCTGACCCGGGCAACCCGGCCCGCGGGGGAACCAACGAGGGGAACAGCCAGCGAGCAAATAAACAACTTCCCTCGTGTAAGAAGTTGCCTTGCAGGTGCCTGCAGCTGGCGGTTAACACAGACAGTAAGAGGATCAACTCCATCTCCGCCAGTGCAGCAAAAAGAGGAGGAAAAAAAATAAAAGCCCCCTCATTTGCTATTCAGAATTTAGTTAATTTGGATGATAACGGTTAGTGTTTAATCCCATTGTACGAGAATGAATATACTGAAACCTACAAGGCTCCTGGAAGAATAATGCGGCCGGCAGCATGGCACGCAGGGGTGCCCAGGCGGGCAGCCGGCCTTGCCCGCTCCGTCCCGCCGACCGGGGTAGACGCGCCCCGGGGCCACCACCGCCTCCTCCCGCCGAGTCGTTCGGCGCTCCCGACCGGCCCGGAGAGGTGGGAACCATCCCGGGACAGTGGGGCGAGGGCCGGCACCTCGCCTATCCTCCGGCCGCTTCTGGGGAAAACGAACGGGCGAGAGCGGCGGTGCCACCCGCCGTGCTCACCGGGGCACATGTGGTAGGGATGGTTTCCCCATTTTAAATCGCAAAGGAAAAAGGGTGGAAAAACGCGGAATACGGGAGAGGACGTGGGAGTTTGCGAGAGAACAACTGCCCGAGCTCACATGGCGGGGATATGGCTGTTTACCGCAGCCCTGCCCGGGGCTCGGTGGCGTCGCCCGTGAGGGCACAGCCAGGCTCCGGGCGGCCCCGCCGCCGGCCCGGTGGCTCTCGGCTTTTCCCTCCCCCTCGGGGGTGGTGGAGCCCCGCAGCAGAGCCGGGCCCGGGGGCTGTGGCGGAGCCGGGGGGGGTTAGACGGGCGGGCGGCCCCGCGGTCCGTGCCGGGCTCGGAGGCGCACCGCCGGCCGTGGAGAGGCCCGGGGGGGCCGCGCCCGCCGCCGTGCTGTCGGGGGGGCGGCGGGCGGCGGGGGCGGGCGGCCCCCCCGGCGCGGCGGGGCGGCCCCGACGGGGGCGGTGCGGGGCGGTGCGGGGCTGTGCGGGGCGGGCCGGGGGCTCGGTGCGCTCGCCAGGCGAGGAGCGCGGCTGCCCGGGCGGAGGGCCGCGGAGAGGAAAGCTAACAATGCTGTGAAAATATGTTTGCAGAAAATAGACAATTGTTGGATTAAACGTATTCAAGTATGAAATAATGCCTTTTTGTGTAAAAAACCTCAGCAATGTGAGCGTACAAAAGTTCCCCTGTGGCAGTTACTTGCTCCCTTTGTGAGCTTTGCGCTCCGGCGTCTCCACTTGGCGCGTTTAACTCGGAGCCCCCCTTTAAACGCGATTGTTTCTTTCTTTTTAATGACATTTACCGGATCAAAACATGCTGTTAATTCGATCAGAAAGCTTTACCCTCCTTAACAATGCCACAATAATTTCTCCTGAAGTTTGTTAAATTGACCAAAATTAGGCAAATGAATAGGGGGTCTGTCGGCGATCCCGCTCGCAGGTGACACCGAATAATGCACTCTCGGACCAGCTGCGATCCCCTCTTTATTTGCCCCTCTTTTCTTTGACCCGCATTATTAAAATTTAGGCCCAATGAAACTATTCATACTTTTCAATGGGACATTTTCCTATAGGATAATAGGCTACAAATTGAGCCTCTCCAAAGGAGAGGGGGAGAGCAGGGGGGGTAAAACAACAACGCACAGACGCGCACACCACACAAAAAAGGAGCGTCGTGTGCCAAAGGCTGGCGAGAGCCTCCCCGGGCCGACGGAAAAAGAAAAGGGGGGGGGTGATGGGGGGGGATATCGTGTGCCAGCCCCCCGGTCCCACACCTGCCGGGGTGTCCCCGGCGCATAAAGCGGTGTAAACAAAAAAATCCTCGCTGCCATCTCTTATAAAGATGGACGTGTCACCAAGTCGTGTGAGAAAAGCCTGAGAACAAACGGGGCCACTCCGTCTCCAAGGGTTCTCCCTTGAACTGGGCGGAACAGCCTATTAAGGGCTTACTTAATTACTTTAATGACTCTGGACAGGCTTTAAAATGCAGTCAGCTCCGGGGCTAAGGGGAGGGGTAGGGGGTGCCGGGGATTTGACTGGCGGCGGGGACGGGGCCGGGGATGTGGCGAGCGGGGCGCAGGGCGCGATACCGCGTCCTGCGCCCCGCTCGCCGCATCCCCGGCCCCATACCCGCCGCTATTGTGGGACAGTCACGTGTGTCCCCGAGGTCCACGTGGGGCGACACAGCTGGGCCGCCCCCGGCTGCGTGGACGGGGGCGAGGAGGGGGAGAAAGGAAGAAGAGAGAAGAAAAAAAGCCCCTCATCCCCTCGCCCCCTTCCACCCTGATCTTTAATGCATACACTCCCTCGGCGCCGCTCTCCCGTAATCCTATGGGATCAGCGGGCCCGTGGAGGCCCCCCGGGGTCCCCCCCAAGTAGTGATGGCTTTATAAGGGGGCCGGAGAGAGAGGGGATGCAGAGCCCACCATGGCCTCCAAGCTCAAGGAGCGGAGGGTGAGTCGTCGCCCGCCTTGCGCGCACGGGTCTGCGGGGCCGCCAAGCGGGCCTAGCCCCGAGCCCTTCGAGGCCTTCCCCTTTGAAAAGCCCCCCACAAAAAACAACCACAGCTCCCTCACAAAAACAGGCTGCCCTGCCAGGGCCGTCCGCGCAGTCGGGGAGCCACCAGGGCCGCGCGGAGAGGACCGGCCACCGGAGCATCATCATCCTCCCCGAGACCGCGTCGCGCCCGGCACCGCTGCTCAGAGCGGGGTTGGGGACTGCCTTCCCTGGAGGGGTCGAGACCGGGGCCGGGGGCAGCTGTCACAGCGAGACTGGATCCGTCTGTTTTCTCTTCCCCCACTAACGCGCCCCATATATTTTGCAGAGGACCCCGGTTTCCCACAAAGTGATTGAGAAGCGGAGGAGGGACCGCATCAACCGCTGCCTCACCGAGCTAGGGAAGACGGTGCCCATGGCTCTGGCCAAGCAGGTAGGCGGGGGGGAGCAGCCCCTACGCCCTTTTCTCCCCGGTGCGCCGCGATATCCCCCCCGATACGGCGGGGCTAGAGGGCAGCCCAGTGGAACGCAGAGCAGTCTCAGGGGAGAGGTGATGCCCACCTGCCCTGCCCATTGCAGAGCTCGGGGAAGCTGGAGAAAGCGGAGATCCTGGAGATGACGGTGCAGTACCTGCGGGCCCTGCACTCGGCGGACTTTCCCCGCGGCCGGGAGAAGGGTAGGTGGGCGGGAGTGACCTCCCGCGGCCCCCGCCGGCTCACTCGGGGTGTGGAGGCGGCTTTCCCCGCTCCTCTCCCGGCCAGACCCTGAGGAGCTCGATTCCCTTCCCTTTCCTTTCCAGCAGAGCTGCTCTCCGAGTTCGCCAATTACTTCCACTACGGCTACCACGAGTGCATGAAGAACCTGGTCCACTACCTGACAACGGTGGAGAGGATGGAGACCAAAGACACCAAGTACGCCCGCATCCTGGCCTTTCTCCAGTCCAAAGCACGCTTCGTTACTGAGCCTCTCTTCACGTCCCTGGGCTCCCTCCCGGAGCCGGACTTTTCCTACCCGCTGCATCCTGGGCCCGATTGCCCAGGGCACGTCCACAGTCCCGCCGAGGGCGTGCTCCAGCCGCCCTCGGGGGGGCCATTCCCCTGGCACGGCGCCGCCCGCAACCCTGCCCTGCCCTACCACTTGCCCAGCGCCGCCGTACCCCTCGCCAGCCCCGGCCAGCAGCGCAGCACTTTCCTCTCATCCGTGCAGGGGCTGGACCGCCACTACCTCAACCTCCTCGGCCATTCCCACCCCAACGCGTTCGGGCTGCCCCCAGGCCAGCACCCCTCCATGCTATAGAGACTCGTCCCGCCTGAAAGAACACCTATTTATGACCGCGGACACTGCGGGTTACACCCGGGCGCACGGGGAGGCTGCCGGGGGCAGGGAGATGCGCAGGGGTCCCGGATGGCGAGGAGGAGCCCCCGGGGGCCCAGATCTGCCCCCGCCCGCCCTCTCCGAGGGCCTGAAGCTGCCCCCAACCGCTCGCCTTCCCACCTCGGGGTCCAGTGCCTGTACAAGTGATGCCTTGGAATAAAAGTTTATACCCGCCGCTGCTTTTTGTTTCCGTGAGGGAGCTTCCTCGGGTGGCGGTGGGAGTCTCCCCACGCAGCCACCAGGGCAAAGAAACGAGCGAGACGTGGTCAGCGAGGGCCAGGGAGCTTGCTGCACGCACCGGCCGTGGCCGGCGCTCCGGGCAGGCGGGGCAGGACGTGACGGGCCGGGTGTCGGTGCCGCCCGGCGTCTGCTCGCAGGCTGTCACCGGGGGCTGGGAGGGAGTCCCGGCGTACGCCGGAGGTGGCGGATGCCGCCCTCGCCCGCAAGCCCTGCGGGTGCTGCCCTCCCACGCGCCCGTGGAGGGATGCTCCAGGGGCACGTGTCCAAACCGCGTCTCCCCTGTGCTCTGTCAGAGAATTTCTCCGCGGCGCAGCTCGTTCAGAGGAGGATGAATAATGGTGAAGGCACAGGACGGGGCGGGGAGGGCAGGCGCTGAGAATAAAACCAATGGAAGCTCCGGGAGCGAGTCCCTCCAGCCTCGCCGCTGGCGCGGAGTCGCGCACGGCTCCCTCCCGCCGGGGCAATTCCAGCCCCGCCTGAACCGAGCGTCCCGGGTGTTCCATAGCCCCCGGAAACCGGGCAGCCCGGCCATGCCCGGCGGGGCCGGAGCCGTCGAGGGGTAAATTAACTTATTCCAGTTGGGTGGGGAGGCTTTGAGGAGATTTGACCTGAACTGTTTGCCCAGGTCGCGGAATGGGCTGACCCGCAATTTGTAAACCAACCCGACCCTTTATTCGGAGACAGACAAAAAGATCTTCATTACAATGAGTAAAAAGTGGAATGTGTATCTTCCATTTAACCTGTAAATACAGGAAAAGCTCCTATCCCAGATTAATGGGGAAAAGGTCACACGGCGGGATGGTGAGGAGTCAGCTAGGGAGGAGAGAAAAACACCACCATTTCCTCGGGACACCTTTAGGATGGTAAATCCAGAGGGAACTTCTCTTTCGGTCAGCGTACACAGAAATACGGACTCAACCAAACACATTCAGCAGCAGGAATGGCTGGTGCCTATTATGAAAACAAATGTCCAACACTCATTTTTATCAGCACTGGGTGCAGAATATGGTCAAAATGCTATATGACTTATATTCTGTGAGCTTTAAGCTCTTGTGATCCCACTTTGTGCCTGAAGCATTAAAGATAGGGCATTTCCCTGAAAATATAAATATATTCAGCATTTTGGTCCCTGTTAACCAAATTAAACAAAACTTTCCTTTGCTAAGTAGATTTTCTCTGTGGGATTAGCAGAGGGCCACCATGGTAAAAACTGGGGTCATTTGCATATAATTTTGCAAACTCGCACTGGTCCATGACAGTCTTTGTCTCTCCAATGTTGCTATCCTGCATTTTTTTCTTTCTTTTTTTTTTCCCTTTTCATTTTCATTTAGCTGTGGAGGATAAACCCCTCTTTGGCTTTACAATGACTTTAGGATAAAAGTTTCCCCTCCCTCCACTCTTTCAGGGCTCTGAGCTCACCCTCCTGCTTTTGGCCCCAAAATTATTTTGGAATTTGCTAAAGTCAGCTGTAGCAGGCATGGGAGCTGAGCTGCCTTCCCAGCTCAGACCCACACCTGCACACCATGCTCTGTGCACACAGGTGGGTCAGCATGGGCAGTGGGGTACAGAGCTCCCTTGGGACAGGCATCCCCTGTCTTTTGACAGAGGTTCAGCTCATTTGTCTTGATTTTATTTTGCATTTCTGTGCCTATCAGACAGAGACTTTTAGCCTTTTTCCCCCCTGGGATTTATTTTAGCTCTGCCATGAGCATCACCTTCCAACCTTGCTGGGAGCAGGTGGGAGCTGGATGACCCCTGTGCTGGGCCTGATCAAGGCTGTACCTGGTCTCAGGTAGGGCGCCTCTCTGGGCTGGCAATGCTCATTGTCTGGCATAGGAGTAACCTTTACTGCTGTCCAGGAGCAGCTAGCACAGGGAATGAATAGAGAGGAGCTGTTCCTGAAAATAAACTACTTTAATTCCCAAAGCCGTCAAAATACTAGATTCTGTGTTATGAACCTGCTTGGCCAAAAATCTTAATGGTGAATGATTTGCTCTATCATGTCCTATTCCTTTCCTTCAGCTAGCATCTTTCTCATTCCTAGACCTTCACATCTCTTTTGCCACAGTTTGCCTTGCCTTCCTTTGCCATGCCTTTAATACCCTCTTTTCCACCTCCTGCTATTGGAATTCCTCTCTTTTCCTCACACATTCCATGTCCTACATGTACTGCAATTCTTCTCGCCCCAGAAAATAGTTGTACAGCATGGTCACACCTCAGTAATTTCTTTATGTCGAGAGCAAATAATCATGTTGGGATCAAAGGACAGCAAAATGTAAGTTTACAGTTCTGTATCTGATACTGACTCTCTCTTGCTATTTACTCAGACAGTAGAAAAGTTTATGTTGATCTTCAGAATATTGCATTACTGAAAACATCTCCAACTCCCTAATTCATCCCAAGGATTTATTTGCATTATTATTTAAATAAAACATCACCAATTAGATCAAAGGGAAACAAGTAGCCTGTGCATAAACTCTCCATCTTAAAGCTTTATGTTTTCAATAGGAAACAGGCAAAACCTGGAGGAAATTCGACTGTATCACTTTTCCTATTTAAATAAGTAAAAAATGTTTATGGACTTTGAGCGTATATAACACAGACCAGAACTCTTCTTTCTTCCCATGGTTTTACACTAGTCTGAATGCATTATTCAAAGACCTAGGGACTTTGCTGGTAGTACCACACTGTGGAGTTTCCAGCCTTGGAAAAAAGAGCCGATGCCACTGAACAAAGTCCCCAAATTCAGGACAACACAGTCATTCTTGGGGCATCTCATCAATCAGGTCAGTAGCTAACTAGAAAAGAGTATTTTTATTGTACTTGGGTCCGTGACCACAAAGAGCTGCATCATTACACCTATAGGGACTGAGCCATGAGTTTAAAAGAAACAACTGCCGGAAAGAGAAGGAACTGCACCAACAAAGGCTTTTAATTACAGATCTGTTCCAGTAGAGATACACACAATAATTGGCTCCCTATTGGTATGGATATGATCCCTTTCCCTTGGTGAAGATCCTGCCAGTTTATGTCTTGTGGTCCCACAGCTCTGTGGAATGCTGCTACTATTCCCTAGGCTCAAAGGTAGCCTGCATGATTTGAACCAGGACCATGCCAGAAGTGCTTAGGAGAGCAGAGGATCTTAGGTGCCAGGGTACAATGATCACCCCAATCAGATCAGCTTCTTGCCCTCCTGCCACATTCTTGGAGAGAATCAAATAGTGCCTAGAAGTCCAGAGGGATTGTTTTTCCATTATAAATTGAATCAATTATAAGGAGGAGGAAACCTTCTGTTTGCCTGTGGAACAGTCTGTGTATTAGACACAGCTACTGAAGCAGCTGCAGGCTTGTTCAGCAACCCTTTTGCAAAGGCAGATTTTTGGAAGGAAACCCTCCAGCCAACAGTTCCATATTTGCTGAGCATCTGATCCCACAGATTTGCCTCCTGCCTTGAGTGAGTCTCAAATCATCATGTCTATTTCTAGCAAAATTTCCTGCATAGTGCATGAAGGCTGTTTTAGGAAAAGAACACTAAATTCTCTTGATTATAGAAAGAAGTACAAGAAAAGTCATTTTAGTAGGTATGTAAGGTTAAAACTTGGACCCATGCAACATACTGCATACTGAATTTAACATAGGCATATCAAAACAAACAAAACTCGTTTTAAAAGATGAGAAAAAGCAACATTGAAGACTATTGGATGAAACATCACATGGCAAGAAAGAGGAATAGTTCATAAGATTCAAACTCAGAATAGTAAATTAGGAAATTTATCATACAAAAAATATTAAATTCAGGAAAGAGATTGTTTAACATTTATCTTCAAGCTACAGCAACTGAATGTTAATGTGCATTATGCTTAATCAGAAGTAATACAATTAATTAGGTTGAAAAAACCCACTTTTGCTAACAGGAAATCTAAACTTTAGTATGTATGGTCTGAAAAGTTAAGTAATTTAATTTTTAATTACTGTAAGAATACAACACCTCCAAGTGCAGTTCTAGTCTATGTAATGATTGTGCAATTAAAAAATTAGGCCCTTCAAACAAGGGAGTCCTTCAAGGCAACAGGGAATTCATTACAGGGTCTGTGACTCAGTTCTTATGCTTTTGGTGAACATTATGAAGTTATTTTTACCCCCAGAGCATGTAGAAATATTTACACCAGCTAACCCTGCAGCACTTGTTTAGAGAATCTTGGTCTCCTACTAGCTTTGTGGAAATCAGGCAGTGCCTGAGCTCTGAGCTCATCTCCATCTCTTGTGAATTCCAGCACCAAAATTATACTTTCAGTCCCATAAAGGGTGCAAGTATTTAGAGTAGGGCCCAGTCCAACTGGAGCCCTTAAGGCCAGGATCCTGGCAGAAAGTGCCTTCATTGTAATTCAACCTGTACCTCCATCTACCTTCCCTTAGTTCCTAGCTTGAGGCTTAGACATTCTTCCAGAAAGTTGAAGTATCAAGGATGAATGCTAAAAACTGTGTTCCTCTTCGAGGGCACCTTCTTATAACCATTCTGCCCCTAAAAAGCAATTTCTATGTTATTTTAAGAAACCACTGTGTCCTGGTTCAACCTTTCAAAGGAGAAATCAGATGGTAGTCAGCCAGGGGAGGGTTTAGTCTTGTCTTCAAGGTATCAGCTTGAAGCAGATGTTCAGTTTAGAGGCATTAGCAGGAAGCTGTGACATGGCTTCAGTGCTTTCTCACTGCTAGGGAGGAGTGGAGACTGTGGCTTTTGCCTTTCCCTCCATTCTCCTCCTCTGGAGGTACATGTGATCATGTGTATACCATTGTGTACTACACACAGAGGAAGCTTGTACAGGCCCTCTTCCATAGTACACCTGGATTCAGTGTAGCTTTTTTCAGTAATTCCTAGTTTGGTTTGGCTGTTATTCATTTAAATGTGGCTTTATTCAATCCTCACAATTTCCCATGCATGCTACATTAGTGCCATGCCAGGGGAAGAATTCACAGAGATTAGCCTTTGAAGGTCAGTCTTTTATGACTAAGATATAGGATTTGTCTTTTCTACTTTTCCCCCGAAACTAAAATGTTCTTCAATATATCCTAGGGCAACCTCAAGGTTTGCCCTGACAGGTTTATGATACATCTGTACAACCTTATTCACTACAAGAAGTGATACTACTACAGCCATGAGTAAAGGTTAGGGTATAGAGTTTTCCCCTAAACGTGGTAGTATGGAAATAATTTACCCTTACTGACATTACTGCTGGGGTTCCAGGACTGGAATATGTAGAAGGAACAATAACAACAAAATCTATCGAACAAACACACCCCACATGGCTTTAAACTGAGAAAAGTGTAACAGGGATCACTGACATTCACTGAGAACAGATAACCAAACTTTAAGAACCTCAGGAAACCCTGAGACAGTATGTATCCCATCCAACACAATTATACACTGGAATGCTCAAAGGGAATCAATATAACCCAAGTCTTTCCTATTCAATTACAAAATGCCTTTTTATCATATGATGTAGTAGTAATTTTTCTATGCCACAAACTGTTTTTGTACAGTACCTTCTCCTCTCTTGAAGAAATGAGAGAAAAACTACTCCTGGAGTTTTATTACTGAAATAATTGCCAGAATCATTGCTGTAATAATAGCAATAGTAATTAATGTTTTAAATTTTCTCTGATGTCTAGAAAAGGCAATAGAGTAATTGGGAAAAAAGTGTAAACAAGAGTATATAATTTACTGCATAATGTCAAAACCTGCTGGACAGCAAAGATCTAGGAAAATGAATACAATTATGATAAAGGTACCACTGCTTTCAAGGCACCATCTGCAGAAAAGAGAGTATGTTAAAGCAAATAAGGGACTCCTACATGCTTGTTAGCTATATGCATATACTGCCTGTATTCCTCAGCTAGTTCAGGTGGCAGATCCCTGGACATCCAGAAGCTATAGCCGCTACAAGAAGAAGACATAGTGGAGTTGCATAATTTGAGACCTTGCCAAACAGGTAAGCAGTACATATTTCAGTGGCTCCTCATGCTCATTTTGTTAGTTCAACTATGCAGTCACATGTTTATAAAGATACATGGGAAGAAAATAACCTCATCTTGTCTTAAACACACAATTATACTGATCATGGAAGGGAAGTCATGTAGAGAACAGGTCCTTCTGCCTCTGGTACTCAGTGCATAAAATATTCCTCCAAGAAAAAATGCTGCAACTAGGCACAACAGTCTACACTTAAAAGAAAGGCCAGCCTCCCTCAGTGTGCTTATGGAGGAGCTAATCCAGCTCTGTGAGGTCAAATGGTCTTTCCATGGTGAGGAGGTTCCAAGCAGCAATATGGTTTGCTGTTCTTCACCAAATATTGCATCTTCTCAAAAGTTATTTGCAAGTCTCCATGCTGCAGCTTTGCATCTTCTTTCCAAGAAATTAATAGAGAATCATTGAATGATTTGGGTTGGAAGGGACCTTAAAGACCATTTCATTCCAACCTGTCTGTCATGGGCAGGGACACCTTCCACTAGAAGACCAGGCTGCTCAGACCTCCAGCCAGCCTGGCATTGAAGACCTCAGTGATGTGTGGCATCCACAACTTCTCTGGGCAACCTGTTTCAGTGCCTCACCACCCTCAGAGTAAAGAGTTTCTTTAAAATATCCAATTTGAACCTACATTCACTCTGAAGCTATTCCTCCCTGTCCTGTCACCACATGCCCTTGTAAATAGTCTCTCTCCATCTTTTTTGTAGGCTTCCTTCAGGTATTAGAAAGCCACAATTGGGTCACCCCAAAGCCTTCTCTTTCCCAGGTTGAAAAATTCCAATTCTCAGCCTTTCCCCATAGGAGAGGTGCTCCATTTCTCTAACTAACTAGGTGTCCCCACTCTGGACTTGCTGCAACAGCTTCATCTCCTTCCTGTGCTAAGGACCCCAGAACTGGATGTGGCACTCCAGGTGGTGTCTCACCAGAGCAGAGGGGCAGAATTTTCCTTGATTTTCTTTGTTTGTTGTATATTACACACAGTTAGAAACTGTGTTACAGTCAGCTTTGCTTTATACTCCCAGAAAGAGCTTCTACCACCCCTCCACAATGCAACTTACACTACTGGATATGGCAAGCAACAAGTAGGTAAAAGATGTGCATCCCTAGGAGAAGTGTGTGATGTGGCTAGAAGGACAGGCAACTGGGACAACACAAGTGCTGTTCTGCTAGTCATGGGAATATCCTCTGTTAATTTATAACACTTTTGCAAAGGGGTTTTGGGTTTTGTATTTGGCCAGCTTTTTTATAAAGCTCTTCCAAAAAAGATGTAAAATTAATTTGCCTTTTCAAATTGAGATCAAATAGAGAGAGAGAATGCCAAACTTTTTCCTGCTTTATCAGGAACTTTCAGGGATTTTGAGATTAGAGTTCTGGAACAGAGAAGTAACTCCTGCTGCCAGCATCCAGCTTCCTAAACACTTTCAAAAAGTTTTCCAGGCATTGTAACTGCAAACAGAAAAATGCAAAGATTTCTTTATTTCAGGAAAATTATAACAATTTTGTAGGGCACAGAATGCCTTTGAGCATCCAATCACAGCTGGCCAGGACATAAGATGAGGACACAGGTCCACAAATGCACAGGCAGTGCTGGCAGGTTTCATTCCTTACCATACTAAAATAGAAAGATGGGATGGGACCAACTGGACTTTTTCATTCATGTACTTGGAAAAATTACTTTGTTATAAAACAGGACAACACCACAAAGGAAAAATCTTTTGAGTGGTGTGATAATAGAAGAACATACTGAAATTTGTGACTATCTGACATAAAACTGTTAGCTGTCTCAAAGGAAATGGTTTGAGAATGAATGAATCATTCTAAGCAATCTTTCTGATCAAGAGGGATAAACATGCAGCTCCTGAGGATAATTTATCAGACTGATTTTATTTTCTCCCTTTAAAAATAAGTACATTTTCCTTGGAATATATATATTTCCCCTTTTAATTTTGAGGGAATGTGGGATCAATAGGTCAGATTCAGATATACAAATAGGGGAAAAACCAGGGCAGCTGAATCCCACCCTCACTGTTGCTTGGCAAGTAGCCTAATTTATCTGCTCAGATATTTAAAACAGGGCTAGACATCTCCATGCTAAAATATTGCATTTAATTAAAAAAAAATCCTTGTTTTTGTGTGTCTGGTACACAGTCAGAAGGTGTAACAAGTTCAATCACTGAACTGAAACAGCTGTGCAGTTGACAAATACTTTTTACATACTAGTTGCATGTACTACAGACCAGATGGAAAGAATTTTACCTGGGGAAGATTGGATTATTTACCATTTCCCTCCAGCAAGCACTGTTGCAAACAAAATTGTTAGCCATCCACTGAAGGCCAGTGTCCTTTCTCCATAATCTGGTTGTCAAAACATCAAGCTCAGAAGCTTGATGTCCTCCACAGCACTGGTTTAGCTCTGAAATGTCTGCATCATTACAGGCACCTTACTCCCCTGCCACCTTTGCCACCATGAAGCAAAGGGCTTCAAGGATTTCAAGGACTCTATGTATAAAGCATCTACATATAAAATAAGAAAATTTATATTATTAAGCAGATGCATACTAGGGGAGAATTTTGCTTTCCATTGCTTTAAATGGAAATAAATTATTTTCTCCTTTCCTCTCTTTTCTTTTCCTTCATTACAGTCACTGAAATTTTACCAGCTCTGGCTGCTAACACAAGTGAAGTGATTAATGCTGTGTTTGCATAAGTGTACTTAGGAGTTGGCATTTCATTACAAATAGGTACCTCATAGCATAGCCAATCTTTAAACCTATCTTTAGAAAAATAATTTATTATTATTTAGAATTCTTCAGCAACCAGTTTTGATGCTGAAGCTTGTGCTTTGTACATTTTAAAAAGAAAGATTATGCTTAGATAAGGTGCTATTTTGGTGCTGAACCCCTTACTCATCCAGTTTCTTTCCATTTTTGGAACACTTCTGCATTAGAACACAGTTTCACAACCACCATATTTTTCCCAAGTGAAAGAAATTATATTTGCCCACACCTGACTACCTGCATGTCAGAATCACAGCTGAGCTTCTTCATGATCTTAAATTATTGGCTCCTTTTCAGAGTGGACAATGCCTGGCATTGGGAAAATATGCTGAGCTCAAGGAGTAGTCAAATGTCTCACAACCTCCTGAAAATGTGTTGGCCCTATAACTAGATTTCCAGGGCTATTTCAGACTGGTTGTCAAACCTTCCCTACATACCCTAAAAGAATGTGTCATGATTATAAGCAGACTTTAAAAAAAGTGTAAGGATACTAAATTATAGAATCAAAAAATGTCCTGAATTGGAAGGACATGCAAGGATCATCAAAGTCCAACTCCTGGTCCTGTGCAGCACAGCCCCAACAATAAACAATGACCATTTTGAATAAAAACAGGAAATTATTCTAATTATTAGCCAAATAACCGTGTACTTATCCAGCAAACTCCCAGCAAAGTCATTGACAACTTCAGAAATTTTTCTACAGATCATAGTTAACATGCTAACACACCACACTGCTAGATGATGCGTGCTCAGATCTTATGGATGAGGGATATTAATGGATCTCCAGGGTTGTCACCGCTCATCATGGTTCAGCCTTATTGTCACCATGATTTCCAAGGCTGTATTGTCTTATTACTTCAGCATAAGATACATGGTGTCCTGAGGGAGACACTGAGAGTTAACTTCACCTCAATCTCCAAATTCCTTCTTTATCACTGCATAGTGTTTCCTCTGTAAGCTTAAAATGCTCCTGCATAGCTTGAGGCAGAAAAAGAAACCAATGCAAAAAAGCTATTAAAAATACTCTTCCTGTTATCAGACTGGTACAATTTCTCTTTGTGGGTTGACTTCTGGTGCTTTCAGAGGCCTCTGCAGACTCAATATATTCCAATATCACAATTTCTATGTGGTCCCAATGACGCATTCCAGGACCCACTATCATCCTGAAGTTTTCTAGGAGAAGAGATTAACCAGTTGGCACATTAAAGAGAGCAGGCAGGACCCTACTGACAGAGGTCCCCAAGTCAAGATTAACTAGATGATCTTTAATGTTCCTTTTAAATGAAACCATTTCATAATTTCACAATAACTGCCAGATTGTTGTCCCAAATTCTTCTCTAATTTCTCATTTCTCCTTGTTTCTGCCATTCTTCAGACCATAATGTAAGTATTACTTTGAACTATGGAGTAGACCCTATAGTTTTCATGGTATTTGTCACTATATCCAACTAATCACTACTCAAAATTTACGACAGTTGAAAAAATAATGCATATTATGCATTGTTGATAATGCAGTGTTGACCCTGCAAGGATTTGCTTATAAGCTCAGCCTTGTGCACATGACTTCCATTACTTTACTGAGTGCTGCCCCATTCAGATTTCAGAGGAACCAGATTGCAGAGGAAAACTAGATTGAGGTGAAGTGTCAATACCACAGAAATATCATAGGAGCTGGCAAGCCTGGAAAAAAACAGTGGCCATAATGGTACATTCTTGCAACCCAACAAGGACTCAGGCCCTGGAAACAGCCAGGACAACAATTAATGGCTACAAAACTGCCACCCTGCATGCTTGGAAGTAGGACCTCAGCTGCAGCCCTGAGCTTTTCTACTGAATTTTAACCCAGAAGGATCAGTCACTTCTAACCCAGTGAAGAACAAGCTGTCCTTCAGGACCAAAAGAAGTAGCATTGCAGGAGCAAGACATCTGTTTTTCTGTACCTGCCCTGGCTTATCTTCCTGGCTTCTACATTTTTAAGATCTGCTTATTTTCCTTCTAATTCTGTGAATCACTCTTCTCTTTAGACTCAGATCCCAGCCTGAACTGAGGTGTCTCATCAGAGACACTAGGCAGCCCTTTTATGGAAGAGAAACAATGTTTGCTTCTCTTTCTTCAGTCATAAGGCCCTTCCTTAACAAAATACAGGAGCCTAGGCAAGTGAGCAACATTAGTCACTGTAATACCTGCTCTCGGGGTATTAAGCTGGTCAGAGTGACTCTGAGATATGTTAGAAAGTCTCTTAGCCCAGTGCTTAAAGAAGGAGTCAGAGCTCTTCATTTCTCAGTCTCAAGGTTGTTTATTGTATCTTATCTATAAAATTATTTTTCTTGACTTGCTGAGGTCCACTCAGCAAGACAGTGAGAGGCACTTTGCTTGCCCCTGGCATGGTGTTATCTTTTTATACCAAAAACTACGTGTACAATATTTACAATTACTTTCCAATACCTATCACCTATGTTAGACAGAGTTTCTACTTTAAACCAATCTAAAAGTGCCAACATCACAGCAGAAGATGGAGGCCAAGAAGAAGAAGAAGGAGAAAGGCTCGATATGCTTAGATTCTTCTATCTTGCTTTCTGAATCCCCATTCTAAAAACTCTAAAAAATCTATTTTTCACCTTGTGATAAATTCACTATCATTCTACTTAAAGTTTTGCAGCTTGTAATTCTTCATATAAGGTTGGTAATTGTTTTTTCTAAGGGCTAAATCAAAGGCACAGGGGTCTAGGGCTCTGTGCCAAGGTCTCTGAGCCCCACGACAGGGTCTCGCGTCCTCCAGGGCAGCCAGAGGAATTTCTTGGGTTCTCACAACCTGCCAGTACAATTTCCAGTGATTTTAATTCTTACAAGGTAACCCCAGGTGTGGCGTTGCTGGGCAGCACTGTTTAAGCCCAGCAGATCAGATGCTGCTCTGATTTATAACCTCTGGCGGCTCAAGTGAAGGCAGGAGCTGGCAGCTTTGCCCATGCCCTCTGAAGGGCGAGATGCCCAGATAAAGCATGTTGGCAGGCGTGCTGCCTTCCCACCCGCCCCCTGCACGAGCAGTGTGCCTGCCCAGCGCCGCAGCAGCACCACAAAGCGGGTGCAAGGCAGCTTTCAGAACGACCAAGCACCTCCAGCTGGTTAAGGGCACAGAGCTGAGTGCCTGCGGTGGGCACAGCCACAGTGCAGCGGGGTTAAAAGCGAGGCTGTCCAAATCCACCCGAGACCTGCAAATCTTGAGACACGTAAACCCTACATGCATCAGATAAAGAAGCCAGAAAGAAAGGTGCCCCCTAATGAGTTTTTTTTGCGCTTGGGTGAGCGAAAGGGCTGCTTCAGGAGGCTAATAACTGAAAACCTTCCAGGCTTTTGTCCGGAGAAATGGCAGGCACTTTCCATCCCTTTGAAAAAAAGAAGGCCTTTCGGAGTCTTCACGAGAGATGTGGATTTTAAGGGCGACCTTAGGTCATACAGAACTAATCAAGCGAAAACAATAAGAAAATTAGACTGACAGTCAGCAAGTATCTGAGGACTTTATCAAAAAGAATTAGGAATGGACAAATTCACTGGGAGCAAAGGATCAGATCTGCAAGGTGGCATTGTGTGGTGGGATTAAATTATTTATTCATTGTTAATTTATTTATTTATGTATGTGCAAATGACCTAGCTGCTGCAGGTGCTGAGGAGTTTCTGAAAAGGCCCAGTTTTAGAGCCAAGGCTAGAATATTGGTCCATTTAACTCATTCTTTTCCTTAAGGCGATCAAACAGTGACTTTTATCTAGGAGATAGAGGAGGAAAACCATATGTGTACTGGGAATGATGCGGGGTCTGAGCAGCACTAAGTACCCAAGTATTCCAGTCTCATTCAAGAATGCTGTGCAGTTTAATGTCCAGCAAATTAGCAAATGAATGCTTATGTCAATATGTGAAAAATCCCTAGTTGGTTTAAACAGATAAAAAGCCTCTTGGGAAATGGCAGAAAATGCAGGCTTTCTCTCCTTGTCTTTTTTAAAGAAAGAAAGAGAAACAGTACTTATTAAGTTTTCCCCAAACTTACAAAAAGTTGCAGAAAACAGCAACCTACATGGATGCTGGATCTTATAGGTACATGAAATTTTTCCTGCTGCTACAGGAGAAATACAAGAATCTTTTGCACTCTTTGAATCACATATTTGCTATTCAGGAGGAAACAGTTAAAATCTGGGACACTTACAGGGCCTGTAAGATGCCACCCTGCTACTCCTCTCTTAAAGGTACAGGACGTCAAAAGCCCTGGAGAGGGTCTGTCTTTACATTTTTCCCTGATTTATAAATTCTGCCTTGAAGATGAAATCCACAAACACCTCTCATTTTTTTTCTTCTCCACATTTAACCATTTATAGGAAAGGGTAAATTGTCATCTCATGTTCCCCTTGACCCAGCAGAGCAAAGCCACAGTGGGGACTCTGTGTCTGACATGACCCTGGGGAAAAAAGGAACACGAGATCTCAGCATGGGGGTTGGAGGCAAGAAGTCACACATATCGAAAATGACAGCATCACATCAGTTAGTGCCATGTGATAAGGGAGTCCTGCTGGGGTTTATGTCCTTCTGCAGAGATACACTTAGAGGTTGGCTGCTAAAGAAGATTTTTTACTAACTCCAGAAAGGGACTGCAGATGTTTGGTCAGGAAAGATCATAATGCATTATCTTTCTCCAGGACAAGCATCAGTAGCTATGATAGGGATCATAAAACTGCCCCATGAGATACACCTTGGAACCAGACAGGCAGGTTTATCCACTTCTGCTTTGCACATGGGACTTCCCTCCTCTTGGCCATACTTAGGCCCTTTCTCAAAACCAGTCTTCATCATGTCCTATTGGAGAATGGGCTACTAAAGAAAAACTAGAGGGCATTTTAAAGAAGAAATATCTTTAATATTACTAAATTTAAAATATCACGTCAGATTAAAAGCTCAATGAGCGAATTGCAATTCTCAAGCCACGCAAAACAGAAACAACAGAGGCCATATAGAGAGTCTGCTTCCTCCCTGGAGTGATAAAGTCCTCCTTTCTCCCCTGAATGTAATGTGTGAGGATGAATTCAGTGACAATGAATGCCAGCAGGTCACTAATGCACTACCACTTGCCTTCTGCAGCCCACTGAGAGCTGTTACACATAGTAAGCAGGGAGCCTGCTGACCTATGCTCTTAGTCTATCAGCTGTCAGGGTGCCTTTCAAAATGGCAAGAGCCAAAAGCAGAGTTAAATACCATTGAGAATTCAGCTGTATAAGAAACAAGCAGCACAGGCCAGGATTCTTCTTGGTCATCATTTCAAATGGATTGAGTCCCAGCTCATAAGAGAAATACTATCAGTATGCAAGGACATGATCTAGTGTTATTCTCGTCCCCAAGACTATCCAATTCACCTTCTGTGTTGTCTCCAACTTCATCATATTGAGAATGTTTCACAGCTTTATCTCATAGGCAAACTTCATTTTTATCTGCCTACTTTTGGTGTTACAGTCATTAGATAAAATATCAGTATTTCCATCAGAATTATTAAAACTGAAAGTAGAATACTTTCAGTATTATGTTCCAATTTTTCCACCTCTGGTGTGGAATCAACTTCCAAAATTGTGTGGAATAAAAAAAATCCTTTTTTGCTGCTAATTAAGAAGTTTTGCTTAATGTCTCACTGATGTTTTACACAGAAGAGTCAAACTGGGTGTGGGTCCTCCTTCTGTTGGAGAAACAAACTGGCTACCTACATAAGTGAAAAGGGCTGCCTCAAGCCAGAATGGAAATATGACCTTCTGCAGGCAGGGCTCATGCAGGACCAGAGGGAGGACACAGGAAAAGGTGATTTAAAGTGTCCTAGCACTCACCAGCACATGCTGCTCAGGGATGTCCAGGAGACCTTCCCCTTTGCTCTGTCTATTCCCTGCTGGATGCACAGCTGCCATTCATTCATGTTTTCTGCTAGCTGGTAGTATAACTCTTCAGGGAGCAGCAGTACTGTAGATTACAAAGACACTAGATTCATAGGGCTAATAAATGAAATAAGGGCAAACTAAAACAGGGACATCTTGCTGCTTCTGGGGCTCTGCACAGTTCAATGGGCAAGGAGCTGAATTCACACAACACAGCCCCAAAATGAGATTCTTCCAGGAACCACCAGACTCTGAAGCTTAGTCTTGAATAGGATCCCATCAGCTAGTGCCACTGTCATTAACTACCAAGTCCTACTGGAAGTGGTTGCAAATTATAGGATATAAAATTATCAGAGGTTTTAATAGCCTTTCATGTAGAGTACAAGACTGAAGTGACAGTACAAAAAAAAAATATCTTATATTGCTTACTGTTATTAAATTCTGGCTTCTCTAACATTTTGCATTTAAAAGAACTCTTTCCTTCAGAGATGCTGTGGACAAGTATGGGATGTCAAGCTCAGAGTTAGTAAGGCTGTGCTCTAATACCATCTGTCCAGGGCACTGAAGGATGAGTGCAGGCACAGTGTTTGCTTCTGTTTTCATGTATGTAAATCAGAGACCTGAACAACTATTGCTTTCGTATTTAAGATGTATCAAGTACTATTGTTATTGCTATTGTGCCTTTGGTTTAAGATGTGGACCCACAGAGCCATTCTGCCTAGACCTTCTCAGCACCATCCTAGTTCAGGCAGCCAAGGTGTTGAAGTCCCTTGCATTTTCACAACAATGAAGGTAAAGGATGGTACCAGAGATTTTCTCAGCTGGATTAGCTTTCAAGGAAGGGTAACTTCTAAGTGAGACAAACCAGAATTTTATGCTCCCTTTCCAATGAAACCTTTGTCTCCTTGAAAAAAGACTTATCCAAACAGATCCACAGATTTTTCTGAAAACCAAAGATTTCTCCTTAATAAGAAGCAGACAAAGTGCATTTAAATGTATGATAACTCTTGTTTTAGCATTTTTCAGCATAAAGGATAAAGGAGGAAAAATGTACAAGATCATAAAAAGATGTGCAAAAGTAGAACAATGTCAAGAAAGACATTACTATAAAATTCCTGTCAGAGTGGAACAGATAGTTTGCATTAATAAATATATCAGTAAGTGACCCAAAGAGCCCTTCCTAGAGAATAGGAACTTTGACTTGGCTGATCAGACATTCAGCAACACAAAGACTAAGGTGGCAAGTGGAATGCAAATCTGCCCTTTGGGATCTGGACTATGATGACGGCTGCTACCACACAAGTATTTTCCAGACCCCTTTATATTTTCCCTACCACTCAAAATGTGCAAGTTCTGAAACTGAAACACTGTGTTAGTCCCCAGCGTCAAAAGTCACAGGGGGCTAGCCCCAAAACGGGGATGTTGCTAGGCTGAACTAGCAACAAATCCATTCCTTCAAACTCTGCTTAGTCTTAAAAAAATACAGATTGGATTTCCTTCAAATATTACAACATTAAACAAGACTGGCCTTCTTTCAAATATTATAATACTAAACAAGCTTAAATATGTTCGTGGAGGAAGGATGAACTTCTAACATACTTACTGTGTGGCTGCTCACAGCTGCTGGTGCTCTTTTATATAGTCTTCTGAACAGGGTCTGAGATAATATATACAATACAGACAGTAGAGAGAAGTCCAGACACCCTGCAGCTCAGCCCTATTTAGGTGTTTTCAGGAAATGAACCAGGGAATTAGCTGTTTGGCTAGCACAGATGCATACTGTAGCCTTCCTCTCAAGGGAAGCAGTCTGGCAAAATTTGCTTTGGTTTAATTTAAAGGGAAGACATGGAGGAAAAGAAGTCAAATAAGTAAATTATTTTGCTGGATAGCATCAGCACAGAGCACTTAAAAGTCTACAGAAGTAGTATAATTCCAGAGAAACTCTGCCCCTTCCAGAGACAATGTATATATTGTTTCTTATACTTTGATCTGAATGAAGCATACGAAAATATAATTTATATACAATCAAATATATTATTGTTTAGAAGAAATGGCATTTTCACATTTCATACTGATCAGAAGCTATCGGGGGAAAAAAACCACAAAAAATTTTGAGATCATGTCTTTCACATCCTACAGGAGGCTACTAAGTGGAAGAAAACAGTTTCACAAGGTCTCCCTGACTACTGAGATGTTGCAAACATCAAGGGTTAATCAAAAGTCAAGTGTAAATACGCACCTAAGTGCTTTGTCTAATGATTCAAGAGTTTCTCCTAGAACTGTTATAATCTTCTACTTTTTTTTTTTTTATAAGACGTCCCATCTAGATAATCTAAGAAAAAAAAAGGAAAAGAAAACAGCAGGTATGACATCACATATCCCTGGGATGGAAACCAGTTCTTTCTCCTTCTTTACAGAGACACAGGAGGTTACAGTGATAATTCAAAGTCACATTAAAAAAGCAGCATGAAATTATGAACTAAAAGTGAAAACCAGATTTTATAGACCTCAGCTGCTCTTGGTCTATTGGCTATTCTTGAGCAAGTGTCTGAAAATCAAACCCAGAAATTAACTAGATTATTTCTGCATACAAGGCACATTAAATTACAGTTTTCTGATGAAGCATCCAATAATAATCACCTTATTGTTACCAGCCACAGAGAAATTGAAGCAATTCCTATAGAGGAAATTTCAAACTGTATGAGTTGGTGCAACCATCCCAAGGAAGTGATGGCCTTATGAAAGCAATGCACACTGTGTACTCCTGGCCCAGGGTGATTCTCGTGCTCATGCATCACCTGCTGATGGAGGTGAAATTAGCAGATCAGGCACCCAAGTGTGCCAGGTCACTAATGGCAATGAGAGCACTGTAAGATGGCTGGGCAAAGGAGCAGCCTTATCTCCCCACGCCAAAGTTCCTTGGTTTGTAATTGCTTCAGCCTTTCAAACTGACCTAGTTTGATTTATAGGAGAATAAGATGAAGCAAATTATGAACAGAATTATGGAAAAGGCCCATTCCAACATCCCATTTACAATAATGATTGTTTTAAACCTTTTTGTAGACTCAAATCAAATTATTTCGTTTTGCATGGACTAAAACTAGATCACAATACCCTGAGATGTGCACAGGTCAGGTCCAGCTGGGACACAGCACCTCACATGCCTCTATATTTCACTGGCAGTAAAAAATGGTAAGGACTGGGAAAGACACACTGGCAAGTGGAAAGATCTATTGCGTTTCTATTTTTGTAACAGACTTGCCAGGCATGCACTGCTGACTGCTGCCTGCACATCCACGTGCTGCTGTCTGACGGCTCAGGAATGCAAGTGGGACACAACAGTTCCAGCAGGACGTCAGCTCCAGCGGCTGTGCCAGGCAGCTCCAGCAGAGGCTGTGCTACAGCAACTGTGCTCAGGCTGCAGTGACTCCTTCCTTTAGTGCACTGATTTCCAGCTTAGCTTGCCTCATGTCAGCTGTGCATGTGATATGCCTGAGGATGGGGCCTGGGCCCTTCTGCCTGTCCCTTAGTCTCCTGTTAAAATAGGATTTAAACCAGCTTGGGGTTTAAAAGATTTGACAGCGGCCCTAAGTCTGTTTCAAAGTTCCATTATCTAGAAAAGCTATCCCTCCTCCTTTTCCACCTCCCAACTTTGTCAGGTCACACTCCAAAACAAGGCTCACTAGAGCCCAGTTCCCCCTGAGAAGAGTTCCACCAGCACAAGCATTCTGCCCAACAATTTCTTTGCAGAGGAGGAACTTCCAGATGTACCTTTCCAGATGTTTGTTAATTCAAGATCTACCCAACTGTATGAAGAACAGCTATGGTGGGGAAGATTTGACACAAATAAATAGCAGCAAATCTAAGTTTTAAAATGAGTGTACTGAACAGGCAGCAACATAGCCTCTGGCACAAGGTTATCCTCAGATGTGTGCTAGATGAGATCTGAATGCTGGTCACGAAGCTGGTCAGGGGAAAGCCTTGTTGCCCCAGGTATGGGATTTCTACCAAGCTCCCATACCTGGAGTTGTCTGAACTGAACGGGATCGAGTTTCAGCTGCTGTTTAAAGCATCCACAGCTATCTCACAGAAGACATGGCCTTCTGCATCTGGTGCAATTTTCAAACTTTTCCAGCACTCCCACAATAACCAACCAACAAAATCATGAAATAAAAAACAAAAACATGAACCCAACCAAAACCCAAACAAACAATAACTCCACAAACAAAATAACTCCCACAGATGCACAAAACCCCCCAAACCAAACAGTGTATTCCCCCACAAAATGCAGGGGGAAGGCTGAAGTGTTTCTTTCTGACTTCACGAAGAGCTTATCAAAGCAAAACTATTTCCTTCCTCCTCTGGCTCTTCAGTCCCCGAGTACAGAGGGGAGGGGTCCCAGGTGCGGGAGCCGGGGATTCGGGATTGCGGGAGCCGGTGGTCCTGAGGTCCCGAGAAAGCGGGGGTGGGGTGTCCCGGGGTGTAGAGGTGCGGGATCTCGGGTCTCGGGGGTTCCGGGGGCTCCGGGAGCGGAGCGCCCGCTGTCCCGCCGTGCCGGGCCGCGCCGTGCCGTGCCGTGCCGTGCCGTGCCATGCCATGCCATGCCGTGCCGTGCCGGGCCGTGCCGGCGGAGCGGCGCCGCTGCGCCCCCTGCAGGCCCCGGCGCGGGCGCTCCTCCGTGGCGCTGCCGTGCCCAGGCGCCGGGGGCGATCCCCGCTGTGCCCCGCACCGCCGCTGTGCCCCGGCTCGGAGAGCGGCAGGAAGGCAGAACATTTGTGTGTGAAACGTTTCTGCTTCTGTCCTGAAAAACTGGCCCACCGCGAGAGGCCTTTATTAGACCATGTGTACACCCCAGGCTCCAGCGGCTCTTCCCCCCCAGAGTACGCAGGATGAGGTGACTGCACAAGGAATACTGCCACTGTCAAAAGGAATTACAAATAAATGTTGGGAAACTTAATTCTGATCTAAAACTAATGTCAAACTTTTGGAGGAATAAGAAAGAAGCAAAGCCACAGGTTTGAACCCTATTTGCTCAAGAAAGCTGTGCCAAAGGGCATCCTCCGTTTTTCTCCCGGTATTTTCAATCCATTTTACAGCTGCTGTGACTGAGGTCAAGTGATATGTCACTCTGTCAGATCACACAGCGAGTCAGTGGCTCTTCCCGGATTAGAACAGTTCCACATGGCCCTCTGAAAAGATTTGCAACAAATGTCAGAGCCAACCATCCACTGTTTAAAGCATATGTTTAAAGCTCTTAGACATCTCTGTCAAAAGGTATTGTAAATATAGGGACAAAGCTAGTAAATGGTTCACTGTGGCATTTTAATAATGGAAACCAGAATCCAGCAAGGGTAAACAGCCCTAAAACAGGTCACCTTCAGGAGGCAATATGTGCTCTGTTTTAGAACCATTCCAAGAACACGAAAGGATTTGTTTTTTTATCCTCCAGTAGTAAATAAAATGGACAGGATACTAATGGCTGAGCACAGTAAGGTCACAGGGACAGAGGGCACAAAGTAACTTGCATATAACTTTCTCTGTCTTGCTTGTTAGCCATTGCTTTCAGTATCTTTTTTTTTTTTTTTTTTGGTAATAAAATGTCTTTGAAATGGTCATTCAGTTTTGCACAACACAGAAAAAAATTAAAAATGCCTAATGCTGTGGCCTTAACATATTTCTTTATTAATGTAATCAAAATAATAGAAATTTCCTTCTAGAAATCTTGCATGTGCAGAGTAAGCATGAATTCATGACTTTTAAGCAAAATCAAATACACAACAGCACCCCTTTATAATATTTTCATCTCAATAGGAAAGAAATTTTACAGCTATTTAGAAAAAGACCATCACAAGACCCACAAATGGCTCATGTCCCACTAGAAACTTGCTTGAGGTTTAGAAGGAGTGTAGAAATTTAGAATGCTTTAGTAATGTGACTAATGAGCTGATTCTGTGAGCAAAACCTGGGAAAAAAGTAAAGATAAAGCTGGGAAGACTAAAAGGAACTCCTCTTTTGAAATCTCAAGATGGGACAAAGTTGCACCAACAGATGTAGATAAACTATGATACCTTCATCATAATATGTAAATTCATGCTGTACTGTCATTCCCCTTGTTTTCTAAGACTCTCCTGGTCTCTCTAGGCTTCTCTCAGAAATATCAATCACATTGTGCCTCCTGTCCTGCTCCTTATGTTTGAAACGGTGTACAAAAAACATGTTCATGAAGTAATCAGAGAAAATACTGATTACTTTAAGACAGGAAAGGATAAGGGCAAAATAAAAAAAAATCTTCAGACGGAACTTTTTTGGCAAAACATGTACTAAATCCAGCAAAATCTGCCAAATCTTGCAGAGATTTGTACCTTGCAGAGACCTTTCCTTGAAAACTCAAAGGAATGTTTATTTCTTAAAAATGCCAATGCTCTAAGGTGATCTAAAAAAGGCAGTAGGCATTTTAGGATGTAGCCACAAAACATCCTAAAATCCTGCAATACACAGGGTCCTTTCATAATGGATGGGTGCTGGCCTCTTTTCTGAGCAGAGGGTCATGGAACGAGCAAAGGAAAAGAAGGTAATGAAGGAAAGATCTGAGTGTAAAAGAGTGTAAAAACACATTGGTCTTGCTGAGGGATTTTGGCTGTGAGTTTCTCTTCACTGAAGATTGCTTCCCTCCAACCTGATCAGTAATATCTAATAAAGTTACTATATTGCTTTATACAGCTTTAACTTCAGTTTCATGCTCATCTCATTACAATGAATACAACCCTGACACCATAAAAAAAATGTTAGCTTTTAAAATGCTGCCAGAGGTGAAGGGAGAAGAAAGGAGCAGTCCAGGAGAGAAGTTCCAGAACTTTAGTTGGATTTCTTGTGGATTCTGGTGATCTGGATTTTTTTCCTCCCAAAATTCAGCAACTTTCTTGTCTAAGTTTTCCACTGATATCCACGAGCTATATGATGCAGCGATGGGGATTTTATTTTAGTTCTTTTGTAAACTGCAAAGAGACACTTTAAGCATGTAAAATACAAGTTTTACAGGTTCCAATTAAGCAAGCATGACTTCCTCTGTCATTGCTGTTTCCTGATGCTACCTCATCAACATGTTCCTTTGAGGCAAAAAATACTCCCATAGTGCCTTCAGATTTTGCCATATTTTCTTACTTTGTGTAATGCCTTTCTTCATAAATGATCCACAACAATATTAACACTGACAAAATTAGACCCCAAGATACTACTACCATAGCAATAAATATCCTGTCAAATTACATACAACTTGCAAGAATCAGTCTGGTGATGAACATTACCAGTACACTTTTGGTTTGCTTTTAAAAAATGAAACAGTTGCCAAATATCTCCACAGTCAGTTTATGAATAGTCAGAGGGTAAATTAATGTGCATTGAAAAACCCCAGGGGCCACAAAGTAAGTAGTCTAATGCCTGGGGTTGAGCTGCATTTGGGGCACTTCTGCTACTTGAAATCTCTTGGTTTCAAGTACTTGGTGTCTCAGGAGCTGTCCACATGAGCTGAAGACCATGCCCTTTGTACACCAGATTGGCTATACAAGTCATTACTGAGTAAGACATGGAATCATTGAATACCCTGAGTTGGAAGGGACTTACAAGGATCATCAAAGTCCAACTCCTGACTCTGCACAGGACAACCCCAAAATCACACCATGTGCCTGAGTGTTGTCCAAATGCTTCTTGAACGTAGACAGGCCTTGTGCCATGACTGTTGCCCTGGGAAGCCTGCTCCAGAGCCTGACTACCTTCTGGGTGAAGAACCTTTTCCTAACACTGAATGTAAACCTCCTCTGACACAGCTTCATGCCATTCCTTGGGTCCTGTCACTGGTCACCACAGAGAAGGGATCAGTGCCTGCCCCTTCCCCTCACAAGGATGTTGAAGACCACAATGAGGTCCCCCCCAGTCTCCTGTTTTCCAGGCTGAACAGACCACATGATCCCAGTTGCTCTTCATATGGTTTCCCCTCAAGGCCCTTCACCATCTTCCTTGCCCTCTCTTGGACACCCTCTA
Organism: Zonotrichia albicollis; assembly: GCF_047830755.1. NCBI lineage: Eukaryota > Metazoa > Chordata > Aves > Passeriformes > Passerellidae > Zonotrichia > Zonotrichia albicollis. The sequence continues at coordinate 38,005,705 of NC_133823.1, forward strand.
ACAGCTTTATATCATTCTTCTATGGTGGCACCCAAACTGCCCCCAGCCCCGGAGGTGAGGCTGCCCCAGTGCAGAGCAGAGCAGGACAATCCCTCCCTTGCCTGGCTGGCCATGCTGCGCCTGGTGCACCCCAGTCACTGCTGATTCAACTTGCCATCCACCAGGACTCTCAGATCTGTTTCCACAGTCCTGCTCTCCAGCCTCTCATTCTCCAGTTTGTCTGGCATCCAGGATTGCTTCATCCCAGGTGCAGAATCCAAACTTCCTGCAGTTGGTGATTGCCCAACCCTCTGATTTGTCAAGGTCTCTCTCCAGGGCCTCTGTGTCTTTGAGAGAGTCAATAGCTCCTCCCAATTTGATGTCATCACCAAACTTCCTAGATCTACTTTTGAGTCCTGCATCCAAGCCTTTTATGGAGACACTAAGGAGCACAGGGTCAAGGATGGAGCCCTGCAGAAATGACAGGTTGCCAGTCTGATGTCACCCCACTCACTACAACTGTTTCTGCCCAGTCTGTGAGCCACCACATAATGTGTTATCCAGGTGTGCGCTGTCCAGAAGGATCCTGTGAGAGACAGCATGCAAAACTTTACTGAAATCCCAAAAGATAACATCAACTGCTTTCCCTTG